>NW_028274821.1:57918893-58221923 GCF_037043125.1 Eumetopias jubatus
AACATCCTATCCCTATCTGTTCTGACTACCCTCCCTACTGTTTTTCCTCTTATACTCTAGACATAGAGCCTCTCCTTAGTGTGGTCACTGGCTCTCTTTCCACACGCTCTCTCTTGGCATGTGGAAATATTATATTATAAACTTATTCTCTCAAATAATATCTCTCAGTTTTACCCCCAAATCTATATCTCTAGGTCTGACCTCTTAAGTTCCAGACCCACATTTCCAACTGCCTACTACTTTTTTTTTTAAGATTTTATTTATTTATTTTTCAGAGAGAGAGAGAGCACAAGCAGGGGGAGCAGCAGTTAGAGGGAGAAGCAGGTTTCCCACTGAGCAGGGAGCCCAATGCGGGGCTTGATCCCAGGATCCTGGGATCATGACCTGAGCTGAAGGCAGATGCTTAACTGACTGAGCCACCCAAGCGTCCCTACCTACTACTTTCACTGATGTCATCCCCCGGTCTAGTTCTTCCTGTTGACTACCCTTATCTTGTTAATGACACAAAACACTTTCCCAGTTAAATAACTCAAAACATAAAGGGTCATTAAAAAAACTTATTATTTTGAAACAGTCTTATGTTTATAGAAGAATTACAAAGACAGTACAGAGAATCCTTGTATACTCTTCACGCAGCTTCCCCTTATGTTAGCATCTTAAATAACCATGGTACATTGATCAATTCTACATTGAACAAATCAATACTGTTCACTAAACTATAGACTTTATGCAAATTTCTCCAGTTCTTCTCATTAATATCCCTCTTTCTGTTCCATATTGCATTTCATTGATATGTCCATGGTCTCCTTAGTTTCTTCCTCTTTTCTTGATTTTCATGACTTTGACTTTTGAGGAGTACTGGTCAGGTATTTTCTTTTCTTTAAGATTTTATTGATTTAATTTGACAGAGAGAGACACAGCGAGAGAGGGAACACAAGCAGGGGGAGTGGGAGAGGGAGAAGCAGGCTTCCCACTGAGCAGGGAGCCCGATGTGGGGCTTGATCCCAGGACCCTGGGATCATGACCTGAGCTGAAGGCAGACGCTTAACAACTGAGCCACCCAGGCGCCCTGGGTCAGGTATTTTCTAAAACATTCCTGCAATTTTGATTTGCCTTGTTTTCTCATGATTAGACCAAGGTTGTAGATTTTTGGGAAGAATACCACATAGGTGATTTGTCCTTCGTACCACAGCATATCAGGGGTATATGACTTATTGTTGGTGATACTAATTTTAATCATTTAGGGCAGTGTTTACCAGGTTTCTCCACTACAGTTACTATTTTTCTCTTATTTTGACCATATTCCATTAGTCAAAAGCAAGTCACTAAGTCCAGGCCACACTCAAGGGAGGAGAATTAAGTTCCACTTTCTAGAGGAGTATGAAAGAATTTGTGGACATATGTTAAAACTACCACAGTAATTCATACATATTTTGGTAGAGGTTCTTATAGGCTGTGCAAATTCTTATTTCTCCTTAAAGTTTCACCCACTAGTTTTAGCAATCAGTGGATCCTGCCAGCAGCAATTATTGCCATGATGTTCTAAAGATAATTTTTAAATTTCTCTCATTCTTTCTACAAAAGAAACACTTTTAAATAAATTTTAGTAAACTTCTTAATACATAAATATAATTCTTGAAGATTTGTTCTTTCTCCTTTATTTATTTACTCAACCATTTATTTATATCAGTATGGATTAATATACATTTATTTTATTTTGGGGGTTGTAATCCAATACTACCATTATTTATTGTTGTTCAAATTGTTCCAGCTTTGGCCAGGGGAACCTTTTTCAGGTTGGCTCCTATCTCCTTTTGATGTGCCTGGGGGGTCATTTTAACCCACCTCTTTTCCCTCCTTATCCCCTGGCAAGCTAGTCATGAACCTACAGTAACATTTGTTTTTCCTTTTTTAATATTCTCTAAACCAAAATCCTGCTTCAGATCCTTATCAACTTACTTCAGGACCCGCAGTGGTAATCCACTCATCTCCCCAACCTGTTTCTTCTTCCTTCAACTCATCCTACACATTACTCTTAAATTAGCCTTCTGGGAATTAAACACTGCTCTCATTACATCATTCCCTTGTCCAAGACCCTTCAGTGGCTCTCACCACTTAAAAACTCCTTGACCTGGCATTCAATAGTTTCAACAACATGGCCCAATTTGACAATCTGGCTGCTTCTCCAATTGTTCATCTTTACAAATCCTTTGTGCTCTTTGCTCCAGCTGTTAGCTCTATGTGCAGATGACTTCCAATTTCTATCTCTAGCTCTATCATTTTAAGCCATTAAAAGATCTTTATTAATTTCTTTAACTTACAAAACTAATGTATATTAAATGGGGATAATTAAAACAATACCAAATGGTTAAAATAGAATGAGTCTCTGACTCTCCTCTGCCTTTCTCAGGCTGTTTTTGTTTTGTTTTGTTCTGTTTTATTTTAAGATAGTATTTACTTACTTGAGAAAGAGACAGAGAGAGCATGAGCAGGGGGAGGTGCAGAGGGAGAAGAGGGACAAGCAGCCTCCCCACTGAGCGGGGAGCCTGACTTGGGGCTTGATCCCAGGACCCCGAGATCATGACCCCAGCCGAGATCATGACCCCAGCTCAAGTCAGACACTCAACTGACTGAGCCATCCAGGCACCCCCCTCAGGTTGATTTTAAGAATGTAGTGGCTTTTCCGGATTGCTCAGTATTTTTCCTGTCTCTCTATTAAGTTGTCACATCACAGCAAACAGATTTAGAGACATGCTTCTTGAATTAAGAGTTTATAATGCAAGTCAGAAAAGGTTAGGTCCAGAAAAATATAGATCTTTATGTTTGCACTGCGTAAGTTTATGCTTTCAAAGCTTTTTCCTTCTTATCTCATTAAATCTCTGACAATCCTAAGAGATAGAAATAGCATCTCTTTTAAAATTAAAGGCTTTTTTGTTTTTTGAAGAACAGTTTTCGGTTTAGAACAAAATTGAGGGGGAAGGTACAGAGAGTTCCCATGTACCCCTGTTCCCACATATACATAGCCTCCCCCATTACCAGCATCTTCCACCATGTAGTACATCTGTTACGACAGATGAACCTACAGTAATACATCATAAGCACCCAAAGACCATAGTTTCCATTATGGTTCACTCTTGGTGTTGTATATTCTATGGGCTTGGACAAATGTAAAATGACATGTATCCATCATTATGGTATCATACAGAATATTTTCACGGCTCTAAAAATCCAGCATCTATTCTTTACCCTAATTTTACAGAGGAAAAAAACCTGAAATCGTGTAATCAGCTCCCTTAAAGTCCCCTAGCCAGGGCTAGGTCCCAAGTTTCCTGACCCTTTTCCTACTTTACCTCATAAAAACACCATACTGAAAACCACAACGAGCCCCAACACTAATGGGAGGAAGGCCAGAAGCCAAAGAGAACCACTCAGAATGTTGACACATCAGTGATCACGGTTTTACCTTGGGGAATGTGAGAATCATTTTGTTCCCTTGCTTCTCTTTTATGGTGAAAGTGAGACTGTGGGAGAGCTCCAAAAAGGAAATAAGAAACAGAAACATATCTGATCGGTGTGATGGCATTCTGTTTTCAAAGAAATGTTCTGCCTCCCCAAAGCTACAGGGCTCTGCAGAACTTGAGAAGGAAGTGAGAAGAACTGAGTCAAGTGTGGCCACCAGTCCACTTCAAAGCTTGGGGTGCCCAGCAGGAACAAGGCTGGCCAGATAGGGGGCACCCAGGGATCTGGCAGCATTTCCATAGCCAGTTCACCTCAACAACTTGTTGATGTGCATACCTGATTGAAAAATATGGGAATTATGAGGTAAAGCTATATCTCCTGGGTAGGCATAGATGAATCATATCATCCATATTCCAAATGATATATGAAAATAGTAACTCTTATGTTAAATGCATTTTACCACAATAAAAAAGATATATATCTTGAACATCTTTCCATGCTAGATCTTATATTAGATTTTATCTCCTCCTCCTTTTAAAAGGCTGCCGAGGAGCGCCTGGGTAGCTCAGTCAGTTAAGCATCTGACTCTTGGTTTAGGCTCAGGTCATGATCTCAGGGTCTTGAGATAGAGCCCTGCAGGGGCTTCTTTCCCTCTCCCTCTGTCCCTCCCCCCACTCGTATGCTTGTGCACTCTCTGTCTCTCTCAAGTGAATAAATAAATCTTTAAAAAATATAAAAATAAAAGGCTGCCTATAGGTATGCTGTAGGATGGACGTATCATAATTTATTTAATCAGTCCCCACTGATGGAGATTCATGTTGTTTCTTTTCTTTTTCTCCTCCCCCACCATCATAATGTTGCATCTATTACAACTATTATGTTATAATATTGTTACTATTTATTTATTTATAGCTACTATAATATCTTGTAAAAAAAAAGTCTTTATACACTTGTCTATTTCTTTAGTTTAATAAATTCCCGGAGGTAGAATTGCTGAGGGGTTAATGGGCATGCACACATTATATCGCCAACTGTTTTTCCAGAGAGGCTGTGACAATGTATACTCTCAGCAACAGGGTGCACAAAGTTTGAAGTCAGAAAGTCCTAGATTAGATCTAAGGACAGCTGATTGTATGACCTTTGGCGAATTACCTTTCTTAACATTCCTTTCCTTTCTAGAGATGTGATATTACCCACTTTACAGGGCCAGTGTTAGAATTAAATGAAATTATGTATGTAAAATGGTTCACAGCATGCCTGACACATATAACAAACGGTAGCTGAGTTTTGTTGTTTTGTTTTATGCTGCTCTCTCCTCATTTACTTTGTTTCCATCTAGTCTACAGTATTCATCAGTCCCAAATTCCCTAGCCACTAAAAAGGAGTTGGGTATACTGACTAACTTAAGTTTTTCTAATCAACAGCAAGAGGTATTGCCCTCTTCCTGAGTCTCAGTTTCCTAGGAAAGCCTTGAAGCCAATTTCCAGAGCTCTGTCCTTAGTGACTAAATCACAAAGAGACAAACTCTCCCCCTCTCAATGATCTTTCCTAGAATCTTAATCAGGCCATGTTTATTCCCCAGAACACTGTCGATTGGGCCATTTCAACAGCTGGCCTTTCTGTTCTTTAAAATAGGACACTGCATTAAGCCCTGGAGGCTACAAAGGGCCTATGAAAAACAGATGGGAGACAGGCCCCGAGACACGTGTCCTGGGACACTGGGGAATCCAGGTTGAATTCCCTTTCCTGTGTACTTCCACAGTCTGGCCTACAAGCAGAAGGGCTGGAACTGGATCATGGCTTCTTAGAACTTCAAGTTCCAAAAAGTATTGATTTGGGCTTGAAATTAACCAGGACCCAGGGACAGAAAAAGCCCCGTGACAACTCTCCAAACTGCCAAAAGGGGGCAGTGTAGTGTTATGCTTAAGAGCATAGGCTTTGCCTTCACAAATGGGTTTGAATTCGAGCTTTGCTATTAGCTGTGTGACCTTGGGTCTCACTTGCCTTCTATGTAGATTAAGAGTATCCCTTCTTCATATTGTTGAAAAGATTAAATGAAATGTGTATCTGGTGGCAAACACATAGTAAGTGCCCATAAACAGCTGGGCACACATCACAGGATGTATAGTTGAATATGATAGTCAGATATGACATGGAGCAACTAAGTAAAGGAGATAAGACTGAATTCATTCATTCATTCATTCATTCATTCAACAGATATCTAGTGAATGTTTACCGTGTGTAGGGCACCTTACAAGGCACAGGAGACATAATGGGAAGTAAAAATAGATATGATCTCTGCCTTCATGAAATGTGGCCTTCAGAAGGACCCATATGAATGGAATAATCATACAAACATATGTGAAATTATAAATGTAAAAAGTACAATAAGGAGAAGGCCACTGACAAAGTCTAGAGTTTGAAGGAAACCCTCTGTGATGAAATTATAGCTGAACAAAGATCTGAAGGATGAGTAAGAGTCAACCCAAAAAAGGTAGAAGGTAGAGGGAAAGCATCCTAGGCAGAAGAAAGAACGTGTGCAAAGGCACTAAAACAGAATGGACCCTGGGACATCAGAGAAATAGAGGAAAGGCCAGGAAGGTTGGGTGCAGTGATGAATGTGGTTTGAGGTGAGATGGGGAAGAAGGCAGGAGGCAGACCACAAAAGGCTTTGCAGGCCATGTTAAGGATTTGAGGCTTTATAATAAGAGCAAGGGGGAAGCTGTTGAAATGTCAGGGGCTGCACTGTGCACCCCTCCTACTTGGCAACACTTTCCTCTGATATCTCCTTTCACAGGGGATAAAGGGATGAGGGCTTCACACAGTTCCTGCTGTGGCCACACCCAGGAGAAGGGAGCAAAAAAGTAATCTGCAACAGATCTCTTCTCAAAACAGAATGAGGCCCTAGGAATCCTCATTGCCCAAGGAAGAGCTAGGCATAAAGAGGAATGTGAGTGGGGCATTCAGAGCTGTGAGACTCTCATCAGAAATCCTCTACTGGTGATAGGCTGTCACTATGGAACTCCTAATGTTTTCTGACTGTTGCATGGCCAGGTCCCCAGCCAGCCTCCACATCTCAGACTTCCTGCCCCAACAGATTCTCCACTGCATTGCACATGGTGACTAAGGGATTAATAGCTATTAAGATGGTATGGTAGAGGTACAGCACTCCTGTGGGCAGGGGTGGGTTCAGCTTTGCAAGAAGCAGCTCTCAACCTATGTGCCTTTCTGGTTAGCGGGCTCACAGCACCTCATAGTACATGCAGTATGTTTGTTGGGGGCACATGCGCACAGAGGACAGTCTCCACAATCTTTCCTTTGTAAGGAGAGAAACTTAAGAGTGGAGATCCTAAACAGCACAGGAATGCTAAAGTACCAGAAGGTGATAGCTCTGTTCTGGCTCTCATAGATTTTTTAACTTGGCTGGAAAGAGAAAAGGGCCTAAGAGTGCTAGAGCTGCCTGCCCCACCCCTCCTCCAACCTCTCCCAACCCACAGCCCAGCTAAACAGGAAATCAGGCCTGGGTCCCTGCCAGGGCCCAGGCTGGGGCAGGAAGCTCAGGAAACAAGTGAGAAAGACCGTCTTCAGCATGTAAGAAGGCTGCTTAGAAATCCCTGGGAAGGTAAAATAAACCCAGCCCCTGCTGAATTCTCTCCCAGAGGAGGAAAATACTTGACCTACCTTCACTCTCTAGCATGGTCAAGCATGGGCCTAATAATTCAAAGAGCAGACCCAGAAGCTTCATGGAAGAGAACAGACTCCAAGTAAGGACCCTCCCCTCAGCGAAACAAAGGTCTGCAGTGAAGCTGGGTGAGTGCCTGGTCTGCAGATATCCTAAGGCCATCTTGGGCTGATAAGGCAGTGTTAGAAAAAGTGGGCCTAAAGGAGAAAGGCCTAGGGATATCTGTAATACCTGTTTGTGGGGGGTAGAGGGTGGGGAGGGCGGTGCAGGCAGACAAATGACAGGGGTTCTTTGCTATGCAAATGTACAGGAAAGTCCTGATTGAATAATGGACTGAGGCAGACCAGCAATGGCTGCTCAAAACATTAGGTGAAAGGCTGAAGGGAATGTATGTGATGGAGATATGAGGCTAACTATACCACTAATCTGAATTTCACAAAAGGCAGGACCAACCATGTGTCCTGTGCCTCCTTCCTGATATGATGCAACAGGAAGTACTCAGCACACCTCAGAAGTATTCTTCACAAAAAAGTTGAATCTGAATCTAATCAAACCTTGAGATATAATTACCAGTTTGCAGAACTGGTTGGCAGAAATACAAGAGACAGAGAGGATTATAAATGAAACAATTATTCAAAATAATCCAGTGGGTGGGGTATAGGTGAAACAAGATCAGCTCTGGGTTGATCACTGTTGTAGATGGGTGAGTACAACGGAGTTCATTTTACTTTTTCCTCTACTTTGTATATGCTTAAAATTTTCCATAACAGAATATTTTTAAAATTTGAAGAAGTTCTGCAGACTATAAACTACCTTCTCTAGTCCCCACTGGGAGAGTAGTAGCAACGTGGACCTTTTCAAATGTTTCTTGAGCCCTGAGCGTTGGCCTATGGGAGCTGAAACAGCAGCAGAACACCGTCCACCAGCATCAGTACTGGGGCTTTCCAGGAAGGCCCCACTCCGCCAAAAGAACTCTACAGCAGTCATGACAGGGAGGGGCAGAGGCAGGACTCCTCCAGTCAATGGAACCCCTTTGGGAATCAGTGGGAGCACAGAGCACTCTAGCTTGAGTCATCTCTAGCCTAGTCTTATCATGGCCCTGTAGAGGAGGCCAGGGACTCTTCTCATTTGATGATGAGAAGAATAAGCCATCTTTCCACCTTCTCCTGTAAAAGCTCCCTTGGGAACCAAAGACAAAAAATGGAAAACACCAACCCCTTAATCACCATCAACCCTTAGATCAGAAATGATACAGTAATTTGCAGTTCATGTTCATGTACATGATCTTATTTGTTTTATAAATAGCCTGAAAGAGTTTAGGAGCTTGGCTTAAAGTGGTTGGTAGAACTAGAATATACCCAGCCAACTTCCTACCACTGTTGTGCACAGCTCCTGCCCTGAGGCCAGTGCCCCTCACTAGCTCACCCTGATCTCCATAGCCCCTCAAGGGTACTCAAGCCAATTCCTCTCATGGGAGTTCCCTAAGACTGTCTCACTGCTGTAGTTCAGTCCCTTGGCAAATAAAGAATCTGAAACATGAGGTTCCATCAGGAAGTGGATAGGGAGGCTGATAGATGTTTCCTGACCGGTTCCCTTTGGTGCCACTGCTTGCTACCTTGACTATCACCTCCCCACTTAGTCTCCTTCCTTGACTCCACATAATTCTCCCTCCTCTTCCCCAAACCACTAACCACCACCACTATCTCCCCACATCATTATCCCCACTTGGCCTCTCTCTGAGCTTATGATATCCTCTGAGCCAGGGCTGGAGGCAGCAGGACAGCTGAAGGCAGAGAGGACTTTCTGGAAGCTGAAATCCTTAGGAAACACCTTTGGGATTTGCAAGAGGTCCAATAGAGGCTCTTCTTACTAGCTGTTGCAATCTACATGCCAATGTGGCTACTCGCCTTCCCACTAGAGGCAGGCCAGCCCCTGGACAGAATAGCTTGTAGCATTTGGCTTTTCTGGTAAGGAGAATGTGAACACCATGCCTGATACACAAAGAATAAGACATCCAGGCTGGCACTCTCCTCCCTTCAAGAGCTCCAGATATTTTTTTCCATCTCCAGGAGGATGTGTACAAGTCATACAATGTTGGAAGACTCAGGTGGGAGCTCTTCTTCAGGAGAGTCAAAGTGCTCACTAAATTACATGTCACAACTCTATTAATAGCTTCTCCAGCCTCCCAACAAGGCTGGTGGCACAGTCACCGGTTGTACTACCTATGGGAGAGAAGTTGGACCAGCCTTCCTATGTTCTCCTATGTCCTTCACTCCTGAAAACTTACCTAATGCTGCAAAGGGAGAGGAGGAAGAAAGGTCAGTTTGTAAGGGATTCAGACTACCAATTCTGGGAGTCTCCACCCCACTGGGGAACGTGAAGCAAGTCACTCAATGTCAGGGCATTCAAGGTCCTTCTCGTTCTATGGTCTGAGCTCAAACATTACTTTTTTTTAAAGATTTTATTTTTTTTTTTAAAGATTTTATTTATTTATTTGACAGAGAGAGCCGGAGAGCACAAGTGGGGGGGTGGGGGGGAATGGCAGAGGGAGAGGGAGAAGCAGGCTCCCTGCTCAGCAGGGACCCTGACGCGGGGCTCGATCCCAGGACCCCAGGATCATGACCTGAGCCGCAGGCAGACGCTCAACCAACTGAGACATCCAGGTGCCCCTAAAGATTTTATTTTTAAGTAATCTCTACACCCAGTGTGGAGCTCAAACTTAAAACCCGAGGTCAAGAGTTATGTGCTCTACTGACAGAGCCAGCCAGCTGCTCCAAACATTTCTTTCTCGTTGGAGCCTTACCTGACATCCGCAATCTAATGTGTAAGGCATTATTATTCTCTCTCATGCTACCTTGTTCTTGTCTTTTCCATCACTTGTCATAGTTTGTAATTGTGATTTTGTTAGCACACTTCATTTGTTTAGTGTCTGTCTCTCCCATTGGACTGCCAGCTCATAAAGGCAGGGACCATGTTTGCTTTATTCATCATATTATTCCCTGTGTCTGGTACAATGTCTTGCATATAGCAGATTCCCAATGTGTTTTTTTTAATTAAAGATTTTATTTTTAAGTACCCTCTACACCCAATGTGGGGCTTGAACTTACAACCCTGAGATCAAGAGTCACATGCTCTGCTGATTGAGCCAGCCAGGCGCCCCTGACAATGGTATTTTGTGAATAATGAATGAGTGCCCCATCCATGTATTCCCTTGAATCTTCCACAATTCCCCACATGTACCCTCTATTCCACTTACTAACTCTCAACCACTCATTCTCCTCTGGGTCTCTACTGGTCCCATCCAGAGGACTTCCCAACATCCTCTCCATTTTTACTCATCTTTAAAGAAACCAGCTGCAGTAGTTGTGTTTCTTCTGTAGTTCTGTTTCATGACAGAAAGTCGCTTTTTTGCCAGACTATAAGTTCTGGGGGCAGAACTATCTGCCAAGGAGTTAAAAGGGGCATTGGGGTGATGAGACTCACAACATAGCAACATCAAAGTGGACCCCTCAAATTAGGATATCACATGTATCAAGTTATGTGCTAGAGGTCATAGAGGCTTTGGGGATGGTTGAGAGCTTACTGTTATAGTCAAGGAAGGCTTCCTGGAGAAAGGGAGTTTATATGGTCTTCTGAAGGGTAGACAGGAGTGGGACAGGCAGAGGAGGGGGGTGGAGAGAACTTCTAAGAGGAGAGGAGGCCTTGGGGTGCCTGGCTGGCTCAGTTGAAAGAACATGTGACCCTTGATCTCAGGATCATGAGTTTGAGCCCCATGTTGGGTAGAGAGATTACTTAAATATATAAACTTTAAAAAAACAAAAAGGAGGAGAGGAGGCCTCAAGATACCAATAGACAAGAGGAGGTGAGGGGCCTGGCTTGACCTACTAGAAAGAAAGTTGGCATGAATGGTAGAAAATATGGCCACCTGGGAGGGGCAAAGCTTAGTGTGGATGCCTCAAAAGCCAGTGTAGAAGTTTAAGTTGATGCAAAAGAACTTAATTAGGTCCCAAATTGTAAGGGAATATCATGGGCCTGGGAGTCAGGATACCTGCGTTCTAGTCTAGGCCATGTCAACCTCCAGCTGGGTTAAGGCCAAGCCTATTTACCTTTCTGGGATTCTGCTTGCATATGTGTAAAATGGGCAAAAATGACTTTCCCAATCTACTTCACAAGGTGCTTCAGGTGCTTTGGAAACATCTTTTCATCTACCTTAGAAAGGAATTTACAATAAGGATAACTGCATCCATAAACTTCACATTCTAAAGAGAATGTATTTGGACCTCAGAACAGGTAGAATGGGGAGTTTATACCTAATTGGAGGACAGAAAAGAGTGCATGAAGAAGGTGGCATTTTTGTGATAGGCTTGAAAGATAGGAAAAATTAGCAAACACATATAAACAGAAAAGTAGGAGAGTTGCTACTCATTCTACAGTGGATTTTTTAGGCATGTTTATATTACACACACATCAATAGAGCCATGATTATTGTTAGAGTGTTGTTCCTAGCTCCTACTTTAGTGTGGCATTTTGCAGAGAGCAACATGTATTCCAATGCCCTGGCCTCTGGCCCAGTTTAAGAACTGCTACCACAGGGAACGGAAGGCAATGAAGCCCAGACACAGAAGCATGTTCACACTCTCAACCCAAAGGCCCTGGTTCCTCCCTGTGAAGCCACAGGTAATATTAAGCCTGTTTTTCCTTTCTTAACTCCAGTTCTTTAAGCATTTGAAACCTTAAAGTGCTTTCCCTGCAACTATTTTTTTCCCCAGGCTGAACAGCCTCAGTTCTACCAACTGTGCTCACATGGTAAGGTTTTGACTCCTTCCTTCATTCCAGTCACTTCCCCTCTTGAATAATGGCATCAGCATAGAACACAGGACTTCAGATAGCACTGACCTGTCACCTCCAAGGACCCGAACTCCTAGGACCTGAATGCAGCTCAAGAGCACATTAGCTCTGCTCATGGCTACATCATGTAGTAGATTGACATAAGTTTTCTGTCCACATAAATACTAGCTCTCTGAAGGTCTACCCTAGCCTACCCAATCACATAGCCTCACCTAGATTCAAATTCCATATTGCTGAATTCAGCCAGCTACCTCTCTGAGAGTAAGGATCAATTACATACATGTGGCATAGTTTCTAATCAATATGAAACCACCATTTCCCTAGCACCAGTGGACCCTTACCTGTATTAGCAGCCAGCCTAGCCCAAGATGTGATTCCAGGTTCTTGCCTTGATTCTACACTGCTAAGGCAAAAGTCTGCCCTATTTCAGATGTCTCTTGAGTTCAATATAACAACAGGTACAGCTATTAAATATGATCATGAAATCACAACTGATAATAGTAGAAGTACAAGTACCAATATTATGGATAGCGGCTGCCCCACAGTAATCTGCGCCAGTCAGATCGCATGGAGAGGTCTAGTTCCAGGGGTGAAAAACTCAAAAAATCCACTACAGCAGCCAGGATAGCTGGAGATTTGGAAACCAGTCTCTGGGAAAATGGTAGAAGGAAAATGCAGGGCTTGGTTAGCCTGGGAGAAAAAGAATGCTAAGGCTGAATAGTCCACAGTAGGGCCTTTCTTCTCCAGTAACTGCTGGCTTAAGGGTCTCCTCTTGTAGCCTATTCCTTCTCCTTAATCCTTTAGTCAAGGGCTTAGTCTGAAGTGTGGCCAGACACTTATATGGTACTTATGAGGTCTCTTCCTAAATCTGCCTCTTTTCCCCTCTTATTCTCGCTCAGCAGAGTCAAGGTTACTTCCTCTTGCCTGGCCTATTTCCAAAGGATTATTAAATTTATATGAAGTCAATACTTCAAAAATCCATGCTGAATATGAGGGCAGGAAAGATCCGTTTTCTCCATTTATTTTTTAAAGAGCCATATCATAAGACTCCAGCCTGTCCGTGAAACAGATTGCTGAGCTGCCTAACATCTCCAAGATTCCTCCTTTCCTGTGTTCTTTGCCTAGGATAACTATGATGACTCAGGGCTCAGGGCTGCCAGGATGGCAAGCAGGAACAATGTTTCCCCTGCTGAAGACCATGGCAGACATGGAAAATCAACCATATCACTCTTTCTCACTGAACCAGGACTCTGCCTCAGAATCCACCTTAACACAAGCTCCAGGCAGCCACTACTGATCAGTGGGCATTGGCATAAAGGGTGAAACCTGCTTCTCATTCATGCTTTATGTAGCCCACAGAGTAGGGAGTGTAAAATGATTATGTGGGAATTCCTCCTGAACTGCTATGACCAGGGGGCACATTTAATGGTACTATAAAGGAAGTGCTGAGGCACCTACCCAATCAGGGAATCATTTTTTTTCAGCTTAAATCCCAATTGAGATGGGATTCCTTCTGATGAGAGATTTCTTTCTGATGACTATAATCTTTATATTCTCTCCTGCATAGCAGAACACAGAAGGGCAGAGCACAGCCCACAGCTACAAAGGAGAAACAGAACTGAGGCAAGCAGCAGCCACACAAAGTAAAGTACTAAATGGTTAAAGTGTACGTATATGAATTATATCTCAATATTTCAATGAAGCTGTCAAAAAAAGGTTAATGGTAAAAATACTGGTTTTACCAGACCAACATTTATTAGAGGGACTTGAAAGGAAGTAAAACCCCTTTAACATTATCATGAGAAAAACTAGGCACTAGGTATTTGCTTTTGCATTGACCAAAATTCCCTAAGAACCTCCTGCTGATGGCAAACCTGACACAAAGCAACAACATCCCATTACAGACTAGCATGGAGCAAAATGGTGTGGATTATAAAAGAGGCTCAAAAGAACTGGGAAGACTATAAATCTAGACTGAATCAGAAGAAAGACTAATTTCTTTTTTTTTAAAGATTTTATTTATTTTTTTGAGAGAGGGAGAGAGCAGGGGAAGGGAGAGGGTAAGAATCTCAAGCAGAGTGAGCACTGAGCATGGAGCCCCATGTGGGGCTTGATCTCACGACCCTGAGATCATGACCTGAGCTGAAACCAAGAGTTAGACACTTAGCCAATTGAGCCACGTGGATGCCCTGAGAGACTAATTTCTAAGACAGAGTTTCCCAAAGAATATTCCACAAACCACATTGGTTCTGTAAGATGTTAATAGATATATTAATATATATATTAATATAATATATATAATATATATATTAATATTATATGTATATATATAATAGATAACATGAAAAAGGTCCCATAGTTACACAAGCTTGTAAAACACTGGGTTAAACAAAGCTGGAAAGGTTTCTTTATTGCAGGACTTCTCAGAGCCTTTAAAACACTAGTAAACATTGTGATGGGATAGAGTGTGTAGTGAATTTGTCTACAGATCATTTTTAGTCCCCCATAAAGTATCTCAAAGGATCAATGTTTCTAAGGATTATACCAAAGGAAATGCTGGTCTAAGCCAAGCTTGGCTCAGGGCTTCACCAATTCCTTTACAAGGATAAAACTGGAAATTAATATGGGGAACTATAAATCATTTATAACTTGTACATAATTATGTTTAACTTAACTACATAGTAAAGTACATATAGTTCTCACTCCATGATTTAGATGCAGTTAATTCAATAAATCTTAAAGTACCCCTTCAGGTATTATTTTAAACAGATAGATGGGGTAGACGCTGGTAATGACAGTCAAGAGTCTGGTGATGAAAACGGGCAAAACCAGGCTAGGTACCATAGGAGCTGGGCCCATTTCTGCCTGGGTGTGGCCTTTTGTCATAGTTACACTCCTCAGGGCTAGAACGGTCAAACACCGTTTGTGGCCATTAGTTCCATCTTATGCACACACATACATCATCATCATCACAGAAACTTAAAATTGACCCTCAAGAACCACAACCAACTAATCCTCAATTTGACATCGCTGAATAACAACATGCAAGTACATATCCGCTTGAACCGGCTCCTAAGAAGGTTAAGACCTAGAGTGAACTCCTACTGGCTCCTGTCTACAAGTCCCCCAGGCCAGACCTCCTGGGCCTCCTTTCTCGTGGACTTCCCCTCTCGAGTCCCTCTCTAGAGCCCAGGAGTTCACTTGGCTGCTCCACAGTGAAGCCTCTGGGTCATGTGCCAATTTCTGAACTCCAGAGCAGAGCCGGATCCAAAGCTGGTCCCAGCTCTGCCTCCTTCCTTCCTTCCTTCCTTCCTTTCTCTGGCCCAGATGGCCACATTCCCACTAGAGTCTCCTTAGGAAACAATGACTTGAGAGCCTGCTTAGCCACGCCTCTTGCTTATTTTCAGCCAGCATCTGTGGGTATCTGCTGTTAGCCTGATTCTCCTCTTCCTGCCCCTTTGGGCCTCCCCTGCACCCGTTCTCCCAAGGTCTACTGGAAGGCATGAAGCAGCTAAGCCCAAGAAGCTGAGTCGCCTATAACCTTCCTAGACACAAGGCTCCATCTGCCCTTTCAAGGAGGGGAGCGAGTCCCTGAGGTGAATCAGGTTTAAGTTTCCATTTCTTTTTCTTTCTTTTTTAAAAATTTACTTATTTATTTGAGAGAGAGAGAGAGAGTGCGCACATACAGGGGCAGAGGAAGAGAGATTGAGAATTTCAGCAGACTCCACACTGAGCACAGAGCCCAACACAGGGCTCGATCTCCTGACCCTGAGATCATGGCCTGAGCCAAAATCAGGAGTTGGACGCTTAACTGACTGAGCCACCCAGGCGCCCCTCTGTTTTCCAATTCTTTTCACCCTGAGTGATAGTCAGTAAAAAGCAGCAGGCAGCTGGGGGCTGGAACTGATTCAGCCCGACACCCAGCTACCCACTGAAGCACCTGCCTACAAAGACTATACTTGGAGCCTTTAAGGCGACAAGTCACCTCTGAGTGATCTCACTCCAGAAGCATGCTCCCTTGGCATACCCTGCCTGGAAGATAGCAGTCTGGAAACTGCTTTTACCCCAAGTGCAGCTTTCCAGGCTGGTGTCAGAGAAGGCAGGTATGTGTCCTTTTCCATTCTGACTCTTGAAGGTGAAGCAGTAACTAACTCACACATCTATTCTAAAAGAAATCAGTGAGGGGCGCCTGGATAACTCAGTCAGTTAAGCATCTGGCTCTTGATTTCGGCTCCAGTTGTGATCTCGGGGTTGTGGGATTGAGCTCTGTGTCAGGCTCAGCACAGACTCTGCTTCTTCTGCTCCTCCCTCTGTGTGCGCTTTCTCTCTCAAATAAATAAATGAATCAAATCTTTAAAGAAAAAAAAAGAAATCAGTACAAGAGCCCAGCTCAACCAATCAGAGAGAAAACCGTTATAAGCTTAACCAGGATGAAGGTAAAAGGCCAGGCCAGAAACTGCAACATAAAACACTCTCTTAGCCAACAAAGGATTTTACTTTTCCTTCATCAAAGTGCTGCTGGGAAACAACAACAACAACAAAACACCATCGCTCCTTGCTACCACCAATTCGCTTGCATTCATCAGAGCAGGTTTCAGGGGAAAAATATTCACTGGTAGGTGAGCACATTTCTCAGTACCCTTTTTGAGGCTGTTGGGGCCAGTATCACTCTGGTCTTTGGCTTTCCAGTCCTCCTGAGTCCCTCATAACCCCAAGAATGCAGTTTCAACGCAGAGCAAAGGAAAAAAAGCAGCTTTCTCAGAGAGAATCTCCCTGAAGCCAAGAGGTACAGAGACTCCCTCCCCTCAATTTCCTGGGGTGGTGATGGTGCCTCTTGACTTCTAGATATCCATGCTGGAAACCTGGGAGTCATCCTTGACTCCCTACCTCTCCACCAGACCTCTAAACAGGTACCATATCCTGCTTACTCCACGTTATTAGTATCTAGAGATACTAATGAGTCCCTCCTCTCTTGCTACTTTAATGTAGGCTTTCATCATCTCTTTCCTGGATTTGTACGGCACCACCTCCATTTTAGTTTCCCAACCTCCAATCTCACCTTCGCCCATCTCTCATCCACTCCTGGGGTGATAGTCCTAAACTCAAATTTGATCATGTTATTCCTTTAATTAAACCCTTCATTGATTCAAATGCGCCCTTTTGTTTCTTCCTCCATGCTCTTTGGCTGGAACGCTTGCCCTCACCTCATCTTATTGGTCTGCCAAGCTGCTGGTCTTCTAAGCACCAGTTCAGCAGTGTTTCCTCTGTGAAGCCTTCCCTGATCACTTGATGAGAGCGCTTCCTATTTTCCTTTGGCCC
This sequence comes from Eumetopias jubatus, assembly GCF_037043125.1. NCBI lineage: Eukaryota > Metazoa > Chordata > Mammalia > Carnivora > Otariidae > Eumetopias > Eumetopias jubatus. Next base: position 57,936,202 of record NW_028274821.1, read on the forward strand.
TGCTTGAGAGCTGGTTCTTACTTCGTGCAGTGCTCACTACCTGCAGTACCTCAATTCATCTTGATTGTGTGTATCCCTGAAGCAAGCAAGATTCTGTGTTATCAAGCCTGGCCCAACATCTGGCAGGAAGTAGGTTCTTCGTGTTTGTTGACTAAAGAGAGGAGTAGTAAAGGAGAAGGGGGAGACCTGAGCAAACGTGATCCTCGCTTTGCAATATACGAAAAGAGAGAAGGATGTGCCTCTTCTCAGAACCTGAGAAATACTACTGGGTCATAAGCCACGTGGACCCACTAGGAGAATCTACCCTTAAACTGAAAAGTCATCTGACTACAAGAAGGCAACTAAAGGCTCCCAGACCACAGAATACACATAGGTCAATTTTTCACAGTGGCCTCCTGCTATCTTTACAGTGTTCTCTCCGCCACATTCAGGAGCTGCTATGGCCTACTCACTGAATTACTGTCTTGACCAACCCCATCTCTGACTGTCAAGAGGCAGGAGGAGTCTGAGACATCTTTCCAAAATCATGTGGTCAAAGGGTCAAAATTTCAGCATTCCTCATCTTCTCCCAAGGGGCACTATTTTACTCAGGAGCACCCTCGATTGATTTCCACTCTTTCCTGACATATATCTAAAAGCTTCCTATAGCTGTTTGAGCCCATCCTTTTCCTGGCCACCTACTAGAGAAATCTCACTTGTCTCTATCCTTAAAGTACCCGGAAATGAGCATATGCTCGTGAATTAAACAAATGAGTTAACGGATAATATTGGTTTCAAGGAGGACAGACTAGCATTTCTTTCAGGCGTACAGAGACCCCATCTGGTGCCATATGCTTTTTTTTTTTTTTTTCCTGGTCTCTTAGGTCTCTGAGAGCACAGGAGATAAGATTTTTACCTGACATAATTAAGTCCTTAAAAGCTCCATTTGGGGTTTTTTGTTTGTTTGTTTCTTGTTTTGTTTTTGTTTTTGCAACAAATCTCTTCCTCTCCAATTGCAGCCAAAGAAAAGACATAGACTGTGAGGCTGCACCAATCAGTCCAACAGACAGATAGGGCCAGAGAGCCTATCCCTGCTGCTCACATAAGCAACAGCCCAAATTCAATCCAACTGCTCAACAGAGAGACTTGGGACATCTGGGAGCTTCCCTAGATCAGTGAGGTGCATGTGTGGCTTGGACACAGAACTGAGTAGAAGGTATGCCTATCCCTGGCAGTTTCTTTGGGAAAATCTGAGTGGTTAGAAACACTCAGGATTGTCTAGGAGATGAACACAGCAGGAGTGGAGCACAGGACGAGGTCTCCAAGAGGAATTCTCATTCCTTTCATAAGGAGACAGGAAGAGCCCCTGGGGTGCTCTCAGTGATAGGCCCAGGCCTGGTTCAGCTACTGAGATGCAGCCAGGCCAATTAAATAATTGTGATGGGAAAAAAAGGGAAGCCACTCCTTTCTGGCAAACTCCCATCCCAGACAGGAGGCTCCATGCAGCTGTGGCAACAGCAGCAGCAACAACAGGGCAGGGATCTCTTCCTCTTCCTCCCACTAGCTGAGAACTAATGCTTAAATTAGCACCTTGGAAACACCCAGATCTGCCGGCTGTGCCTTCTCTCCCAGCTCCTGCCACTCCCTTAGGCCTCCTTTTCAAGCTTGAGGTTCTCTTGCAAGTAAATAAGAAAAAAATAAAAATCTTCTTCCCTAGAAGAGCTTTTCAAGTAAAGAATGCCTTCTGGATTCTTTCCACCACTATGGGCTAGGGAGGGTTATTTAATGATGGAGTCCCTGTGACAGGCCTCCATCAGTATAGCTCGGTCCAGATGCTGATACCAGCATTGCCTTGTTTCCATTAGGGCTAAAGGGAACAGCCCCCACTCTGCCTTCAGAGGGGCTCACACTGAAGGAGTGAGCATGAACAATAAACTTCTGCCAAACTGTATCTGTGTTGCTAACTACTGTGTCCCCAATACCTCATGTAATATCTGGAACAGAGCAGATACTACATAAATATCTGGTGAATGAATTAGCTAAAACAGTGATACCAGCTCCCTATGACAGTCCTTGGATGACAGAGTGAGGAGCTCTTGTTTAAATTTTAAAGAGATAGTTTGTCTTCATTTCATAAATGAGAAAATTGAGCCCTGAGGAGAGACTTCCTAGAGGTCTCAATAAATAATGGCAAAAAAAATGAAATAGGTCACAGTTGAGTCCAAGCCTGAGTTTTTATGGTCTACCTAGTTTTTATGGTCTACCCAAATACCTCCAAAGAGCCGCTTTGCCCTTCTCCTCTGTGGTATACCATTTTGATTCCTTATGCCCTGAAAAAAAGGCTCTTTTGGAAACTCCATGCAAGGGTCTGCTGGTCTCAATAATACACAAAGCATTTAAGGAGTTTCGGGGATCCTCTAGACTTCAACCTGGGAACAGACTTCAAGAGGCAGAGGTCTCTGGGGCAATGCCTATGCCCCCAAATGGAGGGATGACTGTATTGACGCTTCCAAAAGGCTCTCATCAACCTCAACAAAGTATCCTCTTGCAGAGAAGGGCTCCTTTAGCCTTCGAGAAAAAGGTCTGAAGGCAGCCTTTTCTGATAAGTGCCTTCTTGCATAAGCATTTCTACTCTAGAGTCACAGAGACCAGAAGCACCTCAGGAGTTTTCTGGGATCACTATTCACTCAAACTATCATTGAGAACTTCAGGCAATAACAAAGGCACCAAGGACAACTAAGAAGGCCTTGTGACCCCATTCCTCCCCCCCCCTTTCCTTGGACAACTATTGCCTACCTTCTTAGGAACCTGAGATGGGAGGCAAGAACTAACTCATTGTTTTCTTCTCCTGACTCACTTGGACCTTCTCCTCCTACTTCATCCACCCACCCTTTTGATTCTTGATTAGATGCTAAGAACTGGAAGGGCAATCTAGTTTGACAAACCAGGCTGGAAAGATAATCCAGAAAGGAATGTTAAAGTTCTTCCAGTTCATGGGACAGACTTCTCATCAGGATTTTCTGGCCGCCAAATATTCCAATGAGGGCATCAGCCTAGGAAAAAGTCCATCAGCATCTCTCTCCCCAGTTTCATATTGTATACGTCTGTAAAGCTTCTCTGTTTGGGCTTCTAGAACTAAGTAGTCATAAAAAGGGGGAAAGGCCATTTATCTCCTGATAGGTGGCTCCTAATGATTCTCTCTACCATCCCCCAAAAGGTGTGGCTTAGGGTGGGTCATCGGTCCCTGCCAGGGTCTGTCTGGTCTGCTGTAATGGGTAGGTTACTTGCTCAGGAAGCTACAAAGCACATCTTTAACCAGGGACCCAAAGGCCCAAGCGTGGAACCTATTCTTCACCTCTCTATCTAACACAGAAGGAGGAGCCTTAGGGAGCCCCAGATCTTCAAGCTTTGGAGAGCTCTGCTCAGCTCCAGCAGAGCTTAGAGAATAGTGCATCCACACCTTCAGGTTCCTGGCCTGCCTTCTCTCCTTCCAGCTCCCCTTCGGGCTCCAAGGAGGAAGGGAGATGGAAAAGTGAACAGAGCAGGGCACTCCCTCCCTTCCCCCTCGCCTTATATCAGCTGGCTAGGCCTCAGCGGCGCCTCTCACCCCGCTGCCCACCGCCGGGGGTACAAGCCAGTCAGGTAACCCCCCTGAGCGGTGGCCATCGGGCATGGTCTCCCCTAAGGATGGCCTCGGCCGCCCGCCTCGCCCTCCCCCTTCCATGCCCTCCGCGCCGGCAACGATGACATCATTCCTCCCAGACTCCGGGACCGCGGACAGGCAACAGGATGGGCGCCCAGCAAAGACTCAACGCACAGAGGCCGAGGATGCTGGGGGCTCTTCCGAAAGGGTGGGCACTGGCGACTCCAGCGCGACCCCGCCCCCTCTCCCGTCGGTTCCAGAGCTCTCATCCGCGCCCGTTTCTCCACCTCCCCGCTGCTCTCTCTCCTCCGTGACTCCGGCTCTAGCACCCCCCTGCCTAAGACTGCCTGCGCTCTCCTCAGGAGAAGAACGGAATTCAGGGGTCTTGCACCGACCCCCTACCCCCACCGGACCTTGGTCCCGGCCCCGCGTTCCCATCCTTACCCAGAGAACTGGAGGGCTGGACCCCTCCTCCTCTGCCAGCCTATTCCCAGTCCCTTTTAGCCTAATTGCACCTGGCCCACAGGAGGCATCACAGGCCTCTAGGGCTAAGCGGCTCCTCACCTCTCATCCCAGCCCTCTGGGCCTGCCAGCGGCGGTGCCCCATGACAGTTCCTTTCCTTTCCCAGCTAAGGGCCTCCACTAGCAGTGTACACCATTGTGCCCCAAACGTTTCATCCGACGGCCCTCCCCGTAGCTCCCTTGGCCTGTCTCTGCTGACGGTGCCCCGAGCCTTTACAGGCCTCTTCGCTGTCACCCCGCGTATTTCCCCACGGTTTTCTTGTCCTGCAAGGCCTCCCTCCCGCGGCGATGTGATTTCAAGGCTCCCTTTGACCCATTCCAAGGCGCCCCCTCCGCAGTTACCAAGGCCTGATTCCCTCCCTCCCCCTCGGGCAGCGCCCCCTCCCGGTCCTGGCCTGCCCGCCGCCCGCCCCCTCACCAGCGGCTGCATCTCCGAGTGCGCGGTGGGCACCTGGAACCGGTCGATCTCCTCCATCATGGTGCCGGCGGGCGAGCGGGCCGGGGGCCGGGCGCGGCCAGGGACGCCGACGGGACCGCGCGGGGCGGCGGCCCCAGGAGTCGGGTGGGTGGTGCAGACTAGGCCGCCCGGGACGAGTCGGGCGGGCAAACGTCCGGGCAGATGGAGGGGTGGGCTCGGGGCGGGAGGTTCGCTGGCTGGCTGAGCCCGGCGTGGCTCCGTAGGCTTGCCTTAGTGCTACCGCCGCTGTGGCCGGGCAAAGCCGCAGGTCTTGCCTCGCCTCCTCCTCCGCCGCCGCCTCCTGTCAGCAGCTCAGCCACTGCGGTGACTCGGCAACTCCACTTCCGGGTCCGGGACACCGCCTGAATCTGCATTATTCATGAGGAGGCGGAGCCTGGGTGCCCCAGCCCCTCCCACATGCCGGAGTTCTACTGCGCGCTGCCGCGGGTCGTATTATTCCTGAGGGGGCGGGTCTTAGTGGAGCCGGAGGTTCCCCGCGCGCCCAGCCCCGCCTCTCCCTCGAGCCGGGAGGGGGCGTCAGAGGCGCCTGCGCCTTGGCTAACGGTCGGTTGCTGGGCAACCGCGTCAGGGAGGAGCAGATTCAATGCTGCAAGGGCGCGGGGACCCACAACGACGGCTGTCCCCAAAGAACCCCAGCGACTGGGAACTGAAGTGAAAAAGAATCCAGATTTCTTGTGCGTGATCGAGGGGACAAACTCCTTGTCCTCAGGCAAGAGAACATTTTGTAGGTGTTCCAAGTGTTGAGGTGTTTCCTGCTTCTTCCAAGATGCCCCAGAAACAGCCGCCTCGTAGGCAGGTAAACACAGCTCTCTCCCTTCTGACCTTCGCCACCAATGATCACTGATCATACTTCGACTGATCCTTCATTATCCTTTCCCAGTTGACCCTTAACCTTCTCTTTCCCTGTGACCCCTGGCCTGTGTTCCCACTGACCTCTAACCCTGTCCTTTGCCCCTCTAATCCTAGCTTCCTCTCCCACACTGCCCCTGCCCCACTATTTCCACTTGTCGTCCGTCCCCTTTCCACTTGTCGTCCCCTCACCTTTCCATTCCCTCTCTCCACTCATACCACAGACCCTCCTGACCCACTTATCCTCCTTACCCCCCACGCTAACTCCCACTAATGCATCCCTCATTGCCGTCACATGCTCGTCCTGAAGAAATTCTCTTTCCAGCCCTTTGCTGTATGCCCAGCGCTGGGCTAGGTGGGGACACAGGCCTTTGAGAGCCCACAGAAGGAGTGAAAGAGAATTGTACAGCAGACACAGAACAGATTATATACAGGAGTTTGGCTTAGATTTTCTGTGCTGGGCTACTTGTCAAGAGAGAGAGTTCAGGTAAAGAGGAAGAGGAGAGAGACCTTTTTCCCATTCTTGCCTGACCTCCTACTCACACACTTGCACACACCAAGCACTGGCCCCTTGACTATTTCTGGAGCCTCGTATGTCTCTCTGCTGTGAGCCCCTGGGCCACTCCTATGACTCATTCAGCCATGTGAACTTTGGGTCCTTGTTGCCACCTGGCTAGATGTCATTCCTTCTCACAGGAAACCCAGGAGTTAGCCCCTTCACCCACCAAGTACAGAGTTCTACTTTCCTCCCCAGCATCACTCTGGAAGGTGAGGTAAGGCCCAGCTTTTCAAGGATCCCTCCGTGGTTGCCACTCAGTCCTTTAAGAATTCATTTTTTCCAAACCCTTTTTGAGTTATCACCTTGGGACTAATATGCAGTTTCTGGCTCTGTGAAGCAGGACTTCTATTTATTTATTCTAAATTTTCCTCACTCAGATCTAGGTATTTTGAGGTTTGGAGAGCAAACCTGTGTCCATGATGTTTGTGACTTTACATATTTTGGTCTGGCCTTCTCCATATTAGCCTTTGCTACTTTGCTTCTTTCACCGGGCCTTCCATAGCAGGTGGACTCATCTTTCTTAGATCTCTGCAACCATGAGGAGGCTGATATTCCTGTATGGCCATGGCCTAGTTTTATGTTGGGGTTGAGCTCTGTGTTGAAGGTCATGCATGTATTGTGCTTGGGCCTACTGACTTTACATGAAATTTGTTTTAAATTCAGCATTACTGATGTCTTATTCACATACAATGAAATGAACATTTTAACATACATGTTGACAAGTTTTGAAAAATTTATATAGTTGTGAACTACCACCACAATTGAGATAGAGGACACTTCCACTATCCCCAAAGTTTCCTTGTCCCTCATCCCAGTCAGTTCTCCCCAACCCCCCACCCCCAGATAACCACTGCTTTCTGTCACTGCAGATATTTGTCTTTTCTAGCACTTATAGTTTGAACAAACTTGGGGTCAGTTTCTCCAGCCCATTAGGGGAGACATTAGAGGCTAGTTTCCCTGAGAGCAGAGAGAGGTGACAGCAGACAGGAAGCAGAAAAACCTGGGTCAACTCACCTTCAACTCACATATCAGCCCTGACCCCTGGAGGGAAGGGTTGTTTTAATATTGTGCAAATATTGGTGTGTGGGGTGTGAGAAAAGGATGGGTTGTGCTAGGTTGTATTTTTCAGTCTCTTGTCTCAGTGAATGGCAATCTGGGTCAATGGTGATCTGGGCATGGGACAGTCTAGAGAGGTTTGAGAAGTTGTGCCTTTCCTCTGGGAACTCAGTTCAGTGGGGGCACAGAACACAGGCATACAAAGATAAAAGAGAATGGGATTCCTGGGGCTGGCAGGAAGAGAGACATGCAGGTTGGAACAGTAGAAAAGCTTCAGGGAGGTGGTATCAATGACTTGGATGCCTGCAGTGGAAAGGAAAGGTCAGGATGGAGCTTATTAGGGGACAGAGAAGAGTGTAACTCCATTGTTCATGTCACTCCACTGATCAGACCTTTCAATGGCTCCCTCTTGCTCTCAGGATAAAGTCCCAAAAGTCAGACTTGTTTTGTATGGCCTGCAAGGCCTAGCATGGTCTATCTAGCCTTGCTATCAACCCTACTTCAAATTCCACTATTGTTCTGTGAACATTCCACAATCCCAGAACACTGAACTGCCCTCACTTCCTGGAAAATGACATCCACACACTCTTCTCCTCTAGGCCTTTGAAACTGCTGTTTTCTCTACCTGCTTGGTATAATCATTTCTATCTGCTGCCACCTGTTCCATGCCACTCTGCCTCAAATCTCTTCATTTCTGGCCATACAATCAAGTCTCAGCTTGGCTGTCATATTCTATAAGGGATTAAGTCCCCTTTCTGGAGGCAGGATAGGGTGATAGCCCCCTGAGACTATAAACTCAGTGATAGCAAGGATCATGTCTATCTCATTCATTGTTGAGTCCCCTGAACCTGGCACAATGTCTGGAATATATTAAATTCTGAAAATGAATTGAATATGAGTTCTGAATGCCTGGAGCTGTTCTTTAGGAGTTTTGATCTGAGTGTGTTTGAAGGATAGGAATGGGTAAGCCTGGGAAGAAGAGACTAGCCGGGAGTAATAACAAGAAAATGTCACCGTAGAAGCATGTTTTTCTGGGTTCATGTTTATATCTGCTTTGGCAGTGGGGCTGTGAATGATTCAAATTTGAATCACATGTACCATGGTTTAAGAGCTGAGCATTAGAGATTTAAGAGCAACAATTCTGATGATATAGTCATTCTCATTCCATAATTATTCATTGGTCACATACTATATGCCAAGTACTGGTCTAGGTATTGGTGATATAGCAACAAACAAAACAACCCCAAATCTCTGTTCTCATGGAGCTTATCTTTTAGTTGGAGGTAAACTATCAATAAATAAATAAGTAGGGGCGCCTGGGTGGCTCAGATGGTTAAGCGTCTGCCTTCGGCTCAGGTCATGATCCCAGGGTCCTGGGATCGAGTCCCGCATTGGGCTCCCTGCTAGGCGGGGAGCCTGCTTCTCCCTCTGCCTCTGCCTCTCTCTCTGACTCTCATGAATAAATAAATAAAACATTGAAAAAAATAAATAAATAAGTAAAATATATGGTTGATCAGATGGTGATAGGTGTCAAGGATTAAAATAAAGCAGGGAAGTGGAGTAGGAAGTTCAGGGAACCAGAAGATTATGATTTAAATATAGTCATCACTGAAGGTCTCACAAAGGTGGCATTTGAGAAAGACCTGAAGGAAATGAATGAATTAGCCTCCAGACAGAGGGCATAGCAACAATAAAGTTCCTAAGATGGAAGGTTGCTATACATATTCTGGATCAGCAAGGAAGGGAAGGCGGAAAGTGACAGGAAATAAGGTCAGAGAGGTGTATCCCTCTACTCCATAGGGTTAATCAAATAACCCATGCCATATTAAATTGGTCGTTATAGAGCTCCATGAATCATAATTTGTAATGAAAATGCATGAATGTCAGGCACCATAAACCATGACCAGCTCAAAACATCACTGGTAATGCCCCAATAATGAAGTGTCCTTCCTGAAAATTTTGAGAATTCCAACTGGCTGCATGTGTATATATGTGCAGGAGGAATTTTGCAACGTTGCCAAACATTGCCTGGCAGCCAGACTTCTTAGTAGAGAACTGAATTAGAGTCTTCTGTGAACTCCAGCTAAAAGCTAATTTTAGTTTATGACTAACAAATTTTAGTACTTCTTTATAACTCAGTTATTACCATAAAAAAAATCAGTCTGGAATTTTGCATCATTTGCCTGTGAGAGCCAAAGGAAAAGCCTTGCATTTTTGGATCATTTTATGGTCTCTCCAGAGGCCCCTCACAGACAATACTTTTAGAACTGATGATCTTGATGAGGGGTGACTAGGGTAGGGGAGAATCGGCAAGAATGCACGCAAGGCCAAAAACAAGTCTTAGGTGATTCAGAGATTTTTGGTCTGATGACAGGGCCTGGGATCCATAGAAGAAAGGACAAGAGGAGGTGAGCAGAATCGAAGGGCAGGTAAAATGTATCCGTATGTTTCAAAATAAGATATCCATGCTCTTATGACCCTTCTTCTCAGTGTCATCCTTACACCTCTTATCTTCTTCAAGCCCTAGATATGATCCTTTACCCCTTTAGCTCCTAAATATCTCTCAAATCAAACCCCTTTTTTCATTTTCACTTCCACCTTCTTAGCCCAGCCTATCCATCTCTCACCCAGAGTGCTGCAAAAGCCTTGTAACTGGTATCCCCCTCATCCACTCATGCTCCTTCTAATCCAGTCTCCACAACTGCATCAAGTGATTTTCTCAAACTGTCAGTTTGATTATGTCATTCCCACTCAGAACCTTTCAGTGACTGCCCATTGCTCTTAGGATAGGGACAAATTTTTTAGATAACCCTTCAGGGGCCTATCTGGGCTAAGGCCCACTTGGAGCTCTAAGCCTTAACTTTTATCACTCTTTCCTTATTATTGCTGTACTTTAGTTCTATGTGACTTCTTCTTCTTCTTTTTTTAAGATTTTATTTATTTATTTAACAGAGAGAAACACAGCAAGAGAGGGAACACAAGCAGGGGGAGTGGGAGAGGGAGAAGCAGGCTCCCCACTGAGCAGGGAGCCCGATGTGGGGCTCGATCCCAGGACCCTGGGATCAGGACCTGAGCCGAAGGCAGACGCTTAACAACTGAGCCACCCAGGTGCCCCTCTATGTTACTTCTTTCTGGAACACTCTTCAAACCCTCCCTCACACAAGTATTCCTAAGATTTCAGCCCAATCATCAATCCCAACATGCCCCAATGCTGCTGCCCTGTTAATGAAGATAGGGTCGTTTCCTCTATTATGTGGTAATATATCTTGATCCTTCCTTCTTTAGCCTGCATTCTAGTATGTACTTATTCACTTGTTTGTGTAATTATTTGATTATTCTATGTCTCTCCCATTAGACTGTGAGCTCCTTGAGCGTAAGACCTGTGGATGTTTTTGCTCACATCTGTTCTCAAGTTCCCAACGTATGGCCATCACACCAGAAGCTCTCAATAAATGATTGTTGAGTGAATGATAGAGTGTGATTGGGAAGTAGCATAGGGTATTATGAAAGCATGTAGTAGAATATCCTAACACTGATTCTGGGGGAATGAGGGAAGACTTCTAGGAGGAGCACTACGATTTACGGTTTGGACAAAGGAAGAAGAGTTCAAAATGTAGGATAAGAAGAAATGACCAGAGAAGTCAGACACAACATAGAATAGAAGACATACAGGAACATACATAGAAGACAACAGAGAATAATGTCCTAGAGAAGAGTGTGTATAGTGAGTTTACAGTGTTTATAGAGTATGTGATCAGTTGTGTCACATGTTGCTAAGGGGTCAATGAAGATAAGAACTAGACATAGCCATTAGATATAATAATTAGGAAGTCACTGGGGACCTTGGAAAGAACAATTTTCAAGGTAAAAGCCAGACTGAACTGAGCTAAGAAGACAATAAAGACTACGTAGACAAGGATTTTTTTTTTTTTTTTTAGGGATAAAAGTAAGACTTGAATATGTTAAATGCTGAGGGGTGGGACCCCAGCATAGAGAAGAAGTTGGAGATCAGGAGACGTAAAATATTGACTAGAGCCAAGTCTCTGAGGAGGTGAGAGTGGATCACTTGTAGACAGGAGACAGAACACTGTAACAGGACAAAAGAAAGGAGGAAGGGATGGATGCAGATGATGATAATTAGAGGTTTAGTGGCAGGAAGTTGAGAGAATTTTTTCTTCTCTTCCCCTAATAGTGTTATGGAATTCCTTCTGGAAGTGATAACTAGAAAACAAATTTTGCCAATGGCATTTTCATTTTGTTATGATTATAGTCATGCTATTTTCAGAGTTACGGTCTGAGGTTTGTCATGCACAATTATCAGATTACAAAACAGCTGTGAGCATTTTCAGCCAGAACTTGGTCTCCTCCCCTGTTTACTGTGGAGCCTAGCACATTGTTAGTACTCAGAACATGCCAGGTACTCGAATAACAATGGCAGAGGGCTCTTGTGCTTATCCCTGGGCTTTGCAGCCTACAGGCTGATGCTGAAGAGTAATTTTGATTCTCTGTCTCCAGCTGTGAGCAAGTGACATGAAATTGTTTTCTGCCAGTTAGGGATTTGTATGGAGCATTCAGTCTTCCCGATCCCTGAGACAGAGTTGTATGGAAGAAGCAAGCAAAGCACACAGCTGTTGATCAACTTTTTCACTGTTTTGTATCTCAAAACACTTTGTCCTTCTCATGGAGTCAGTGGATTCTGGTTTGTGTGATGGGTTTATGTCCTCTATCTCTCTCACTTCCTAGATTTGAGAACTCTTGGAGGTGGGACCAACTCAACCTTGGTTCTTCTTTAGCTGTCATCCTAGGATCTGGTACATAGTAGATGCTTAATAAATACTGGATGAATGAATAATGACTGAATGAATCAGTTGATGAGTAAATAAATGCATGATGGAAAGATATGTACTACAATACTCTGAATGCTAACTTTTCTTTCTGGGCCTGCAGCAGAAGCTGCTTGTGCCTTTGTCTTAGTCAAAGCAGCTTAATTCTGTTAATTATGTAGGGACCCTACTCCTGATGTTAAGCTTTTTTCCCTACTTTTATTTTTACCTCACATCCATTTCCTTATTTACTTATTTTTCCCATGTGTCGTATATTTAGCCTCAAATCTTACTTTGGGACAAATTGGGATATAAATGGATTAAAAAAAAATTACTGATCCCAGGGTGCCTGGGGGGCTTAATCTGTTAAGCTTCCGAATCTTGATTTCAGCTCAGGTCAGGATCTCAGGGTTGTGAGATCCAGCCCGCTGTGGTAGGCCTGGTGCTGGGTATGGAGCCTGCTTAAGATTCTCTCTCTTCCTTTCCCTCTGCCCCTCCTCCGCACCCCCCAGCACTGGTGTGTGTGTGTGTGTGTGTGTGTGTGTGTGTGTGTGTGTGTGTACGCGCGCGCACACATGCCCCCCCCGCGCCCCGCCCCCCGCACTCTCTCTCTGTCTCTCTCTCAAAACAAAAAGAAAAATCTACTTATCCCTAGACAAACACACGGTTCCAAGTCTCTGTGTCTTTGTTAATGATTTTGTTCCTCTGCCTGGAATGCCCAAGGCTTTCCTACTTGTAGTCTTTATGGGCCTGGCAAACTCGAAGGCACACAGATTTTAGTCAAGCTCTTTAAATTGCAAAGAACAGAGGCTCACTCAAATTACCTCAAGTAAAGGGAGGGTGGGTGAAGGGGGAAAGGGTGTATGTGGGGGTTTGTGCATGGGTATTTTATAAATACATAAGTAGCCTAGAATCAGAATTGGAAAACTATTGGTTCTGAAACAGATGTAAGTACTCATTACTTTCTCTATATCTCTCATGGACTCTCTTCTTCTCTTAGCAGCTATGTTTCATTCCCTGTTTTCATTTCCTAATCAGCCAACTTTTTAATGGTTTCTGCTCCCTCATAACTTTAGTGTGTTTCCAGCTCATTATGCCACTTTGGATTCTAACACACAAACATCTCCATACTATCTCCATCCAATCACCAGTTCTCTTAGGAGTCCCAGTTCAAAACTCTTGGAGAAAGAATCTGACTGACCCTAGCTTATCTGTTCACGTTAGACTGTACCAGGGAAGGACAAGATCCCATGGCTTTCTAAGCAGCCAAAACTGTGAGCCAGGCAATTTCTCTTACAAGGAGTATAAGGTATAACCTGCTTTACTCCAAAGTAACTTCTACATTGTTGCTGAAAAATCTCTTTCTCATACATTGTGCAGGGAAGGCCTCAGATTTCTTCCAACCCAGGGCCTCCATTCGGGGTGGATATTTACATTACAAAAGGCTCTGTCCTTTACAAAAGCTTTTACTTTAGGTTGTTGGTGTGTGTGTGTGTGTGTGTGTGTGTGTGTGTGTGTGTGTGTGTGTGTGTGTGTTTGAGTGTTTTAAACAGCCTGTTTCTGTAATGAATTTTATTTTTAATATTTTATGTATTTATTTGACAGAAAGAGAGCACAAGCAGGGGGAGCGGCAGGCAGAGGGAGAGGGAGAAGCAGGCTCCCCGCTGAACAGAGAGCCCAATGTGGAGCTCAATCCCAGACCCTAGGATCATGACTTGATCCAAAGGCAGATGCTTAACCGACTGAGCCACCGAGGCGCCCCTCTGCAATGGATTTTATTTTTATTTTTTATTTTTTTAAGATTTTATTTATTTATTTGACAGAGAGAGAGAGAGAGAGAGAGATCACAAGTAGGCCGAGCGGCAAGCAGAGGGAGAAGGAGAAGCAGGCTCCCTGCTGAGTAAGGAGCCCAATGTGGGGCTCCATCCCAGGACCCTGGGATCATGACCTGAGCCAAAGGCAGGCAGATGCTTAACTGACTGAGCCACCCAGGCACCCCTGCAATGAATTTTAAAATGCAGCACACTATATATAACTTTTAAAGACTTTGGTGTAGGGGACTTATATTCTGGCCATGATGGAAAAATCCATACTGGACTTGCCCTCCCACTGTAAACAGATAAAATTCTGGACACGACATATACCACATTCCCTCAGGACAGTGATTCCAGGGGGAAGGAAAGCACCCAACATGAGTCACGAGTTTATCCTTGATCTCTGGCCAGGGACAATTTCTTGACCGTGACTCAGGGAGGTAGATCCCAAAGGAGAGTGTGCTGATACCAGTGAGATAACCCAGATGTTAGAAGTAGCAGATGATGACTTTAAAGCAGCTTTTATAAATATATTTATGGACTTACAGAAAATACTGACTTAATAGATGGGGAATCTAAGCAGAAAAATGGAAACAATAGAAAAATAAATATCAGAACAGAAAAATAATTGGATGAGCCTAACAGCTGAATGTGAGGAAATGATCTAATCTGAAGATCAAACAGAAATAAGATTAAAAAACATGAGCCTTAATGAGCCTCTGGGAACATGTCATATATGTATGTCATATATGTTATTGGAATCCCAGAAGGAAATAGAGGAGGGGGAAATATTTGAAGAAATAGTGGCCAAATTTTTCTAGATTTGATGGAAAATCAGAAGTTCAGTGAGTTCCAAGCAGGATAAATACAAAGAAAACCACCCTTAGGTCCCTCATAGTCAAAATACCGAAAGGCAAAGATAAAAATAAAATCTTGAAAATAGCCAGAACAAAATGACACATTGCATACAGGGTAATAATGATATGATTATGGTTGACTTCTCATGGTAAACAATGGAGGTCAGAAGATAATGAGAGAAGCACTGAAAGAAAATTACTGTCAAGACAGAATTCTATATCTAGCAAAAATATCCCTCAAATAAGAAAGGTGAAATAAATACATCTTCAGATAAACTAAAGTTGAGAGAATTTGTCTTTAACAGACCTTCACTACAAGAAGTACTAAATGAAGTTCTGCAGGCTAAAGGAAAAATGATACCTGATAGAAGCTTTATCTGTTATGGAACCTGGACTGATCGCCCGACGAAAAACCAAGTGGCACTCGGAGATCTTGGAGGATAGGTTTATCTAATGCCAGTGGGCTCAGAGGGAAGTGATCTCCAAAGGTCTGAGCCCTGAGCACAAACTAAGGGGGTAATTTATACACTTTTACTTCCGTATATGTGACACTTTCGCGTGCGCGGCAGGAGGGAAAACCTTGAACAGCCCTGGGGCCGGAGACTGGGATTCCCTTGCTGGCTTGGTCGGCCACCTTAGAACGCAGATTTCCCTTATCATTCCCCCCTTTGATGGCCATTTAAACACCTAGTTTAGAGGGCATAATTTTTATTCTCTAAGGGGCGATAGTGAGTAAGGAGCAACTGATCTTAGCAATTCGAGCAGTGATAAACCTAGTAAGGGCATTAAGAATATAAGGACCAGGGCGCCTGGGTGGCTCAGATGGTTAAGTGTCTGCCTTCGGCTCAGGTCATGATCCCGGGGTCCTGGGATCGAGTCCCACATCGGGCTCCCTGCTCCTTGGGAGCCTGCTTCTCCCTCTGCTTCTCTCTCTCTCTCTCTCTCTCTCTCTCTCCCCGTCTCTCATGAATAAATAAATAAAATCTTTAAAAAAAAAAAAGAATATAAGGACCAAATGCTACTGTGAAGAGGAGCATTAGGAGGGGGCCGATGAGGGGGCAAACCAAGGGAACCATTGTGAGAGGGAATCCCAACAAGTCGTCCACTGGAGTGCTTCCCACTGATGATTTACTCATTCCTGTAATTGGGTCAGAGTGTCTTGGACCACCCCCAACTCATTAGCAAAGAAACAACATTCCTCCTGTAAGAAGAGGCAGAGTCCCCCTTGCACGGCCATAAGTCGAGCCCGCGCCTGTTTTGGAGGACCACTGAGAACAGTGAATCCAGTTGGCACTGCAGGACCAGGGCTGACTGAGTGAGGGCGGAAAAATCTGCCGTGAATTGCTGAGTTAGCCTGTGGTACTGAACCTGAGACATCCCGACGCCAGTGGCGCTGAGGGCAGCACCTAATGCGGCCAGCAGGCTCACGAGAAGAGGGATGGCTGCGGGGGAGCGTCGGGGGTGGCTAGGAGGTCTCCATATAAGTGGGATGTCGCTCCCAGGGAGGACTGAAAGATCAGGTAAGAGACTTGACAAGCGTGCATGATTGATTGTGCGGGGTGATGCAGACCTATACACCTTGATCACAAGCCAGGGAAGTGTTGTTAGGTGCACAGACCTGACTGTGGCCCGAGATGGGAGAGGAGGAGTTTCCATACAGTGGTACTGGAGCCAGAAAGGGATAATCTGAGGTCCCTGGTACTGAGGTGGGAGGTGACATGGTGTATTGGTTGAGGATGATACCTATGAACCGGGCTTCATACAGATCCAGCAGTCAGACGCTAGGGGTGGATTTGAGTGGTTAAGCGCTTGGTGGGAGGCATTAATCACACCTAACAGTTGCATCATAGATGCTTGCTGTGTGTGGATGGGGGACCCAGTGATACACCAGGGCAAGTTATTTTCTGTCTGACTCTGGGGGTTGACTGCAAGGCTTGGGGCGAACATGGGCTTAATCATAAACTTGGCCATGGGGTCGATCCCTATAGAGTGATAATGGCCCAATAGGAGAGCGATTCCTGTGGCCCATGATGTGGCATTGGGTTCTAGGACTGAGAGAGTGAGTGGTATACAGTGATTGTTAGGGCAAGAGGTTGTGGTGGCATTGCGCGACAAGGAAATCTGGATGTCATTCTGCTGTTTGAGGCTCCACCACCTGTTGGACCATTATTCCATTCCCGGCTAAGTTGCCACCCATGACTCACATCCCCAGGCTTGCGAGCATAACTGAGGGCAGGTGTTTGATTCTTGAGGCATAGGGCCCCCACAGATGTAGATATCTACCTGCTGGTAACCTGAGTGAGGGCCATGGTAGGAACACCGTCTATGAGGTTCCCAGGAAGTATCAAGTAGTTGGCATCCATCAAAGTGGAGGTCAACCTTTGGTGTGTGTGCATCCCAGGTGAAAGAAGTCAGTGGGGATGCTGGTGCGGGATTGAGGGGGATAAGCTGGAAAGTCCATTTGCCAGTAATGGTGATATGAGAGTCTGTCCCCCCTTGCCGGGCTGGGCAAGCTAGAGGCAGTGTGGAGGAACAGCACACCAGGCAGCAGAAGACCGGGACTGACTGGGGCCAGGAAAACCATAGTGACATGCACTCAGGAGTAGACAGCAGAGGGCCAATAAAAGTGGGATCTATGACCTTAGTTAGAGGGAGCCATCGTGGTTAACCCATCAGCAGATAAAACCTATGGACAAGTAAGTGCAGTAATATACCCTAGGGTCACCCGATTAGTAATAGCAATAGTAAGCCTCTGGGGGCAATTTCAGTCAGGAAAGGCAACAGTGTAGAGTCCGACTCTAAGATGAGGGAAATCATGCCGATGAGAGCCAGGGACCACGGTAAGCAGGTGTCCATCAGTTGGTAGGGTCTCGTCAAAGGTGAAGCCAGAGCGGGTTTGTGAGGTCTGGCTGGACTCTCCACTGGCGTGGTTCCTCGTCCAAATGATGAGCTTTTTTCACTCTTGAGTGGTGGATCCACAGGGTGACACCTGAGACCTTGAGGGCAGCAGGGGTGGTTAGAACAACAGTGTGGGGCCCTGTCCACTGCAGTTTGAGAGGGTCTTTCTTTCAATCTTTGACCCAGACTGAGTCCCCTGTCTGGAAGGAGTATACCTGAGACCCTAAGGAGATTGGAGCCCTCTCAGTGGTGTACTTTTGTAATTTATTTAGGGTGGCCCCCAGGGCCTGAAGCTGCTCCTTTATCCCTTTATCTCCAACCTGATGCAAGTTCCCAAGCACGGGGGAGGCCGACCATATACTAATTCAAAAGGGGAGAAACCTAGTGTCCCAGGTGTGCAGTGAGCACACGGGAGAGGTAGGGGTAGCAGACCCAGCCATGGGAGGTTAATTTCCTGACAAAACTTTGTTAAGGTTCTCTTGAGGGTGCGATTCATCCCCTCTACTTTCCCTGAGCTTTGGGGCCGATAAACGGTGTGGAGTCTCCAGGTGATGTTGAGAGATTTGGTCAAGACTTGTACAATGTCTGCCACAAATGTGGGTCCATTGTCACTATGGATTGTTAATGGCAGGCCGAACTGGGGTAGGACTTTAGCTACTTCCCGGCTTTGCTCCGTCCTGGTCGGGAAGGCTTTGACCCACCCAGGGTATGGGCATACTATTACTAGGAGATATCTGAACCCCCTGCTTGGCTGCACATCTGTGAAGTCTACCTCTAGATCTTCAGAGGGGGTTGCTCCCATCCTCTGGACACCTGATGGGGGCCATGGTGCTGACCGAGCATTATTTTTAGCACACGTTATGCACTGTTCACTCGTTGCTCGACATAGTGCTGGCAGCTGACTTTTTAGTGTAACTGGGCGGAGGGACTTTTCTGGGGGTGTCAGGGCCATGGTGAGGGAAGGGGCTCTGTCCATGTCCTCACTGGCTGCGGTCTTGGCTGCCTCATCTGCCAGACGATTTCCCCACACTATGGGATTGTCTCCTCTCTGGTGTCCCTTACAGTGCAGGATTTCTACTTCCTTTGGAATCCAGATGGCTTTGAGGAGTTTTAGTATCTCCTCCTTGTTTTTGATAGCTTTTTCTGCAGTGGTAAGGAGGCCCTTTTCCTTGTAGATGGCTCTATGTATATGTACAGTAGCAGAGGCATACCGAGAGTCAGTGTAGATGTTGACTCACTTGCCTTCACTGAGGGTGAGGTCTTGGACTAAGGCATATAGTTTAGACCATTGTGCTGACCATCCAGCTGGTAATGCCTCAGCCTCTAGGACTTTAGTGGTTTTGGTCACTGCATAACCCACTTTCTGGGCACCCTCTTGTAGGTAACTGCTGCCATTGCTGAACAGCGTGAGCTCTGGATTCTTTATGGCTTGATCCTGTAGATCTGGACAGCTCTCATAGACCTCATCAGTTACTTCGGAGCAGTCATGGTCTGGTTCCCCCTCTTCCGTGGGGAGAAAGGTTGCCTGGTTTAATGTCCTTACTGTTTTGAGGGTGATCCGTGGGTTTTCACAGAGGAGCCCTTGGTATTGTGCTAGCCAAGAGTTAGAAAGGAAGCGGTGCCCCTGTGTGTTCACGAGGGACACAACTGCATGAGGGACCTTGGCATCAAGTTCTTGCCCCAGGGTAAGTTTTTCTGCCTCCATGATAAGTAGGACTGTGGCTGCCAGTGCCCTGAGGCATGGTGGCCATCCTGCTGCCACAGAGTCCAGCTTCTTTGACAGATATGCAACTGGCTGTTGCCAGGGCCCAACAGTCTGGGTGAGTACCCGAGTGCTATCTTTTCTTTTTCATGTACAAAGAGATTGAAGGGTTTCTCTATATCTGGTAGGCCCAGGGCTGGAGCCTGCTCCAGGGCAGTCTTTATCTCTGTGAATGAGGCTTCTGCTTCCTCAGCCCAGGCAGGGGGTTCTCGATTTTGTCCCCCTAAGAGATCATAGAGGAGTCTCGCTATTGCTGAGAACCCAGGGATCCAGATGGGGCAGAATCCTGCAGCCCCCAGGAATTCTCGTGGCCCCTTTTTATCTGGGGCTGTGGCAAGGAGATGATGACCTTTTTTCTCTCTGGCCCTAGTTCTCTTTTTCCTTGGGTGAGGAGGAAACTGAGGTATCAGACCTGTTGTTGGCAGATTTGTGCCTTTTTTTATGAGCCTTGGTATCCCGAGTCTGACAGGAGCTGTAGGAGGGCCTTTGTGCCTTTTGTGTAGTCTTCTTGTGTGTCACTGGCGAGGAGGAAGTCATCCACATACTGGAAGAGGGTGCATCGTGTGGCCTCTCTTGGGAAGCTGGCAAGGCTCACGGCCAGCGCTTCCCCAAAGAGGGTTGGTGAGTTTTTAAACCCCTGCGGGAAGCGTCCAAGTCAGTTGCATCTGGCGCCCTGTATCAGGTTCAGACCATTCAAAGGCAAATAGAGGCTGGCTCTGGGGAGTTAAGCTGAGGCAGAAGAAGACATCTTTTAAATCTAGGCAAGTGAACCATCTGGCTGACCCTGGGATTTGGCTGAGGAGGGTGTATGGATTCGGGACCACTGAGTGTAGAGAGATGGTCACCTTTTTGATGTCCCACAGGTCTTGAACTGGTTGGCATCCCCCTCCAGGCTTCTTGACTGACAGGAATGGAGTATTCCAGGCCAACTGACACTCGACTAGAATACCTGCTTCTTTGAGTTTGGCCAGATGTTCTTGGATGCCAATCTTAGCTTCTTGTGGAAGGGGGTATTGCCTTTGCCTCTGAGATTGGGCTTCTGGGATCAGTTCAAAAATGATAGGGGCCCAATTCCAGGCTAGTCCAGGTGGGTTGTCTTCAGCCCATACTGAAGGGAAGGCAAGCCTGAACTCTGGCGGGCTGTTCGGTTGGGCCTGGGTGCAGACTAGCCTTCATTCTTCCCTCGGTGTGGTGATGCTAGTATCAGAGACCCCAACTCCTCTTGCCTTGGATTTAATCAGAGGCTGGTGTGTCCGGTGGGCTCAAAGGTTATTGGAGCCTCAAGCTTGGAGAGTGTGTCTCGGCCCAGGAGGGGGATGGGGCAATCAGGTAGATAAAGGAATTCATGTCAGACCTTGTGGCCCTCAAGTTCACACTGGTGAGCCTGGCAAAAGGGCTGTTGTATCGCCCGCGTCCCTGTGGCCTCAAGGATGGTCGCAGTCCTTTTGCTGAAAGGGGCCCCTGGGGAGGTGACAACAGAGTGCTCGGCCCCAGTATCAACCATAAAAGTCACTGGTTGGCTCCCCACTTTCACTCTGACCGTGGGCTCATGGGGGCCAAGGAGGAAAGAGCCTTGTCCCCCTCTGAGTCTATTCCCACAAGTCTATGAGGTCCTCCTCTTGGGGTTCTTCCTTGTAGCGGCTGGGCTTCTGAGCCTTTCCCTGGTTGGGACATTTGTTTTTCCAATGTCCTTTCTCCTTACAGTAGGCACATTGATCCCTTGCCAAGGGGGCTCTGGGTCTCCCCCTTTTTGGTGGTCGGGGGCTCCCCACCTTTGTGTCTTCCTTTTCTTTCAGGGCAGCAGTGAGGAGGCTGACTTTCTTTTTTATCTTTTTGTCAGCTTCCCGTTCAGCTGCAACCTTCCTGTTCATGTAGACCTTATTGGCAATCCCTATTAGCTGGGTGATGTTCATCCTGGCGAAACCCTCTAGATTCTGAAGTTTTTTTTCCTGATGCCTGGGGCGGCCTGAGCCACAAAGGAGGTGTTTACCATCTGTTGGCTTTCCTGTGCCTCAGGGTCAAATGGAATGTATATCCTGTAGGCTTCACATAGACTTTTGTAGTAGTCCCCGGGGGATTCCCCTGGTTGTTGAGTGACCAAGGATACCTTAGTCATGTTTATGGGTTTCTTAGCTCCTGCCCAGATTCCCTGGAGGAGGGCCTCCTGGTACTGGTGGATGTGGGCCTGTCCCTCTGTTGTGGTGAAGTCCCATGCTGGGTGCTCTTCAGGTGCGGCCGTATTAGCCCAGGCAGCAGGGTTGATGACTCCCACGAGTGCGTGCTCTTCTAGGTACTGCTGTGCACCTTTCATTATTCTCCTCCTTTCCTCTGTGTTAAACATGGTACGGAGTAACTGTTGGCAGTGTTCCCAGGTTGGCCGATGAGTCTGGAAGAGGGATTCCATGAGGTCTACCATAGCCTGTGGTTTCTCAGAGTAGGATGGGGTGTTATGTTTCCAATTGAGGAGGTCGGTGGTGGAGAAGGGCTGATAACAGATCATGGAATGGCCGGGTTGGACGGTCCTGTCTTCATCCCACCTCTCGGGTTCCTGTGTCTCTCATACCAGCATTTGGAGGGCACTTGTGCCCGGCCTGGGGCGCAGCCTGGTTGCTGGTCCTGGAGAAAGTGGATCCTCTGGGCCTGGAGGCACCAGTGAGACCAATGGTGGCGGAGTGTCTGGAGCTGAAGGGCCAGGTGTAGATGGTTTTGGGGGTGCGTACGGTGGGGGCAGGATCAGTTCGTCCTTGGGATCGCCAGCTAGAATTTGTGGAAACTGGGGCTTTTGCCGATCTTCTTTAGGTCGCTTGGATAAAGCGATTAAGACCCTGGCCTGTCCCTGCCTATTGCAAGTGAATCGCACCCAGCGGGGAAAGATCTGGGCAATTCCTAGCCAGGAGTCAATGTACAGAAACTGGTCAGGGTGTCCTGGTTCTCCTGTTATAACTTGCCATACTCGACAAATCGTTGGGACATCCAATGTCCCTTCTGAAGTTCACCCGGCATTAAAGGTGGGCCATTCCAATTCACATAGGGTTCTCAACTTGCCAGGTTTATCCTGACTCTAGTCTCCTGAAAACCCCTTCTTGAAATTTTCGATCATGGTCTCTAGAACCATAGGTTTACTCTGCCCTGACCCCATGGTAATGTTCCCATGTGCGGTGACACAGAGACAGACAAGGGGGGTGGAGTGCCTCCTGTGGTGAGGAGACCAATCAGATGCCTGTCTGGCCTTGTCTGAAGGAGCCTATGTGAGGCTTAGCCATAGTGGTCTCAGCGTTGTGACTTATGATTGAAATCTATTCTGATGCCACCCTAGACTGTATGCCGTTCACCACGGAATCACAGATGGGCCCACTCAGACTCCATAGGCTTCTGGGGACCTTAAGGGTGCCCGCCAATGGAGTCACAGAATCAGTCCGCTTGAGCAAGCCAGGTCGGACTGCACATTCACTCATACATTCACTCCAGAAGTTATTACATTCCCTCCCTGGGAATCCCTACCTGTGAGACCTCTAAGAGGTCTCTGGGAGGTGATCAGGCTCCCCTTCCACCCCGACAGGTGGGCCTGTCTGTGTCCTAGGGCCCCAGGCCTTACCATAATCCGACATCGGGACCAGGTCCTCACCTGCCAAGTCTCCTCGAGTCTGGCGGGAACAGTGGAGCGGGGCCGGTCCGAGGTGACCGGGGCTGGAGACTGCTGAAAAATTAGGCAAGGTGCGCCTTCTCCCTTATAATCCCTCGTCTGTCACCTCCCCGCTGTTGCCCCCAAACCGGTGGCAACAATGGCCCAGCGTGGTTGGGATTCCCATTCAGGGAACCAAATGTTACAGAACCTGGACTGGATCACCCAACGGAAGAACCAAGAGGCACTCAGAGATCTTGGAGGAAAGGAGGTT
This sequence comes from Eumetopias jubatus, assembly GCF_037043125.1. Taxonomy (NCBI): domain Eukaryota; kingdom Metazoa; phylum Chordata; class Mammalia; order Carnivora; family Otariidae; genus Eumetopias; species Eumetopias jubatus. The sequence continues at coordinate 57,959,338 of NW_028274821.1, forward strand.
TATTTAAAGCTGGCAGCGTCAGAGGAGAGTGATCTCCAAAGGTCTAAGCCCCGAGCACAAAGGGGGTAATTTATACACTTCTACTTTTGTATATGTGCTACTTCCACACGCAGCAGGTGGGGCAGGAGGGAAAACCCAGAACAGCCCTGGGGCGGAGACTGGGATTCCCTGGCTGGCTTGGTCGGCCACCTTAGAATGCAGATTTCCCTTATCATATCTATGGGAAGGACCAAAAAGTACTAGAAATGATAAATATGTGGCTAAAGAACTATCTTTTTTCCCTTCTATTCATTTTCTTAAAAGACATATGACTGTTTAAAGCAAAAATAATACCATTATAAGGTGGGACTTATAATGTATATAGAAATAAAATACATGACAACAATAGGGCAAAAGATGAGGTGGTGGTGGTAAATGGAATTAAGATGTTATAAGGTTATTACATTGTGAAATATGAAGTGGTATGTTATTTATTCTCAGTGGACTATGATAAGTTTAGGATGCATATTGTAAACCTTAGAGTAACCACTAAAAAGTAATACAAAAAGGCACAGCTAGAAAGGCAATAGAGAGAATAAAATGAAATACTAAAAAAACTCACTTAACAAAAGAAGGAAGAAGTTGAACAGAGGAACAAAATGAGCAGATGGAGGGAGGCAAATCGTGAGACTCTTTAACTATAGGAAACAAACAGGATTGCTGGAGGGGAGGGAAGTGGGGGGATGGGGTAGTTGGGTGATGGGCATTAAGGAGGGCACTTGATGTAATGAGCACTGGGTGTTATATGCAACTGATGAATCACTAAATTCTACCCCTGAAACTAATAAAACACTGTATGTTAACTAAATTGAATTTAAGGAAAAAATTTTTTTAAAAAGCAGATGGAAAAAAATAGAGAACAAAGAGCAATATAATGAAGACAACCATACCATTGCTTTCAATTAAAAGGTAGAGTTTCTCAAGCTAGGGAGAAAAAAAGCAAGACCCAACTAAATGCTACCTATAAGAAATACAGTTTAAACATAAAGGCATAGAAAGGTTGAAAATAAAAGAGTAGAAAAAATATACCCTGAGAATGGCAAGCCTAAGAATGTTGTGTGGCCATAGTATTATCAGCACTAAATAGGCTTCAAGACAAGGAATATTCTCAAAGAAAAGTAGGGACATTTCATAATGATAAAGGGTCAGTTCAAGAGGAGACATAAAATCACAAACATGCATACACCTATTAATAGAAGTTCAGGATATATGAATCAAAAACTGACAGAGCTAAAGGGAGAAGTAGAAAAATACACAAAGATAGTTGACTTTAATACTTGTCTCTCAGTAATTCAAAGATATAGAAGATTTGTTAACCAACTTGACCTAATTAACATTTATAGAACACTACACCCAAGAACTGCAGAATGTTCACAAAAATAGACCATATGCTGGGACATAAACACATCCCAAGACATATCAAAAGATTAAAATCTTACAGATTTTAATTCAATTCAAATTCAACATCCATCCATGAGAGAGTCTCAGCATACTAGGAATAGTTTGAACAAAACAGAATTAAATTAAAAATAAATAGCAGTATCTTTAAAATTCCCAAATATTTAGAAATTAAGGAACACATTTCTAAATAAAGGTGGTCAAAAGGAGTAAGGGCAGATAGTAGCTATACTTGTAGTGAGCTTGGCATAATGTATAAATTTGTCAAATCACTGTGTTGAACATCTGAAGCTAATGTAACATTGTGTGTCAACTATATTTCAATAAAAAAGAAAGAGAAAGAAAAGAAAGAGCATAAGGGAAATTAGTAAACATTTTTAACTGAGTGGTAACAAAAATATAACATCACAAATTTTCAGGTGCTGCTAAAGTTGTGCATAATGGAAATGCATAGCTTTAAATGCCTGTTTTAGAAAAAAAGGAAAAATTTAAAATCAATGTTTCATAGAAACAATGAGAAAAACAATAGAGAAAATTAACAACACCAGGAATTTATTCTTTGAAAAGATTAATAAAATTGACAAAACCTCGCAGAGCTCAAGATAAAAAGAAATCACAACAGCAATATCAGGAATGGAACATGAGAAATCACTACTGATCCTACAGACATTAGACAGGATAATAAGGAAATATTACCACAACTTTATGGCAATAGATTCAACAATTTAGATAGAATGGACAAATTTTTTAAAGATTTTATTTATTTATTTTAGAGAGAGAGAGCAGGAGGTGGGGCAGAGGGAAAGAGACAGAATCTCAAACAGACTCTTGCTGAGCTTGGAGTTGGACGTGGGCTTGATCTCATGACCCTGAGATCATGACCTGATCTGAAATCAAGAGTCTGAGGCTTAACTGAGTGAGCCACCCAGGTGCCCCGGAATAGACAAATTTCTTGAAAAATGCAGTTTACCTTAATTGGCACAAGAAGAAATGGAAAATATGAAAACTCCATACTTATTTTTAAAAAATTGAGTTCATAACTTAAAACCTTCCCATAAAGAAACTCCAGGCCCAACTGGTTTCACTGATGAATTGTATCAAATACATAAGGAATAAATAACACCAGGGGTGCCTGGATGGCTCAGTTGGTTAAGTGTCCAACTCCTGATGTCGGCTCAGGTCATGATCTCAGGGTCATGAAATCGAGGCCCACGTCTGGTTCTGTGCTCAGTGGGGAGTCTGCTTGAGATTCTCTCCTTCTCCCTCTACCCCTCCCCATGCTCTCTTTCTCTCTAAAATAAATAAATAAATCTTTTTAAAAAAGGAATAAGTAACACCAATCTTACACAAAGTCTTACAGAAAATAGTGACAGGAATAAATACCAACTCATTTGATGATGCCAGCATAACTGATATCAAAATCAAAGTTATTACAAGAAAAGAGAATGACAGGCCAATGTCCCTTATGAACATAAATGTGAAAAATATTAGCAAATCTGTTTCAGCAATGCATAAAAAGAATATGCAAATGCAATGCAAAAAAAGATCTATTGATCAAGTGGGGTTTATCCTAATAATGCAAAGTTAGCTCAACATTAAAAAATAAAAGTATTTCTTCACATTAAGAGAACAAAGAAGAAATATCATATAATGACATCTCAATAGATTCGGGGGGTGGAAAAGGACAAAATTCAACATCCAACCACAAAAGATTAGTAGAAGGGTCAAATGAAATGATGTACTCAAAAGTGTTTAGTAAACTGAAAGATGTTATAAAAACAGAGGGTGTTTTTATTGTCATCCCTCTACAACACCCTTAGTTTTATAGGCTCCTTTCTGATAAGGACTTCTTGGGGCCTGGACAACACACTTTTCAATTGTACAATAAATGCTCTCAGAATGGGACTCGCCATGCATAGCAGACCATGACAGAGTAATGAAAGAATGACAGCCACAAAGTCTACACTGCCACCGTTAGTTGGCTTACTGAGTGCTGGGCTCTGAATTAGGTGCTCTTCAGGCATTGTTTTATTTTATCCTCAGAGCAACTTTGAGGAGGGCACTAATATTTTCTCTACCTTGTAGATGAGAAAATGAGGATTAGAGACTAAATACTTTGCTCAAGATCTCACATATAGTTTATGGCCGAGTTAGGAACCCAGCCAAGCCTTACCCTAAAGCTTCCGCTTTTAAATCCTACCCTCCTTGCCTGCTGTAGCCTTATCTGGAAAGGGTCCCCTAGAGTTGGCTTCTGCCCTTCTGGGCTTCCAGGTAGGCACCAGCCTGGTCTCATATCTCCTTTTTCTGCACTCAGAACACTGTGCTAACTAACACTGCATTAATAGGAAAGAAAAACCTATTTAATTGTGCTTTGTTGATTTTAAAAATTCTTAGCATGTTAAATTATAAAAGTAATGCACATTCACATTAAAAATATTAAAACCATGAGAATGAGTATATGGTGAACAGTATTGGTCCCTTCCCCCACAATTCCCCAGTCACATTCCCTAAACCAAACTGCTATCAACAGATTCTATATATTCTTCTAGAAATTCTGTATGTATATGCAAATACACATACATACATAGTCTTAAAGTGAGCAGATGGGTCAGCTATTCCTGTAGCTTGCTTTTTTATTTAACAATGTACCTTGGAGAGCTTTCCATAACAGTACATAAATGTTTATCTCATTCTTTTAAAAATATGCATAGTATCTTATTGAATGGCTATACCTTAATTTATTTAACTAGGCCCCTACCAATGAATATCTAGGTGTTTTCCATTTTTAAAAACATTACAAATAATGCTGCAGTGAGCAATTTTGTACATCTTATGCATGTGTATGAATACTGTCAAGAAAGTGGAGTTGAGGGGTATCTGCATCTTAAATTTTGTGAGGTATTGCCAAATAACCCTATAAAAAGTTTGCATTAGTTGGCACTCCCACAATAGCGTATGATAATGTCTACTACCCTTCATCTCTAGTGTTTCAAAATTTTGAGATTTCTTTCAGCTACACTTATTTAGTGCCTTCTGTGTGCTTTAGACACTGCACTAGGCTCAGAGATTTGAAATGCAGTCAGTGTAGCCAGAGAAAGATTTGTTGGTGAATTACTGTTCCTTTGGGACTAAGAGCTTTTACCCTTTTAAAAATGGAAACTGCAAGCTGGTGAGGTATTTAGTTTCAGTTTAGCTTAATGGAAACCTGTTAGTGAGTTTTAAAATAAGGACCAAGACAACTGAAATGGTAAACGAAGTCTCCTGGGCTCCAGGAAGGAGGATGCTGCATCTGTGGGTTTTCGTGCTTCGAAGAGCCCTTCTTTCCAGGAACAAACATGTTTCAGAATTGAACTCTTTGGAGGAAATGTGAGCTGCTGTAGGCTCTAGTCCCTAGGGTGGGGGCCTCCTAGTAAGCAAGGCCACACAGACTCTGTGTGGCTGAGAGCAGAGCAGGGTCTATAAATGGGAATAAAGGCTGCCGACTATTGTTAATTGAGCATAAACTCTGGCTAAGCACCACACTGTGCACTTTATGTGCATTGACTCATTTAATCCTCATAACAATCCCATGATTGAGAGGGTATCATGTCCAGTTTAAAGATAAGGAGATACTGATAAAGATAAGGATACTGAGGTTCAGAGAATACAAGTAACTTGCCTAGAGTCATAGAACTAGCAGGTGGCAGAATGGGGACCCAAATGAAGGTATGGTTGATTTCAGAGCCCACATTTGGGCTCCTTGAGTATATCTGATCATGTACTTGTTTAATAAATATTATATCTTCATGATAGAGAACAGTTTAAGAATCGTGAGATGGAGCCCCATGTTGGGCTCTGTGCTTAGCAGGGAATCTGCTTGAAATGCTCCCCCTCTCTCTCCCTCTACCCCTCCCCCTGCTCATGCATTCTCTCTCTCTCTCAAAATAAATAAGCCCTTAAAAAAAAAGAAGACTAAGGGGTTCAAGCATATATTCCTGGTCAAGGATATTGAGAAGGAACTACTGGAGAGGTGACATGGAAATGAAGGTGAAGAAGTTTTGAGAGAGAGCAAGGGAGCCCAGCCCTCATCCTGAAAGAGAAAGGAGAAGTAACCACTAGGGAGCTGAGTTTTTACCAGTTCCTTCCCTCAGGATGCTCACACGAAAATCTGTAATAACAAGAATAGAAAATGCTCTACTGTGGAGGAGTTCAGACTGGGACATCTGTTATCTCATTGATCATCAGGATTAATTTGACTGCCATGGGGGTTTCTTCTTCCTCCCTTGGCCAAATAGAATCACCTATCCAAAACTAGAAGATCGGGCGCCTGGGTGGCTCAGTTGGTTAAGCGACTGCCTTCGGCTCAGGTCATGATCCTGGAGTCCCGGGATCGAGTCCCGCATCGGGCTCCCTGCTCAGCAGGGAGTCTGCTTCTCCCTCTGACCCTCTTCCCTCTCGTGCTCTCTATCTCTCATTCTCTCTCTCTCAAATAAATAAAATCTTTAAAAAAAAAAACAAAACAAAAGTAGAAGATCTTCTTTGGTCAATAGTGTAAGAATGGTGGACCTCCTTTGCTAAAATCTCCAAGCTGCCTCCAATGTGTACTGCAGTATTATGTTTCTTTTCATAATACTATTCCCTTTTACAGACCAAAACCCAGAGATAATAGAGTGTCTATTTGAAGATACATTTCATCCTTCATCTCCTAATAGCCCGTACTTGTGGTGGTGATGGAAAGTGGGGCAGAGCCTTGCTCAAAGTGAAGAATGGAAGAGTGGAGGGAGGGAGGAGAAAAGTGATAATATGGCAGGGTTAGATAAAGGACTAGCACAGGTTAGTTGAGTAGTGTTTTGTTAGGCCAAGATAGTGGGAGCAGCAAGGGAGAAGGGGAAGATGGTGTTTCTGGCAGGAGGAATTGTAAAAAGCAAAGGTGCTGGGGTGCCTGGCTGGCTCAGTCAGGACAGCATGCAACTCTTGATCTCAGGGTCATGAATTTGAGCTGCATGTTGGGTGTAGAGATTACTTTAAAATAAATAATTAAAAAAAAGCAAAGGTGCAGAGGTGAGAAAGCACAGACCATGCTCAGGAAATGTGAGGAGCCTTGCCGGGCTGCATCTCAAAGTGCTAGCACATGAAGGGTTGGAGAACAGGCTGGAATGGAGATGTGGGGCCAGATGATAGAGTTCTGAGGGCCAGGGGAGGGAGTTTGGGCTTTGTTCTTCTGTGGTTTGATGGCTTCTGGGAGGAACCATCAAAAGCTTTCCAGGAATTCAGGCTTGTCTGTCTCAGGCTTCTCCTTTTGGAAGACCAAGGGTCCAAAGTGGCAGCCTGACATTCAATCTCCTTTGCCATGGTTGGGAAGTCAGGGCTGCAGCTGATTTCATTGGCCTGTTTTGCATTTATTATAGTGTGGCTTTTATAGTGTGTTAATTGAAATATTTCCAACTGCCAAAAACAATTACACTCAAATTGCCTTGTCAGTTCTTTTATTGCCAGATAAATGTTTTACAGACATATTTACGGGGGGCAGTGGTAACTGGATCTCGTTTTCTATTTAAGGCTGGCAGTTTGGATTGGGATTGGCCCTCCAGTGCTCTGTTGTGGGCCAGAAAGCTGTTGGATGTTGTGCGCTTCCATCTTGTTACCTTAGGGATCAGAGGTGTGTCAAAAAAAAAGCAGCTTTCTGGCTCATGCAGCTTAGCCTCAGAGAAGGGTTCCATGGCTGGAAACCCTGGCAACCTGGCAGAAATCTGAATCCTGCTGCCTGCTCTACCAGCAATAATCCCAGCCCAAGCTGAGACATGCTCCTCCCTCTCCCTGGAATCCCTTTCCTCCCCTCCACCATCAAAGCCTCTCCCATAGGCTATCATGTAAGAGCTGTAAGAGCCCATCTAGACTAACTCTCTCACTTTGTATTTGGGAAACTGAGGCCCAAGAGACTTCCCCAAGACCACACAGGTGGCCTATGAGCTCAGGGAGCAGAGGCCTCTGTCCATGGGCTGTGCTGCCGCCACACTGCCCTAGCCCCTCCTTTAATACTTGAGACCTGCTTCTTACGGGAGCCCTTCCTTCACATTTCTAGCCTCCACTGATCTCCCTTTGGCTTGATCATCTGAAACACCTATCATTCTGTATATATACTGCAGGGTTTTTGTTTGCTTGGTGGAACATTTTACTGGCTCTGTCACTGTTCTTCTCGTCTTTGTGCGTGCCGTTTCCTTCTTCTGAAAATTTTCTCCACTTGGACAACCCATACTTGTTCTTTGATACCCAGCTAGGAAATAGCCACCTCTGAGAGCATTTCTTGGGCTGGGTGGGTGTCTCTGTGCACCCCTCCAGCACCCTGGGCACACGTATCTCTGCTGTGGGCACAGAGCAGGCTTTCAAAGGAACATATACTGAGTGAGTGAGGGAGGGAGTGAGTGAGTGAGCACTGCCTATACTCATCTGTCCTCCATGGACTCTGAGCAAACTGGAGCAGAGACCTCATCTCTCTCTGTTTTTGTCCTACTGCTTAGGTGTGTCCCTAACAAATAAACAGATGCTCAACAAATGTTTATCAAGCTGAACAGACCATGCTGCTCTTGGGAACATAAGATTTTAGCATATTAGAACTGGGAGGTCATCACATCCAATCTGACAAGGAAACTGAGGCCCAACAAGGAAAAACATTTTTCCCAGCATCATGATCACTAATAGGTTTGATGGCATTCCTTCATTTATTCAATAATATTTTGAATGCTTACTATATTCTCAGACAACAGTGTACAAAACAAAATACCTGCTCAGAAAGAGTTTACATTCATCCCAAACAAGTGTTTATGAATATAATCTGACCTCAAAATCCCCTTAATGCATAGTATAAAGCTGAGCACTTAGAATATGCTTTTTGTTTATTTGTTTGTTTTTTTAAGAGAGGGAGAGAGGGGTGGGGAGGGGCAGAGAGAGTGAGAGAGAATCTTAAGCAGGCTCCACACCCATTGTGAAGCCCAACACGGGGCTTGATCTCACAACCCTGAGATCATCACCTGAGCTGAAACTGAAAGTCAGATGCTTAACTGAATGAGCCACCCAGGCACCCCTAGAATATGCTTTTTAAAAATGTTTGTTGAGGGGTGCCTGGGTGGCACAGTTGGTTAAGCATTTGCCTTCCACTCAGGTCCTGATCCCGGGGTCCTGGGATCAAGTCCCGCATCGGGCTCCCTCCTCGGCAGGAAGCCTGCTTCTCCCTCTCCCACTCCCCCGGCTTGTGCTCTCTCACTCACCCTCTGACAAATAAATAAATAAAACCTTAAAATTATTTTTAAAAAAAGACTTGGGAAAGCTCGATGTCCACTGCCTTCGAGGTCTCTGGGCAGAGGCCTCCCTGCAGTGCTGTTTCTGATACCCCCACGGAGATTTGCCTCTGACTTAACTCGTGTTTCTGTTCTTTCTTTCAGAGCTTCAGTGTGGGTAGAGGAGCCAGGAGGAGAGTAAGTGCTGAGCCCACTGCAGGCTCTCAGCAAGAAGCCAACAGCATTGTTTTCCACTGAAAAGATTAGCTCTATGTTGTTTAGAAAATTCAAATGAGCAAAGAGAACATTAAAATCATCACCCTTAAACCCACCATTGCAGGACACCTCTTCATTAATACATTATGTTATATGCTCTCAGATATTTCTGTGCATATATAAAAATTATATGTATTTATTTTTAAATGGAATCAAACTGTATGTTATTTTATAATCTGCTTTTTACATAATATATTTAGAGTACTTTCCATTGCCAATAAACATACTTTTATAGCATCATTTAAAATTACTGTATAATATTTTACCATATGTTCCTTAAGGCCATACCATAATTTGTTCAACCATGCCCCGTTATTGGACATTTAGATGTTTCCTCTTTTTCACTGTTATGATCAGTTCTCCGGCAAACATTCATGCATTTACATCTCTGGGCATGTCCATGGTTGTGGTTATTTCTTTAATATAAAGTTCTACACATAGAAACTTCAGTCAAAGAGTATACATACTTTTTAAGGTTTTGAGAAATATTTCCTAATTGCTCTTTAGAAAGGTTGTGTTTGATTCGAAGGGGCACATGTACCCCCATATTTATAGCAGCAATGTCCACAATAGCTAAACTATGGAAAGAGCCCAAATGTCCATCAACTGATGAATGGATAAAGAAGATGTGGTATATATATACAATGGAATATTACTGAGCCATTGAAAAGAATGAAATCTTGCCATTCGCAACGATGTGGATAGAACTAGAAGGCATTATGCTAAGTGAAATAAGTCAGTCAGCGAAAGACAAATACCATATGATTTCACTCATATGTGGAATTTAAGAAACAAAACAGATGAACATAGGGGAAGGGGGAAAAAGAGAGAGAGAGAGGAAAGCAAACCATAAGAGAATCTTAACAATAGAGAACAAAACTGAGGGTTGATGGAAGGAGGTGGGTGTGGGATGGGCTAGATGTGTGTTGGGTATTAAGGAGGGCATTGTTGTGATGAGCACTGGGTGTTACATGGAAGTGATGAATCACTGAATTCCCCACCTGAAACCGATAACTAACTAGAATTTAAATAAAACTTGAAATTAAAAAAAATGACCAAAATCGTTAGACTGGCCCTGCACATCAACAGGGTAACCACAGTTATGTTTTGGAGGAATAAATAAAATATCTTCTATTTTTTAGAGTAGCAAAGAGAGGTTAACTGTAAAATTCTGCTGCAAAACATACAGAAACTGTAGTCTGCCACTGCAGAAGAAAAAACTATTAACATAAATATGAGAAAACTGATATAATTTTACTGAACACCAGCAGCCTGACTGCTAATTGTGTATGTCAGGGGTGGGCAAATTCTATCTATAAAGTGCCAGATAGCAAATATCTTAGGCTGTGCAGGCCGTATGGTCTCACATATAATTACTCAACTCTGCTTGTAGGGCAAAAGCAGCAAAAGACAATACATAAATGAATGAGTGTGGTTGTGTCCCAATAAAACTATTTATGGACACAAGGAATGAAGGAAGGGAAGGGAAGGGAAGGGAAGGGGCGGGGAGGGGAGGGGAGGGGAGGGGAGAAGGGAAGGGGAGGGGAAGGGAGGGGAGGGGAGGGGAGGGGAGGGGAGGGGAGGGAAGGAAAAGAAAGAAAGAAAGAAAGAAAGAAAGAAAGAAAGAAAGAAAGAAAGAAAGAAAGAAAGAAAGAAAGAAAGAAAGAAAGAAAGAAAGAAAGAAAGAAAGAAAGAAAGAAAGAAAGAAGAAAGAAAGATTGTGCTAATTTATGGGTATCAATTTTCCCATAACCTCACCAACACTGGATATTAATTTCATTTGGTTGAGGGGTCTCTTTGTTTTGGGTTTTTGTTGTTGTTTTAGTTTTCAACAGTTTTTTTTTTTGTTTTTATTTTATTTATTTAAGAGAAAGAAAGCGAGAGAGTGAGCACGAGCAGGGGCAGGGGCAGAGGGAAAGAGAATCTCAAGCAGACTCCCCACTGTGCAGAGCCTGACATGGGGCTCCATCTTATGACCCTGAGATCCTGACCTGAGCTGAAACCAAGACTTGGTCACCCAACAAACTGAGCTACCCAGGGGACCCATAGTTTTCAGAAGCTTTATAGTGAAAAATTACATTCTTTTTTTTGTTTGCATATCTTTGCTAACAAGGGTGAATTTTTTTGAATATGGCATGGGTCACTTTGGCAAGGTGTTTAGCTGTCTATTAGGCAAAGGAAATAGTTCTTGGGTTTTTTTTGCAGCAAGGATCTGATGGGCTGTGAGGCTTAAAGTTACCAAGTACTGAGAATATTGTTGTAAGAGTAACCATAAGGTGGCAATTTAGAAGATAAAACATGAATGAGAGTTGAAGTAGCTTAAAGAGCAGCCGGATGTCCTTTCATTTTGCATAAAGCCCTGCCTTTCGCAGCTAGTCCTCACCATTCGGTTCTAGGCTGTATGGGAGAGTACGGAGAGATGAATTCTGGTCTCTGGCCCACCACAATGTTCCAGCTAAAGCCTGAGCCCAAGGGCTGAGGTGGCCGACATCTTCCAGGCAATGAGAACTCTGGACTTAACAGTTCCTTTGGACTCCTCCATGAGTGGTCTATTGTGCATTTTATATTCTCTGTACTGGGGGCAGAGCTTGGCTTCTGGGAGGATTCGTGAATGAAGAGGCTTCCTGCAGCACTGCTTGCTGATCCTCACACAAGGTTTTTGTCCAGGATGAAGATTCAGGGACTGACGTGGGAGAAGGAGCAGATGAATGGGCCCAGTCCAAAGCCACAGTTAGACCCCCTGACCAGCTGGAGTTGACTGATGCGGTGAGTTAGCAGCATCCTGCCCTTGCCCCTTCCACCTTCTCCAGCCTCAGAGATGTGTTCTTTCATAGGACTGATTAGGAACCTGGGTGTGAGATGTCTGCTAATGCCCTTAGGGGTCCTCCCAAGTATCAGAAGGGGTGGGGGCCCTCCATGTATGACCCTCTTGGTATTTCTCTCCCTTAGGAGCTAAAGGAGGAGTTTACCCGCATTCTGACAGCCAACAACCCACATGCACCCCAGAACATCGTCAGGTACAGCTTCAAAGTAAGTCATCACTCCTGGGGTAGGGGCCTCTAGGTACTCTTGGCTTGGCAGTGACTTGCTACATTGCAGAAGCCTCTCTGCTATTAGAGAGATCACCTTTAAACTTTGGTCTTCAGCTAGAACCTTGAAATTTTACATGGAATTTTCTGGAGAGTTAAAAAATTTCTTTACTAATCTCCCTTGCAGTCTTTTTATTTTCCAATAAAAATTGGAAGGATTTTTAATTTCCAAGGCCTTTGAGAAAGCAAAACTAATGCAACACAAATTGAAAGATCTAATTAATAAATTTAACAACAAGTCAAAGTAATTTTGTTACATAAATTAACCCATTTATTATAGGCTAGTAATGTTTCAAATGGTGAAGCTTCTACTGGTCTTTCAACTCCTTCAGTCTTCTGATAGCAGACTTTACTGTGACAGCAGAAGTGGTGTTGTAGGTCCAAGCACCACCAGAGACGGTTTTCATGCAGGAGCCACAATGCCAGATCCCCACAGCTCGTCTTTTCATCTTTGTTTTGCCACAGAAGGAGCAAGTGTACTTGGCGTGCTGGCTTATTTCAATCTTCTTCACCATTTTCCTGAGGGAGGCACCATAACGGGTCCCGTATTTACCCACGATTCCAACCTTCTTGGTGCGTTTAGCCATGTCGCCGCAAACTAGGTCTGAGCCCAGAGAGCCTCCCTTGCAGTCTTAATGAGTACTTATTACATGTCAGACACTGTGTTAATAAATTATTTTCATTATTTTTAATACTTAAAACTATCCTGAAAATTAGATAGTATTATCCTCATTTTACAGATGAAAAAATCAAGGCTTAGAATGGTTAAGCCCAAGGTAATGCAGAAAATAGGGGACAGAACCAGGATTTGAATCCATCTGCCCACTGCCATAAACCCTGCTCTTAGCTGCCACGCTGTTTTAACCTCGCATCCATTGGAGTTCCCAAGAGAAGGGCTCTGTGGTAACTTTTTAAGGCAGAGCATCCCAACCTATGTGCAGAAATAGTAATCCTTTCAGCCCTCCAGGGCTAGGTGGGTTTGGTTCAGCCAGAGCCCATGGGCTGGTTTCTTCTCTAGAGCTTCCCCTCTTTAGAATTTACCCCTGTGTGTCATACAAATGTAATAATTGTCTATGTGACTTGAAGAGGGTTGAGAAGAAATGTTTTGAAAGAAGGAAGGATACCCTGGTGTCAAAGTCAATGGTACAACTAAGATGCTTGTCAATAAGGAAGCTATCTAGAGGAACGAGACTAATAGGCCCTATGAAAACAGGGATCCCATCTGCTTTTGCTAAGCTTTATATCCCTGGAACCTAGAAAGTACTTGGCATGTTGTGTTGTGTCTGCTTAAAAATTATTTGTTGAAGAGGGAATGAACAAGGTTGCGTGGATTTAATGCCGAGCCCTGCTTCTCATTTGCTGTATGAACTGGACAAGTGCCAAACTCAAACCTTTTCTAGATTTCTGTGGCCTCTTGTATGGAACCAGGGGGATTGGGGATTTGGTATCTTTGAAAATCTATCCAGTCCTCGCATCCACTAAATGCAGTGCGGAGAAGGTCAGGCCAGGTGTGTCTGATGACTACATGTGACCTGTCTCAACTATGCAGTGAGTCAGGTACACCAGGATCTCTTGGCATGGATGTGAGAGCCAGTGATAGACAAATCCAGAGTTGTTCAAAGTTGAAAAGAAAAGGTATTTAAAAATATGTCTTTGATGAGAACTTAAAAACAAAACTTTATTTCATTTGCCTCCTCTTCTTAAGCTGGAATGTAATGAAAACTTCGGGTTAACTGAAGATATATCTATATATCTCGTTAACAGATGGACCATGTTAAGCCTTATAGAATGAAGGCAGACTACATTCTCACTCCAGCTCTTTTGGGACTGCTGGTCTGATTCAGTCCCTTCTCCTCTTAGGAAGGCACATATAAGCTTATTGGCGTTGTGAACCAACTGGCAGTTCACTTCAGCCAGGTTGGGAACCTGGTCCCCAAAGACTCGGATGAAGGACGGCGGCAGCACTACCGTGATGAGTTAGCGGCAGGTAGGCCTCGGGGCCAACCCGAAGCTGTGGCCCAAAGCCGAGTGCCCTTTCTGTGGTCACCCTAGGGAGCAGATACTAAGCCATAACTTTGCGGAGCTTCTACTTACATAACGTCCCACAGCTGGCTGCCCTGGTTAGGTCTGGGAGTTAAGCCCTGAGAACCCTGGGGTGGCTGAGGTCTCAAAGGCAGAAACCAAGAAAGCCTTGCCCTGCCAGGGGTGGGGGCTTAGGCCTGGGCTTCAGGCCCATCTGCAATATCTTACCAAGGTTCTCAGGAGTCCACCAAGGTGGTGATTTCAGAAACTGAAATCTTTGAAGAAGAAGAAGAGCCTAAGGAAGCAGAAGCTGAAACTGAAGCTGGGAGTCAAACAGATATGCCTGTAGCTGAGGTACAGTATAGTACTGCTCCCATCCCTCCCCTTCCCGCTCTGGCTATGCATGGAAGCTTCAGGGGTCACTTGTTGGGGTGGTGGTGGAGCTGAAGGTGAGAAGTTAGAGACTGCAGGTACCAATGCCTCTGGCATCATCACCCTCTCCCACTTCCATCCTCTCCTACGACATGAGCTCTCCCCACCCCCTGGTTCCCCACCACCTTCTTCCCACAGCTGAGCCCTGGTCCTGTGGGTCTTTTTTTCTAGGCAGCTGCAAAAGTGACTGAAGAAGAATTGATGACTCATAAGCAGCCCAAGGAGCGAAAGCTCACCAACCAGTTCAACTTCAGTGAGAGGGCCTCACAGACCTTAAACAACCCTCTCCGGGTAGAGCAGCCCCCACCCCAGCCCCTTTACCTCCCAGCTCTGCACTGTGCATGGCAGGAAAGGAGCAGGCCTGATCCCAGCCCCAGTGGCCCTTAGCCTGGAAGGATGACAGGAACACGCCACAGTTAATCTCTCCAAGAAAAGCTGGGAACATGTGTTCGGGTCCTTGCAAGCCCTCCTGGTAGGAGTTCAGAGTGGGTGACAAGGAGTCTGGAGCCCTTCACTGAGACAGAAACTTATATGGGCCTTGGAGAAGAGGTCAAGATCTGGGGGAGAGAGGGGAAGCCAGAATGTGCCAGGGAGGCAGGACTAAGCCAGTTTGACTGAAGTTGATGGTCTCTGTGATAGACTAGCTGGAAAAGGCTGGAAAAGTTCCCTGGCTTATAAGTATGGAAGACCCCGAGTACCAGGCTGAAGGAACCTCTCAGGATTTCAGGGGAGAGACTCACGTATGTAAGACAGTGTTTTACAGAAATCAACCTGTGGGTGGAGGGCAGAAGTCTACAGGATGGGTTTCTGGAAGCTCCTAATCATGCTGTGTACTCCTTGTACTCCCCTGTGTACCAGTAATCTGGGTGATACACAATGAGGAGGGAGTGTATTCCTCTGCTGGAACCAGAGGCCCCAGTATTAGGGAGAAGTCTTCTCAGGGTGAGGGATATTAGCCCAGTAGTTTGCCAAGGGCTGACCTCTGTGTCTTGCATCAGGAGGCTGGCCAGAGACCTGTCCATCCCCCACATGGAGTTTTTCTTGGTTGAAACTGTCACAATCAGACTTCATTGTCCCTAATTTCTAGCTTAGGCTTCTTCTGAAGGAGGCTTAGAAGGAAAATGTAGGCTTCCACTGTGTCATTTGGTCCTTTGTTCAGGCCCTCTTTACTTCCCCAGTTCTTTGTCCTGTCTCCCCCTCTGCTCCAACTGAAATGTTTCACCCATGGATATACTGTTGGGTTAAGTAAGAAGGAGTTGAGGGCTTTCTGTGGGTTTCCTGTTGTCATTGTTCTCTAGGACCGAGAATGCCAGATGGAACCTCCTCCCAGGACAAACTTCTCAGCCACAGCCAATCAGGTGAGACCCTGGGTCAGCCTAAAAGTCATCACCACATCCCCAGCCACCGACCCCATGCATCCTTGTCAAAGATTCCTCTGACAGTCTGCCCTCCTCATCCATCCATCTTCCTGCTCCTTGTCCAGGCTCTGAACACTAGGAATATGAGACAGTGGGACTCCACCCACTGAGCTCTGCATCAGCTACATGCCCCACCCCCGGACCCCGGGCAAGGCTGTCAAAGAGGGAAATAGGCATGGTTTCTAACTCTGTGCAGCCCATGGCACCCCACGGCTGACTCTGAAGTGTTAGCACTCTAACCTGCCCTTCCAGCAGCCTTCGTTGTTCCTGAGACCCTCCTTCCCCCTCAAATCCTACTGGATAGCCATGCTGATTTGGGCAGGATTTGGTGCCAGGAGACCTGAGCTCAGGCCCCAACTTTGCTGCTCATACTATAAGATCCTGGGCAAACTATGTCACCCTTAATTCATCAGTCTCTCTTTCTCTGTCAAATGAGGACAACAAGCAGCCTCACAGGGTTGTTGGAAGGCTCTGAATGAGATTAACAAACATTAAATTATATTGTAGCATGGAGTACTGGCCCATGGGTGAATCGTTAATGTAAGGTGTGTCTATCTGGCCTCCAGGTGGCAGTGACTGCCCAACTCTGCAGAGCACAGAATGTGATATGGGGTTTTTCAGTCCCAGATCCTTGCTGCTTCCTTTGCTACTATCCTTGGGCTTCTCTTGCTGTCAGATCCAGTTAGCAGGGGTTCCCTTACCTTTTTTTTTTTTTTAAAGATTTTATTTATTTATTTATTTATTTATTTATTTATTTATTTGAGAGAGAAACAGAGACAGAGGGCATGAGCAGAGGGAGAAGCAGAGGGGGAGGGAGGAAGAATCTCAAGCATACTCAGCACTGAGTGTGGGACCCAACACGGGGCTCAATCCTATGACCCTGAGATCATGACCTGAACCAAGAGTCAAACACTCAACTGACTGAGCCACTCAGGTGCCCATCCCTTACTTTTGTTTATCTTTTTATTCTCAGAAGGTGTGGTCAGTGCTGTAGACAGCCGACATGAACTAGTAAAGTTTATCACATCTCCATAGGGGAAACATTTTTAAAATGTCCTAGTTCACAGTCTTATAAATCACCAAGAAAAATGTGAGCTAGTCTAATATTTGCCCATTTGTTTTGCCTAGCGGGATCTGTAGGTTGGAACAATACTGATTTCCAGCTGATAATTGAGCCTCTGAGCTGCGGGGTGGAAAGCTCATCCCAGAGTGCCCTGAGAGCTTCATTCCTGTCCTAGAGCTGACAGCAGAGAAGACAGACATCTAAAACATAATTACAGTGGGCCAAGTAGAGGATACTATAGAGGCATATTCAGGGGTTGACATAATCTATTCCTCAAGCTCTAAAAGCTGAATAGGAGGTAACTGGATGAAGATTTTGCCCTGTGATGATCCTTCTCATCTTGCCCTTGCCTAGTGGGAGATCTACGATGCCTATATAGAGGAGCTTGAGAAGCAGGAAAAGACCAAAGAGAAAGAGAAGGCAAAGACACCAGTGGCTAAAAAAATGGGGAAGATGACCATGAGGAAGATGACATCTATGGAGTCCCAGGTTTGGTGGAGGTTTCCATGGCTCTGTCACAGAGAATGACTGAGTGGGATATTGGTCCCTGGGTAGACAGAAGCCTGGCTTTCTGGAAGGACTTCACAGACTTTAAGGGGGTACCAATGTTGAAGTATGAATAGTTCTTTCCTTGTGGGAAGATGTGAGAAGAGCTACAGCTGCCTCTGGCATTCTATACCTCTCCCCAGTCTTATATAGGATTCAGGATTTTTGGGCTAAAGGGCAACAGAAGACATGAATGTTATTGAAAGTCCAATGTACACCTTGAAAGAGCTCAGGACTCTTCTTGGGATGGGTTGGGATATGAGAATAAGGCACCACCTCCCTGAGCAAGGGCTCCCGGGGTTTGGGAGAGTGATTTGCTCTTTGACCTTCAATCCTTGGGTATACTTCTGCTCAATTTTTTAGGTGAGTCTTATGGGCCAGAAGCCAAGTCAGAGCTGATCACAGTCACTAGCAAGTCCAGGCCAATGGGTGTGGTTATTCTGGGCTGGATTTTTACTGTGAAGAACCATATAGGAGTCATTATAGAGGTCATGGTTGTGGGGCTCACTGTGGGTATAGCCAGTATAGATTGGAGATTATCATGGAAGTTATGGTGATAGGTCACCACAGGGAAGATCACCACAGGGAGATGCTGGAGGGCCACCTTGTCCCTTCAACAGAGAGAAAGCTGGGTCAGGAGCCAGAGTTGCAGTATGGATATCAGGATGAGTTTGACCTGCAATGGAGTGGGAAAGATGAGGGCCACAGGAAGCTGAGGTCTGTGTTCAGCACCTTGGAGAGCTCCCAGACAGCTCTCTGGGAAGTGGTTCTGCTATAAAAGCCAGATCAGTTAAAGGAAATTTAGCTTTGTCTGAGGTATGCCCATTTCCACTCAATTCCATGTCCCTGATAAAAGTCACATTTTACTGGAGGTTTGAGGGTTCCCTGCTTTGGCTTAATATGAACTTCCCCAATTCAGTTTCATTCAACTACAGACCAAGAACTCGTGATCATGATCATGCTGGGTACTGGAACCCAGAGGTGAAAGATTGAAGTCCCTGCCCCATGGGTTGCCCTATCCAGACCCTTGATTTCCCCTGTACTGTTGCCCAGAAGTTAGTGGCTTTGGAGGGGCTGTTGGCCTGAGTCAAGTTTCACTTGAATATCCTTCAAAGGTTTGGCTATAGGCTGTGTGCTAGGACCATTATTGCAGAAACCTTAACTGCAGTTGCCAAGACCCAGAGAACAGAAGAAATGTCCCAGTGGCTGAGACTGAAAACTGTCCTTGGGTCTAAACCCTTGGTGTCTAATATGTCTACCAGACTTGGTGTCTAAAGTGCCCAGGGAAGGAGGACTACACTGGATTCTTCCAACTTGGTTGACATTCAAGGCTGTGATGCAGACAGATTCTAGCCCTCTGGACCAAGAAGCTACAGTGGTGGCAGGACATTGTGGGGTGTCCACCAACACCAGTGAATACCTGTAGTGTGCAACCTCTACACAAGGGCATTGAGTTTTAACTGGGAATCCCAAGTACTGGGCCTGGCTGTCTGTAGAATAGAGTGGCCCTTTGTTCATGCCCAGTGCATGAACAGAGTGACACCCTTTTCTCAGGGACCTGCATCTGATGAGGTTGATATAAAACTCAAGTGCATAGGAGGGAAGAAAGCAGAATAATTCCATGATATATCCTGTAGGAAGGTCTGTAATGATAGATCTCAGGTTTCTGTCTCATTAATGATTTGGATGAATGTACAGAAATGAATGTAAACTTGTCTGGTCTGAAAGATTAGGACAGGAATGGGAGAAAAGGCTCAGAAACCACAAGTTTAGTCAGAATTAATGAAGAGCTATGTCTGCTCAAGTAGCATAGTATCTACAACAAGGGAGACAACAGTCCACCACACTCTGTCCTCAGAGCACATCTAAAACCCTAAGTCTGCCAGGACCAGGCAAGTGTGGTCAGGCTAGTGAGGGACTGGCTTTCTGTGGGGGGCTGAGGGTATGGGACCTGGAGTCCACAGAGTTGAGTTTACATACTCTCTTTCCTACTTTTTAGCTGGGTTTTTTAAACCTGTTTCCTCACTGGTAAAGACATCCTAATGATACTTACTTTGCAAAATTGTTGTGAGAACCCAAGATCATGTACAGATGCTAGTATAGTACAGTGACCCTATGATGCAGGTGATATCCACCTCTGCTATATCATTTGTACTGTAAGACTCAGAGAAGTTAAGTAACTTACCTAAAGTTGCCACCTGGCTCGTAATCCATGGAATGGGAAGGGAATGCAAGTCTGTGTACCTCCAGAAGTCATCCTCTTAACCACTTCCTGATGTTGACACTCCTGGAAAATCTCATTTTCAAGAGCCATGGCTTGGCCCTCTTGAGCCCCTCGAGGGTTATCCACTCAGCAGTGGGCAAGGCCTTGGGTTAGGAGTCATTTCTGCTGTACTCTCTGTGTACAAGCATATCTCTGCCCCTTCTCTGGGTCTCTGTCTCTTCCTCAACTCTTGACTAAATAAGTTGGATCAGAAGCTCTCTGAGGTCTTTAATGGTAGTCTTTGTCATTGCCTGAGATGGTGAAACCTTTCTGTCTCCACTAAAGAAGCCTCTTACCTTTCCTTTTCTATTCTTCCCTCCAATACCCTTCCTGGGCTCTCTTCATTGTCCTGTGTTGTACTCCAAGATATGCCTTTTCCAGAACAAGTTCAGAATGAAAGATCATGAGGCAGGCTGTGCCCAGGAGCCCAGGATGGCAGTGCAGACTCCTTATGCCACTTATGATCTGGGCATTCCCAAAAGGGGGTGGTGACATGAGCTGGTCCTTGAGGCATGAAGAGATTTCTTTACAGAGCTATCTGGGGTGGGTGGTGTCAGAGAGACAATTGCATATCTGGCTGTGGCTTGAGGCATAACCTTTCCAGGTGCTAGCTATGAGGACCTGTGGCCTCTGTATCTCCACAGAGTGATGACATCACCAAAGTGACTCAGGCCGCTAAAATTGTGGAGCGGATGGTCAACCAGAACACATACGATGATGTTGCTCAAGGTAAGATTTGGGGGAAGTGCCAGTAACTACTATTATTGCCTGTATTAAAAAATTCCTCATGGGGCACCTGAGTGGCTCAGTTGGTTGTGTCCGACTCTTGATTTTGGCCTGGGTCATGATTTCAGGGTCCTGGGATCAAGCCTTACGGACTCTGTGCTCAGTGGGGAGTCTGCTTCTCTCCTTCTCCCTCTCCTCCCTCTGCCACCCCCACCCTGCTTGCAAGTGCTCTCTCTCTGTTTGTCTCTAAAATAAATAAATAAATCTTTAAAAAACTTCCTCATACAAGGCAAGTATTTGAGTGTCCCATGCTAGGTCCTATAGGTGCAAGGGAAAAAAAACTAATCCTTCCCTCTTCTGGATGTCACTAGGGAAACAAGACATATACTGGTCCACTACAAACAATAGAATAAGAAAAAAATGGGTCTAGTGATGAGATCTGACAATGGTACAGCAAAAACACCTGCACATTAGTGATCCAATGTCATCTTCCCAACAGCCCATGGAGGCAGAGAGCAGAGAGTATTACCCCTACTTTACACAAGAGGAAGCTAAGTCCAAGTCTACCTGGTTAGTGAATGGCAGAGAGGACCCAAATCTAGGTCTTGAGCTTCCTAATTCTTGTCTCTACTGTGTCCAGCTTGGGGACAATATAAATGCTAGAATGCAGACTGAAACTGCTCTGGGGAGTCTCAAGAATGGAGGAAGAGAAATGAGGAATGAGTGGCAGCAGTCAAGGAAGGCAGCAGGGAGGGCTAAGCTAGGTGCCAAGGAATAAGCAGAGTTTGAGTGGGAGATTAGCAGAAGGGCAGATGTTCTGGCCAAGGGACAGCATAAGCAGTGACTCGGTGGTGAAAACAAACTGGAATAGACTCTGAGGACAAAGGGCAGCAGGCTCAGTGACCCAAACGGAGGTCTGTTGGAGAGTAGTGAGAGTTCAGGTTACAGAGGTGGTTGGAGCCAGCTGATGAAGGGTCTGGAATATCTCATGGAATCTGAGCTTTTTCTGCAGAGAGTTCAAAGATACTGTCCAGGCAGGAACACAGCCCAGTGAGAGCATGACTGGAGAAGGATGTGATTGGGCAGAATACAGGGACAGAGATGAAGATGAGGTTCAGGTGTGGGGTAGGATGGGCCTCATCACACCTTTTCCAGGGGATGGAGAAAGGGAAGCAGTTATAATAGCGAAAAACCAGCATCAGCAATTCCTGGGAACGGCCTATGTATTGGGCATTGTGCTGTGCAATTTACATGTATTACTTTATATCATCCTGACATCCACACTGCCAGGTGAATACCATTATTCTCTCCATTTTGTAGGTGAGAAACTTGGGCTATTGCCACCTGTTCAAAACCACAGCTAGTAGGAGGAGTGAGTGGAGCCATCAGGACTTGAACACAGGCCCCTTGGATCCATAGCCTAAGCACTTCAGCACAAGGCTACAGAGCCACTGAGCTGGAAGAGACATTCAATAAGTCTATGCTGGTGATTAATTAGTGATGAAGTGAAGAAAGGGATTGATTCAGAGATGCTTAAATCCTGGGGGCCTGGGAAATTCTGGGGTCTTTGACAGAGCCAGGGAAACAGAATCCTTCCCATGGCATGAACAGCACGTTCCCAAGTGGCTTGTATTTCCCTAAGAGGTTGTGCATTTATTTGGAGCAGCTGCCTCCCCAAAGTTGGCAGCTCCTCCCTGCTGGCCAGTCTCCTTTGCCGACAGCCTAGGGCTCTTCTTGGTGACTTGATGCTCATTGCTCACCCATGGGACATAGAAACCGGGGCTGCCAAGACCAGCCATCTAAATAAGCCCCCTTGTTATCATTCAGGCTGGAAAACGACCTTGAGTGCTTTTCAAAGCTGTCAAAGTACACAGCAGCTGTGAATGAATTTGTCACTCACACAGCTTGGCTTCCTGAAACCCAGCTTCTGCCACCAGCCCACCAAAGGGCTGCAAACACGATTAATATCCATGGAGAAATTGGCCTTGGTGAACCTTTTTCATTTATAAGAACACAATCACATAAAAATGCACTGAACTTTGATTTTTTTTAATTGCATACTCTTTTCCCTTTGGGAAAGTCTAATCATGAAGAAGTGAAAACAGAGAAATGTTACCAATTAATCTCCTCTCTGAAATGAGGTATTTTCAAAGATAGCCTAAACTCAGGGATCTCTGATATGATCAAGGCTCATGCCTCTGATCACTCTAATTTTGTTTTTTTGGGTTTTTTTGTTTTTGTTTTTTGTTGTTGTTGTTGTTGTTGTTGTTCTGAGACATTTTTGAGGTTTGAATGTGGTCCCACAACCTCAAGGCTGGGGCAGTGCCTGGGCATGTTCTTGACTGTGTTGGATGAGAGGATTCATTTTCTAAAGGGTCACCCCTGGTTGGAAAAAAAGATTGAGAAATTTTTCACTCCTGGTGATTTATTTCATTGCATTCTTAGAACAGTCATTGGGTGTCTGCTCTGTGGCTGGCACGGTGCTAGGCACTGCGAGTCCAGAGATGATTATAACATGCTGCCTGCTCCCCAGGAGCTGTCTGGTAGGGGAGACAGGCAAAGGATGGATAGAAGCAACACAGCGTGACAGACATTTTAGTAGAGAAGAGGCAGGGCTGGAATGGAGGAAGAGATGAATTCTGCTCAACACGAAAATGAAGGCCTCACAGAGGAGAAGGAGTTTAGTCTGGATCTGCAGTGAGTGAGAATTTGCCAGGAAGATGGCAGAGCAGGACATTCTAGACACTATTTGACATAGAGGTTATATGAACACCTGACTGGAAATGACATGGCGGTCATGGCCTGGAGCCTTGGTTTGACCAGGAAGCCTGTGCAAGGGGAGCCAATTGAAGGGTTTTCAGTGGGGTGGAGGAGGCGGTGTGGTGAGATGATTTACCTAATTCTCATTCAGGTAGCTCTGTGGAGCACGGACTGGAGGAGGAATTACTGGAGGTGGGGACACCAATTAGGAGGGGGGTGTAATAATCCCGGTGACAGCAACAGCAGTGGCTGTGGGTTTGGAGAGAAGTGAATAGATTAAAAAAAGTCATCAGAAGGAAAATATGAGAGATGATGGAGAGAGATCAGTCAAGGATTACCAGGTTTCTTGTTTAGCCAAGTGACAAGAGAGATGGAGCTTCTACCTAAGTTAGAGGAAATGGGAGGCAGAGATGATTTAGGGCAGGAGATGAACTTGAGTTCAGAGAACCCATTTCAGGGATCCAGGCAGCTTCACCACAGCAGGGCTTAGGGGCAGATATGAAGATGGACAAACCTGGGATTTTACCTATGAGGACACGGCTACTTTATTGTAAATTGCCCTCAGTAACAGTGATGACCATAACAATAACACATATAGAGAGCTTACTATGTGCCAAGTATTTTTCTAAGTACTTTACATATATTAACAATCCTTATGACAGTCCTTTGAGATAGGTACTATTACTGTTCCCACTTTGAAACACAGAGTTTGTTTTGGCCAAGAAGCTACAGACAGAAAGTGGCAGACCTGGGTTTGCCATAAAATGGCAGTCCTGGGGCTGATTCAGCCGGTATGTGTTTAAGATTTTAAGTACTACGAGGATGCTGCCGACGAATACCGGGACCAGGAGGGTACGCTGCTGCCACTCTGGAAGTTCCAAAACGACAAAGCCAAGCGCCTGGCTGTCACCGCCCTCTGCTGGTGAGTATAGACATTGCAGCAACCCCAGAGCCCGGAGCGCCTGAGCCCCGCACTTCTACCGCACTTAACCACTCTGAGGATGACACCGAGCATTTTAGAAAAAAAGGGACTGGGATTCTTATGGAATTGGGGGATCAGCCCATGTCTCTAAAGTCAACAGTAGATGTCTGCAGTGTAGTGAGGCACCAGTGTTCATGGGAAGGCCATGTTCATTTCCTGGGCCAATGGGTTCATATTTCTTTTGCAGGAATCCAAAGTACAATGACCTGTTTGCGGTGGGACATGGCTCCTGTAAGTAATCGGGCTATTTGTTCATTTTCTCACTCAACCAGCAAATATTTAAGTACCTATTCCGTGCAAAGCTCTTGCGAGCTGTGAAAGAAGTAAAGAAGCAAGATGACTTAGATATAGTCACTGCCCTCAGGGGCTCACAGTCCAATGGGGAAGACGGACAATCATACCAGCAGTTAGCGCTGGGTGAAGGACTATGCCAAAGTGAGCCTTGAAGGTGTTACTGTGGTGAAGAAAGAGGGGAGAGCACTTCTGGTAGAGGAACCAGCCTATGCAAAGGTCTGGAGGCACAGATATGAGAGGAAAAGAAGCTGTTGAGAGAGCCAGGGTTGGCCCCCAAAGGGCTTGGTAAAGTCATTCCAAGAAGCTTGGAAATTCTCCTGGGGGCAGTCTTATGACATTCTCCTGAGGGGACATCACTGAAGGAATTTGAGAAGGGCAGGGACAGAACCAGAGCAGGGGGAAATTGCAGGCATGAGCCTGGGGGCTGGGAAACCACTTAGGAGACTGGTGACGCTCCCCTGGAAGGATGGCAGGACCCGGACTGTGACTGTGGCATGCGAATGGAGAAGTGGGTTTGGAAAGCTTGAGAAGGTAGACTGGACCAGACCTAGGGAGAGATTGGAGGTGAGACTGAGAGAGGGAACGTTCTTGATCTGGCCCCAGAGCAGGCAGGGGTGGGGACAGGTGCTTGATGTTCATCATTTGGCCCCTGGGCCCTGGGAGACCACTATTGTCCAGGCTGTTCCTGCCCCTGCCAGGCTGTCCTTATCCCCGCGGCAGGAAGAAGCTCTGTGTACTGTGTGGTAGTTTGCTTTCCCTTCATGTTCCGCGTTCCCTGCAGAAGTCCCTACCTCCACGCTAGGCTGGACATTCCCCCTTCCTAACGGGAGAGGGCCCCACACTTCATGTTAGCCGAAGCTCCCCAGGCCAACAGCATGTTCTCTGGCTGTGAGGATCAGCATCTATGAACAGAAAAACCCTTCCATTCTCTAAGCTTCTGCTGGCTGGCAGACATGCAAGCTCCTGGTCTCTACCACTCAGACCGCGGGTGCACCCAGCCCATTCTTTGACCAGGGTTGGGGAGTGGGAGGGAGGGCAAGGAGGAGTTGGTGTTTATTATTCCTCTCAGGGAGGAGACCTTGGAGCTGCTCCCAGTCTCGTGGTCTGGGCTGCCTTTGAGGATGCCCTAAATGCCCGCTTTGTGTCCCTGCTCCTGAGGGTGGGCTGCTGCCAAGCTGGAAGCTCCCTCCCCCTCTGGCAGGGAACTAGCACATTCCTCCCTCTCTGCTGCAGCTACTGGGCCTGGAACAGGGCCTGGGGGCTGGGCAGGCCCTCCCAGGAGTGGGTGTGGACCCCCCTATGAGGCTGATCTCAGCTCAGGCTCTCTGCCCAGGACTGAAGCGGGGGTGAGGGAGGCTCCCTAGCAGGTAGGAGGAGAAACTGCCTGTTCTAGCCCCATCCTCCTTTCACCCAGGCCAGAAGCAGGGATGCTGGTTGGGCTCATGCAGAGGCTGTGCAAGGGGGCCACTCTAGCCAGGAGCGGTGGAGAAGAGTAAGTCACCCTCAGGAATAGATGACTCGAAGTCTGGCAGGCCCAGGAGCCTCCTTTAGGCAAGCACGCACCCAGGAAGGGTGTCTTTGTCCCTTGCTGGCCACACGCACATGCCTGGGTAGCACCAGTCTGTTGTAGAACTTCTGGCTGAAGGGGTACCACCCGGTGGTGAGTCCTGGGGCTGAAAGCTGCTCTGAGTCTTGGTTTCCTTATTGGTGGCCTGAAGAGGTGGCCTGCCAGACCTCTGTTCCAGGGCTGTTGCTAAACTCACTTGAAAGAAAAGCAAATGGGCCTCGTGAACTGTAGGAACCGCCCACATATAAAGGACAGTTATTGCTGATTGGTCTGTTGTTCTGTCCCCTAGCTTTCCTGCAGGACTCTTAGGTGACCTAAGCAGAAAGAGGGGGCTGGGAGGCGGAGGAGAATCAGACAATGCCCCTACCTACTCTAGAGAGCAGGCCCCAGGAGCCGCAGGGGTCTACTTGCTGTTGCTGCCACTGGCACAGGAGTTACTGACCCGCTCGCACATGGGCATCTTTCTCCAGCACCTTGCATAGCTCAGCAGCACTCTGCAGAGGCCTGAACAGAGCCAGGCTGAGCTGGGACTCAGAAGGGCTCCTGCATTCACTTCTGAGGTCACCTCTGGGAGTCCTGTGCTCTCAGGTGCCCAGATGCCCCCCTGGAAGGAAGAGGGCCAAGCTGAGGCGGGCCAAGGGCACGCTAGTCACTGGATGAGGTCACTGTGAGGAGCTGCTGGCTCACCAGCATCCATCACACTGTCTTTGGAAATGCCCAGGTGCCAGCCTCCTATCATCAGACTTTGCCTCATACAGACAAACACTGGAGGAAGAATTGGAGTTTGCTATTGGATTTGACCCTGATGAGCTCAGCCCAGGCCTCCCTTTGCCTGGAATTCCCAGATTTATTCTATAGCCCAGCTAAGAAGGACTTTGGCAGGGGTAGGCACATACCTACCAAGGACTGGTAGTGCCCAATCTCCTATTTGGGCACAGAGCAGGTAGGCTGGAGCCAGGCCAGGCCAGGCCAGGAGCAAGGGGGTAGGGGAAAGGGAGTCCAGGCACTTGCCCGCCATAGCACAGAAGCATTTGCACCTGCCTTCCCTGGAGGTGGTCACATGTCAAGCTGCACATAAGGCAGAGACTGGGGTGCCCCCTAGGGCCAGGCTCCATGTCTCAGCTGAGTGGAGAAGGACACTGTCAGCAGGTGAAAGCACATGGAGGAATGCTGGTGGGCAAGGGAGAGTAGTTTAGGAAGGGGCGGCCCATGGGGCAAAGCGGGGATGCAATTATATCGGCCTGTCGCACTGAAGGGGTCCTTTCCAGCCCATTAGCCAGCTGATAGCAGGGAAATGGGCACTCCTTGTGGTCTGTTGGGCAGTGATGGTGGAAGAGATCCTGGACACTCTGTGTGGTCCTGAGTGGCTCACATGGAGATGAGGGGGAAGCCGCCCAGCGGGCCACGTCTAAGAAAGAGGAGCCTGCTGTCCCTCAGCCCAGCCTCCCTCTGGGGGCAGCCCTCCAGAGGGGCCAAAGTCAGGCCCCGAGTCCCCGCACGGAACGCTTTCCCTCTCTGTCCCATCACATCCTGGCCCCTCTCTGAGCCTGCCGAGGCCAGAGACACACTTGTAGGGATTTAAATCTTTCCTGATCATTTATTTGTCAGCTTCACTAATTAAGCAGTGTTAATTTCATTTACTGAAAATGGAAATTCATCCACCTCATTTCTCCCCGTTCATCCTCCACACACAAAATCCATCACTCCTCAGCTGCAGGCTGCGTAAAATTTACAGGACTAATTATGTTGTCAGGTCTCTTTGTAAATACAGTCCGTAAAGGCCACTGTGCTTGCCGGGTTGTAGTGCAAGGGCATTCCCGTTGTTAGCGTAATTACTGGTTAGTTATTTAGGTTCTCAAATGTTTGCCTCATTTTCCCTAAATCAAATTAAATGTCCCGCTTGATGTATTCTGTCTCCAAGGCCTTGCTCTTATTTCCCACACTGTTTAAATATGACTTCTTATCGGAGGAAAGTGCTCAACCCAGCTGCCTGAGAGGCTGAACGCAGCCTGGCAGCACGGCCTCTGGGCCAGGCCGGAGGTTTGGAACCCTCTAGCACTGATGCCCTTTCCTGGTGAGCCCTGGGATAGTCCCCTGCCTTTGGAGACTGTGAAAATCCTAACCCAAAGGGCATTTCTGTTGCTGGAGTCCAAGGTGGCAGGACTGGGTGTGGGAAGCTGAGGGAGGGTTTCATTATTGTCATTAGAAGAGCTGGGGATCATTGCATCCATCCCCCTGACTTCTAGAGACACTGTTTCCAAACCATCCCAGGAAAAAGTACCATCTCTGGGGCTTCTCCCTCTGCTTCCTCAAAGTAGAGTTTGGGTCAAACTTCCCGGAATGCCTACTACATTTGTTTCCTATTGCTACTGGAACACATTGCTACAAACATAATGGCTTAAAACACCACCAGTCTATTATTGTCCAGTTCTGGGGGTCAGACGTCTAAAATGGGTTTTGCTGAGCAAAAGTCACTTGTCAGCAGGACTTCATTCCTTTTAGAGGCTCTAGGGGAACATCCATGTCCCTGCCTTTTCCAGCTTCTAGAAGCTGCCCACATTCCATGGCTTGTGGCCCCCCTTCCAGCCAGCAATTGCATTATTCTGACACCTGCTTCTCTCCTCAACCTCCTTCTCTGACTCTCCTGCCTCCCTCCTTCCCTTATAAGAACGCCTGTGATTACACTGAGTCCACTCAGATAATCCAGGATAATCTCAGGGTCTTTAATTTAATTACATCTGCAAAATCCCTTTTGCCTGCTAAGTAACATAGTTATGGTTCTAGGGATTAGGACACGGCCGTCTCAGAGGGTGTTACTCTGCCGACCACAGCTCCCCTCCAAATGAGTCTTGCATGACTTAATAAGGGAATCATTAAACAGCTTCTGCCTTGGAGTCAGCCGTGGGCTGGACTCATTGGGAAGCCACAGTAGGAGAGGGGGAGGCCTGCTGTCTGAGGCTGGCTCAGTAACCTGTCCCTGCAGCTTGGCATCTACTTCCCTCTGACCACTTACCTGGCTTTAGCCTGGTACCCCAACATGCCTTCTGTCTGCCTTGCCTTCCCCGAATCCCGAGCAAGGGCCCAGGCTTCTCCTGACAGCCAGAACTCTCCAGAGTGGCCCCCTGTGATCTAGAGTTATTACTTGCTGGGCAGGGGTAGAGCTCTGGGACTGAGCAACAACCCCCCTCCCCCCACAATGGTTGCCAGTTCAAGAAGACATCCATCCATGCTCCTCACTGGGCACTACTCTGCCAGGGCCCTACTGCAGGGAGCTGAGGGAGGGAGAGCTTTGGTCTATGGTGGAATCGAGCCCCTCCTCCCCTGAGACCATGGCTTTCTGAGAGCTGCCAGATCAGGTTCTATTAGGGGGTTGACTCTCCTTCCCAGAATCTTGTGGATCATCGAAGGCCAAAGTCAGGGAGGCTTTAGAGATTATCCAGCAGAGCAGGGGTAGCAAGAGGCAACCCTCCCAATGGAGAGAGTAAACCTGCTGGGCTAAGCCATGCTCACTCCATCCTTTGATGAAGCCTCTGTGGCAGGCTGAGGAAAAGACTTGTTCATGACCACCTGTAATAATGACATATAGGTAGAGAAGAGTGGAGGGGGCCCACACACAGAGGAGAGGCTGAATAATCTGGAAGGCTTCCTGGAGAAGGGCAAGAGCATAAAGTGGAGCTAAGGCCAAGCCAGAAGCCTTCTCCCTCTGTCTCAGAGTCTCAGACCAGGTGGTTTCTCTCTCTCTCTGTTTCTCCCTCTCTCCCCTCCCTCTTTTCTTCTCTCTTTCTGTCTTTCACTTCCTCTTTCTCTTCCTCTATTCCTCCTCTTCTTCTACCTAGCCATATTTACTTACTGAAATCCTGTAGCCTAGAGGACCCTGGAATTCCTCACTGGCCCCAGACTTCAGAGTCTTTCCCTCTTCATACAATGGAGTGTGGGGTTGGGGGCTACCATCTTTGTCACTGGATGGACCTTCCAGTCCTACTTTGAGGAACCAGGGAATTTGTGGTATTCAGGACAAAGTACCCCGGGGCTCAGGACCCAGGGCTCTGTAAGCTTTGAGCCTGATGAGATTCTAGTCTCCACTGGGAACTGAGGCCACTAGAGATGACCCCTTGATGCCAATCTTGTACTGGGACTCCTGGTGGGTGGCATCGTACTGAGAATGTTAGAGAGCCGAGCAATGATGTCCTAGGTTGCTGGTGACCTGGTTGGTGATATCATACTGGGATTGTTGGAGAGCTGGGTAATGATCACTAAACAAATCACTAGGACTGCTGGTTACCTAAGTGAAGATATCACATGGGGATCCCTGGTGGCCTCAGTAGTGATGTCATTTTAGGACTTCTGGAAGACAAGATGATGATCTCATGCTGCTACTGTTGGAGGTCTGGGCTGTGATATCACACTGGGTATGCTCAGAGAATGAAATATTGAGGTCTCAGGGGCCACTGGAGTCAGGGATGAGAACATCATAGAGTAAGATGGAGTGGAGAGGAAGCCCCAGTTAAATGAGGGTTTTCTGTGTTTCCCCACTGTGGTTTGGCAGACAGTACCTTCAAGTGGAATTCAGGAAACACATAGTCTAGCCATGATTAGAAACTGTGATCTTGGGGCGCCTAACCGGCTCAGTCAGTGGAACACGATACGAGACTCCTCATCTCAGGGTTGTGAGTTCAAGCCCCACATCATGTGTAGAGCTTACTTTACAAAAAAAGAAAGAAGAGATCGTGATCTTTATGTCAGAAGGGCTCATTTGGTTGCAAGTAACAGAGACCACCAGGGGCAGGTTAAGAAGCAGAGGCTTAGTGTCAGGATGCATGTGGCCTAGGAACTCAGGCAGGATCTAAGGTCTTAGTGTGATTGATTGTTCTCTGTGTCCCCATCTCTTGAAATCCATGCTTCTCTCTGCCAGAAGTTTCCCTTATCCTGTGTGACTGCCCTGTCCCTTATACATTCTCTAGTCCAGATTCTGGAGAGATTGGACCGGCACTGCCAGTCACCACCACCCCCTTAGGTCTGGTGTCCCCTTCCTTTCTCCACCTCCACATAAAGACCAGATCAGTGCATGGTAACTTCAGCTATAAACAAGATATTGCATGAGGCAAACACCATGTGACGGGTCTGTTGCAGCTGGGCACATGTTTCTGCCTTCTGGCCTCAGTTTACCCCGCTATAAAAATCGGGAGCCAAAGCCCAGCCCTAGTCTCAGGGGTTCTGTGAGCAGGTCAGAGATGTCCTCACTACAGAGTTATTAAACCAGACTAAGGTTTCTTACCCCACTTTTCTGGTTTCACTGGTCATGAAGACTCTGTACACATGCAGGGGTGGGTGGTCACTGCTGTCCCTTGAGGGGCCAGGTCCCATGCCACATCAGGACCAAGTGTGAGGGTCATACCCGCCTTGGCCCCTTGGTGAAATAAGGAGGAGCTTCTGAGTCCTCAGCCCAACGTCAGTCACTGCCTACTCACCCTTTCCTTCACTTGTTTGCTCACCCACTCACCTGTGTGCCTACCCACTCATCCTCTGTCAGTCTCGCCCAGCATCAAGGACAGACTCCACATTAAGGGCATCAAGAGTTCACCTGTGTCCTGGTGCTTACCACTCACTTGCCACTGAGGGGTTGGCCTCATTCAGCTGCAGGGTCTGGCTCTCTCCTCACACGAGGCACTGCTGAGGGCAAGCCCACATCTGCAGTGGAGTGTCTCTGTCCCTGCCAGGGTCCAGCCCAAGGGGAGGCCCAGTCAGGTGCTCAGGATTTGTGGGATGAACAAAAGGAGCTACAAATGAGTCTCACACTGCCCAGTTCCAGCCCTGCATGATCTGGGTGGGACAGATAACTTCCTTCAGCAGCCCTCAGGGCCCACCCAGCAGGAGTCCTACAGGGTGAGGGACTGCCAGCTCCCCACACCATCTGAAGGCCAGTTCCTACTGGCTTTGAGGTAGTGTCAGGCATAGGGTGACCCACCTGGCTCTGGGGGATCTGGAAGCCCCCAGCTCCTCTTTGTGAGAGGCTTGCTTTCTCCAGAGCAGAAACACTTTCCTTCCTCAACCATGGTGTGCCGTTCCCATGGCTCCAGCTGGATCCTGGCACCTTCCACTGGAGGAGCAACTCCCTCCTGGCACACGTAGCCTCCTTTGCAAGAGAGGGGTGAAGGGCGGAATCCCAGAGCTGGTAAGGATTTGCAAGGAAAGATGGGCTCCCGCATAGAGAACTGCTCTGGTGGGCATGTCCGCTTGCCTCAGTTTCCAGCTCTACCCACCTCAGGCCAGCCTGGCTCCTGGCTGCACCCTGCTCCCTAGTCCTGGCTCCCAGTAAGCACCAAGTGGTGTTTGCAGAGTGCCTGGGGTGGGAATATTTGGTAACTTGTTGTAGCCAAGCTCATCCCCAGAGCCCAGGGAACCCAACGTAGACTGTCCCTAAACCCAGCCCAGGCACTTCCTCCCTTGAGTAAAGGACAGCATTAGAAATAAAACAGAGGGGCATCTGGGTGCTGCAGTCGGTTGAGCATCCAGCTCTTGGTTTCCACTCAGGTCATGATCTTAGGATCATGAAATCAAGCCCCACGCTGGGCTCCCGGCTGAGCACGGAGTCTGCTTGGGATCCTCTCTCCTTCTCCCTCTGCTCCTCCCACTTATGTTCTCTCTCTCTCTCTCTAAAAATAAGTAAATAAATCTTTAAAAAAGAGAATAAAAGGAAAGGAAAGGAAAGGAAGGGAAGGGAAGGGAAGGGAAAGGGAAAAGGAAAGGGAAAGGGAAAGGGAAAGGAAGGGAAAGGAAGGGAAAGGAAGGGAAGGGAAGGGAAGGGAAGGAAAAAGGAAAGGAAAAGAAATAAGACAGAAAGAATGACTCAGCAAAATTAGTCCGGGTGGGGTGGCCTCCCTATTTTTCCCATCCATGGGCTCGAGACCTCAGGACTGGCCACTTTGTCTGGAGGGCCTAGGCTTGCAATTGCCAGGGGCAAAAGAGGTG
Source organism: Eumetopias jubatus (assembly GCF_037043125.1). Taxonomy (NCBI): domain Eukaryota; kingdom Metazoa; phylum Chordata; class Mammalia; order Carnivora; family Otariidae; genus Eumetopias; species Eumetopias jubatus. The sequence goes on from NW_028274821.1 coordinate 57,992,435, forward strand.
GCCCCTGGCAGGGGGTGGGGGGGGTGGAGAGCCATCATCTCATGTAGAAGTTTCCCTTAACAGAGGGTCCCCAAGATGGGGGGCTGCTCTAGACTTCCTCCTCTTCTGAGCTTGGGAAGGGTCCTGGACTGATGGTAGCAGGAGAGCGGGACTTGAGGGCTTGGATTCTGTTCAGTGACTACCTTATCAGGATGGGTGCCATGTGAGCAGAGGATGAAAGAGAGAGGGAGGCTCTCCCCTGACATGGGGTGCGCAGGGAGGAGGGCCTCTGCTGAGTGGTCTGTTGTTGATCACCAAAAGCTGCGCTCAAGCCTGAAGGGTGACACAGTGGCCTGTGGAAGCCTGGCTGGCTGTCCTGGGACTTCTCGATTCTGGGAGTGTGCCTGGCTAGAACACAGGCTGCAGCTGGGGATTGTGGGGCGAGAGGGTATGGGAAGATGCCCAAGAGGCGGCTAGTTTGGAACTCCTATAGAGAATTCCATGTTAGTCCAAACTGAACTCCTGTCCTGGGCTGGGCTGAGGAAAACATGGGCATCGTCCAGGACAACAACCTGTCCCTGGGCCGGGCCTCTGAGCCCTCTCTGAGGTTACTGCTTCTTCCCAAGCCCACGCGCATTCTTCACCTAGCAACTCTTTGAGCCTGCATCCCTCTTTCCTGTACCCCAGGGAGAATAAAGAAAATGACTGCCCGTCCCTCAGATAAGCCTGGTCACCTTATCCTCCCATGAACCCTAAGAAGGCGGAATCCAAGTCTCATGATTCCCTTTCTGAGACAGAGAAGATGAGGCTGGGAGAGGAACCCCCCACTCTCTGACAAGCACAGCCGGCCGGTCTTGTCCACCCCGTGGGGGAGGGGCATGGGGGCAGCTGAACCCTCCCACCACAGCCTGGCATCTTCCCTGCAACAGACGACTTCATGAAGCAGAGCCGGGGCATGTTGCTGCTCTACAGCATGAAGAACCCCAGCTTCCCCGAGTATATCTTCAGCAGCGAGAGTGGCATCATGTGTCTCGACATGCACGTGGACCACCCCTACCTCGTGGTGGTGGGCTACTACGACGGTAACGTGGCCATTTACAACCTCAAGAAGCCCCACTCCCAGCCCTCCTTCTGCAGCTCAGCCAAGTCCGGCAAGCACACGGACCCTGTGTGGCAGGTCAGCCTTGAACCAGGGTGGGAAAAGAGGGATGGAACCCCTGGAGGAGGGACCTTGGGGAGGACAGGCCACAGGCAAGGGGATGGGGATGACAGCTTAGAGGCCAAGGAGCTGGGTGTGTGAGGGGCAGAGAGGGGCAGGAGGTGGTAGTTGGGAGGTGAGGGGTCTGCGGCTGCGGAGCTGCTATCAGGAGGGCCCTTCTCTGCTAAAGCTCTCTTAGGTGCAGTGGTCCAGCCCATGGCTGGAAGACTCAAAGGCCTGACGGGCTTCTGCTGAGTCTGTCAAGGGCTCCAGTTCCCTGCATATGGGCTTCCTCGACTCCCCACCAGGGCTCTCCTCTGCCATTTGGGCTACATGTGGGGCAACTTCCAGACAGGGGTAGATGGTGCACTCTGTCTGCCCTCTGGGCAGGGCTGTAAGGCCTGGTAGGTAAGGTCTGTCCCTGAGGCCTCTCTAGCATCCTTCTTCTCCAGACAGGCATAGGCTGGGACCATTACCCTGACACTGGAGTTAGATTTCACACTATGTCTCCCATCTGGTTGCTCTGGGAGTGGATTTCAACGTTTCATCTTCAGAAAGTCTCTTAGCTCTGGCTTTGCAGACCTTCCCTTACTGTATTCCAAAAGTCCCCCTCCTTCTGAGGCTGCAAACCCTTACCCACAGGCAGGTCTGGGCAAATCTAAGGAGGGATTTCCCACGGTCTCTGCGCTCATCAGGCAGTGCTGGGCTCTGTCTTCTCATCTTCCTCAGCCCCTGCCCTGATAGAGTCTCCAGGCAGACTCTGCACCCCTGCCTTCCTGGCTCTGAGCTCCCTGTGTCACGTGGACACCTGCCCTAGGCACTGGCTCTCAGCTCTCAGACAGCTCAGCTCCCTGAGCAGAGGGGGGGACTGGCCAGGCACAGGGAACATGATGGCCTCTCTGCTTTATCCTTTACCCAGAGCCAGGGCAAAGAGAGAGAGGCACCTCCTCCCATGAGACACCTTCCCCCCTGCTGCCCACCAAAGCAGGGACCAAAGCTCACAGTCTCAGGAGTCCTCTCCTCTGAAAATCTCACCTTCCCATCATCACCTCCAGGCACACAGAGGTCTCGAGACATGCAGAGGATGTCTGCAGAGACCTTAAAGAACCAAGAGAGGAGAAAAGACCTGCTTTGATCAGACTAAACCAGCAGCAGGCCTGCCCCTGCTCTCCCAGCTCAGATAGCCCAGAGCCACGCACAGAGCATCTCTGATTGGCCTGACCACCCTCCTCAAGCCCAGGAGAGGGCAAGGGGCCAAGGCCAACCATCCGGCTACCACTCTGTGGTGTTCTTGGAATCAAATAGCAGGTTGGGAAAAGAAATGGGGCATGGAGAAGACAAGCTATCGCTTTCATTAGGTGGGTGCCAGAGAGACTGGAACCCACCTGGACAGGGATGGCCTTCTGCTCTCCCACCATCCTGTTGGGGAAACAGGGCTAGTGCCTTTGCAAAACCGAAGACTCGAGAATTCTTGGCTGAACTCAGTGGCTTGTGACATGGGAGGGGCTGCCTGGCGCTCACTTGCTTGCTGGTTTCCTGACTTCCCTCTTTGCCTCTAGTTTCCTCCCGCTTTCCTCATTCATCTCTCCATTCAGTGACTCCTCTGTGTGCTCCCCCGGGAACTGCAGGTGCTTAAGGGCTTGGTCCCTGGGGTTCCTAGTGGGGAGGTAAGCACAGCCATGGGCTGCACAGGACAGGGCAAATGCTACCTGCGAAAGCGGGCTCCTGGGGGCACTGAGGGGGGACATGGAGATTGTCCAAGATAGGGAGCAGGGGCGGGGGGGGGCAGGTCTTCCCAGAGGAAGCAACACCTGAGCTGAATTGTAAGGGATGAGAAAGCACTAATTAATAACAACTAAATGTAAGATGAGATCCTAGAATATAACAAAAAAGGATATTAGGAGGAAACCAAGAAAATCAAATGAAGTCTAGATTTTAGCTGAAAAAGAAGAAAGTATTAGATGAGAAAGGGTACAAAGGGGCGACAGGCAGAGTGGCTGCCAGGGAACAACATTGGGAGCGCAGTGGGAGAGGCAGAGAGGGTGGCGCAGGACCCAGGGAAGCACCAGCACCCTGAGTGAGTGTGCTTCTCCAGCGAGGAGGAAGCTTGTGCTTCGGAAGTCAGTGGTTTCAAACGAAGAGCTAGTACAGGAACCCAATATCTCAGAGGTGGGAATGGGGCTGCTTTGGTGAGTCAGGGTCCTGCTGGCTTGAGGGTCCCCTGTTTTCACCTCCCCCCCATCCTCAAAAGTACTTTCATAAGGTTCCTAAGAGCTCCTTCCAGCATGGTTTGAAAATGGCTGTCGAGCCATCAGGGAGTTTGGTGCAGAGAAGTAACACAGTCATGTTGATGTCTTGGAGATGTCCTCTCACCACAGCGTGAGAAACTTCGAAGCCTGAGCTACAGCAGGGACAGTGGAGATAGAAATGAGAAGGTACGGTAAGTGCTCAGAGGCGGTAAAATTAATAGAAGGAAATGAGATGGATATGAGAAAGGAGAAGAATTCGTGCTGCTCCCTGAGACTCCGCCCAGGAGAGCACCCAGGGAGGTGGGAATGGCAGAGGAGGAGCAGGTTTGGCCAGAAGTTAATACAAGAAGCCAGAGGAACACCTACAATTAAAAGAAGCCAGAGGAGGCATCCTACAGGCAGTGAGCTGTGGAAGCCTGGAGCTTGGAGGAAAGCTGGCTGGTAAATGGCACTTCAGTGACATCAGAGTCTAGGTCCTTCTTAGAGGGACTGTGCCTTGGAGGAGACCAGAAAGGTTCTGTTGGATCTCAAATGCCAGGCTGAGGCAGAAGAACTTTGTTCTGTTAGCAGCAGGGAGCCATGGAAGGTTTTGGAGCCAGGGAGAGAACTGTCTGCTCAAAGGGGACTAGGTTACTAGCCCATGGCCCAGGCTACTGCCCAAGGGAGCCCATCTGGGTAGCCCAGCCCTGTTCAAGCCCCAACGTGAAGCCTCAACCAGCAACATTCTGTGTGTGTGGGGTGTGTGTGTGTGTGTGTGTGTGTGTGTTCTGTGCTATACTGGGGAAGGGAGCAGGGAAGGATAGCTGAGCAGAGACTGTGGGCAGGCAGGTCTGCCCTAATCAGATAAGGCAGAAGAGAAGGAATCAGTTAAGCAGGCCCCATCTGCATCCCTACCACCTACTTCCTGGACATTCGTTCATTCTCTGAACCCCACTTTCCACCTGCTCACCCCCCTTTATTCCTACCCTCCCACCTCCACCCCAGGAGCACGTGTGTGGCTTGTACACACACACGTACCTGCTCACTTGCAAACACATCAGCAACCCCCATCGGGCATCAGGCTGCTAAGTGGGGTGTGAACTACAATTTCCATGCCTGCCCGTGGCTGCTCGCTAAACACTTCCCTTTGTAGCTCCCTAGCGCCTCTTACAGCCTGGCCTTTGACACCCCCTGTCCCCTCCCCCCTTTAAAGAGCCTATCTTTACACAGAAGGAGAAGTGGTCCCAGCGTAAGGGCCAGCTCGGACTTCTACCTCAGAGGCTCCGGGGTGTTCTAGGCCCCCCAGTGAAAAAAGAGCCAGCTGCCTAGACAGGCCCAGGCAGACGGGCCCGCCCTTCTGTAGCTGTGATCAGCCAGGCCTGGGGGTTGGCTGGGGACAGGCGATTCCCTCTCCCCCAACCACCCCCCTCAACAGCCATGGTGACAGCTGTGGTCACAGGCAGCCGAAGTGGGTTCTATCCTCCCTCACCGGGCCCCTACTTGTGACAGGGGGGAGGGACAGGGTCCCAGCATGGGAGGTCTGGAGGGAGCTGGAGGATGGAAAGCTCTGGGCACCCAGCCCCACCCCAGCTCTCTGGGACAGGACTTGGCCAGGCCTCCACATCTGGCAACAGAAACTTGAGCCTCAAGCGTGTCATCTTCATAAGACAACAGCTCTGTCTCCAAAACACTTTCCCATATGTTTGCCTCCAGCCCTGAGAAGATGGGTGGGGCACAATTATTAACCCTGAGTTGAAGATGGAGGAAGGCAGCTCAAATCTGAGATTTGGGAGCAAGATCCTGGGAGCAGGAGCTAGTGGTGAAGTGAAGGCGGAAACAGGAGAGACTGCCTAGAGAAAGGCCAACCTGGAAGAAGAGGGCGCCCCCCCAAGCAAGCAGGAAAAAGCCCCTTGCAGAACCTTGGCACCCCAGTTCCTAGGATGAGGGTCATAATGGGGATATTCGCTAACATTTATTGAACCGTTAATAGTTGCAATGTTCTCACATCAGGGCCTCGTGTTCATGGTCTCATTTAACCCTTACAGCAAACCTGTGCTGTTATGGTTCCCGTTTTATAAGTGAGGAAACTGGTCGATGGACCCTGTTCTTTCCAGGCCTGTCTACATAAGGAGGATGAGCCCAGAGATGCCACCTTCTCCCTACAACTGGCTCCTGGAACCCAACCCAGGGAGGAATTGGGCACCTCCACTGCCAAGCCAGTGGATTAGGGCAGTGCCCTGAGTTGGCATGGTTACCCCAGAATGGTCAGGGAGAGAGGGATGAGAGAGACAGAGGTGGGTGGAAGGAGAGGGGCAGGGCCAACTGGGGGACTCTGGGAAATGGGCTCCCGGAACTTGCTTCTGAAGCTCACACAGATTCTTGAGGGAGCCCTGCTCAGCTCCCAGTCCTAACTCAACATCCTAGTAGTGTCCCGAAGTTCACAGGTTGGGATGTTTCAGGTCAGGTGGCAGAAGGATGACATGGACAACAACCTCAACTTCTTCTCTGTGTCATCTGATGGCAGGATTGTGTCTTGGACGCTCTTGAAGGTGCCTGTTTCCCAGAAAGTGTCATATAGGGTGGAGATGGGGAGTGGGGGGGGGGGCTAAATGGCAAAGGCAGCCTTCAGCCCTGCTGATGCAGCCCCTCCCATGTACCCTCCCCCATCCCTTCTGACCACAGAGCGAGCTGGTTCACACAGATGTCATCAAGCTGAAGGTGGAGGGCAACACCACGGATGGTCTCGATGGGTTACAGCTACACACAGTGGGTAGGAACCCCAGCCCACTCACATCCAGACCTGACCACCTCACTCAGGCCCCGTGAGGGTCAGAGATGGTGGCCCTCCCCTTTTAGCAAGCACTCCCTCCTCCACTTGTGCTGGACAGAAGCCTGGACAGGAGGTAATGGGAAAGCCTGGCCCTGCTGTCCCTGTCCTGGAGCTTGGCTGTTTGCAGACCCTCCCTGTTTATGCAGATCCCATCCCTGTTTGCAGACCCTTGTTCCTGTTTATGCAGATCAGGTGCTGTTATGCAGATGCAGTCCTGTTTATGCAGATCAGGCCCCTGTTTACCCAGATCCTATCCCTGTTTACTCAATTCCTACCCTGTTTATGCAGAGTATATCCCTGTTTGCACAGACCATGTCTCTGTTTGCAGACCCTATCCCTGTTTACCCTGACCCTGACCCTGTTTAAATCAATCCCTGCCTTGTTTACCCAGGCCCCATTCCTGTCTGCAGAAGCCCTGGCCTTACGCAGAGTCCCAACTGCCTGGGACAGGCAGCAGGCCTGACGGCCAGTTTCTGTTTGCCTGCCTGGCCCCAGCCGAAAGCTGGGGCTCAGGCTATCAAAGGGGCCTGCTGGGTAGAGGAGGTGCTGGCAGCCTCCCTCCCAGAACCGGGCTAAAGCTGCTCTACCTCTTCTCCCAAGGCTGTGGCACCGCCTTTGACTTCCACAAAGAGATTGACTATATGTTCCTAGTGGGCACAGAGGAGGGAAAGATCTACAAGGTGAGGCAGCGCCGCCCTGTGCCAGCTTCTTATGGGGCCGCTTAGACCCGAGAACCATGGGACTTTATCCTTCTCAACAGACCCTATTCTGACGGACCTTAGGGTTAATCAGTTCTAGAAAGCTTCTTGGGAGAAGTTAATGTAGTCTTGACTTGCTTGGGTGGCAGGAAGAGGGGATGCTAAATGGCAAAGGCAGCCATTTAGCTTCAGAAAAGGGGATGAAAATCTAGAGGGTGACTTTAGCCCAGCCTGGTATCTTTCCCTCTGGGCCCTCCCTCCCTTCCTAGGAGTAGAAGTAGAAGTGGGAGTGGGGGTTGGGGAGAGTTGGAACATTCCAAGAAGACTTCCTGGAGGAGATCGGAACTTGAGCTGAGCTCTGAAGGCCGGGTAACACAAAAATTTAATCTCTGAATCTTGGGTGTGTTCCAGCCAGTAGGATGGAACTTCATCGCCAGTTTCTGCAAGGTCTCAGTGTTAGTAGGTGAACATCCTTCTGAACCTCCATCCATCCAGAAATAGCTCTGCTGCAAGCTTTTCTTAGGCTCAAAGACTCAGAATGTTAATTACAGGCAGCCTCCCAGGAGCCCCTGAGGCCTGGCAGGAGCTGGTCTGAATGCAAAAGAGGTCCCCAACCCCCTCTATACCCGTCTGAATGGCAAGCATGGGAGAGGCAGGAGGGAGGAGACGAGTCAGTCACACTGTCTCCTGGAGGGAGAGAGAGGCGCATGCTGGTCTGGGCAAGAAACCTAATGGGAAATCATGAGATTGGGACTTGCTCCTGGTTCTGCACCTACTCTTACCTGGGCAAGGTGGGATGTTTATCACTATTGCAAGGATTTTATCTGTGGGCTGTGAGTGGACCCAGGGCTCTATATGTCTGCCCATAGGCTTTGGCCTGGACACAGCTAGGCCACACCTCACCCAGGGCCCCTAGATCTGCTCTGCCTTGACTCAGGGAGAGAAGGCCTTCTCTACTTGGCCTGGAATCCTTTGGGCAGACTACAGCACTGTCTCTCACCCTCCAGGAAAACTCCCCAGTCTGTTAAGCCCCTCCTTTCTCTCTGGTCGTGTTGAGGACACAGAGAAGAGCAGCCAGCAGCTTGGCCCCAGTTCAGCTGTGACAGTGATGTGGAGTCTTAGGTTCTGACTCTGCAGGGCTTCCAGGGAAGTGGTGGCTGCTGACTTCTCTCTCATTCCTAATCCCTGATCCCCCCACTGCCCTCACCGTCGCCCCCAGTGCTCTAAGTCTTACTCCAGCAAATTTCTCGACACCTATGATGCCCACAACATGGCAGTGGACGCTGTGTCCTGGAACCCATACCACACCAAGGTCTTCATGTCCTGCAGCTCTGACTGGACCGTGAAGATCTGGGACCACACCATCAAGTGAGAGAGCCATGCCTTCCCTCAGACCCCACCCTGGGCGGGGGCCTGTGGGACTCTAGCACTGTGAGTCCTCTGTGTGGTGAACTCTCCACCCCTCTACCACTGCAGGACCCCAATGTTCATCTATGATCTAAATTCAGCTGTGGGTGATGTGGCCTGGGCACCTTACTCTTCTACTGTGTTTGCAGCAGTCACCACCAATGGGAAGGTGAGTGCCCCCTTCGGACCCTCTACTAGAGATAGGATGAGGTATCTTAGGGTCTCCCTCCTAGAGAGCCCATGCAGTGTCCTTATCAGGTAGAGGAAAGTGAGACATAAGGACTCTGTATTCTCAAGGGGTAGGCCAGCCAGGGCCCTGTCAAAAGAGGAATCATTCATCCCACAAGACCTCGAGGAGAGAATGGGGCTGTTCATCTTGAAGGACAGAACACTCTGGGGGATAAGATGCCGTGAGAAGCAGTTATCTTCTCTGATGGCCCTGGGGAGGGAGCTACAGGATGGCAGAGGCAAGCTGGATGTAAGGAAAAACTTCTGAACCAGAATTTATCTGTGATTGAAATAATGTCTAGAATGTAGCAAGGTCCCCATCCCTGGGAATGTGCAAGCGGAGTCTGAGGAAGGAAGATGGGAAGGGTCTGTGCAACACTGAGAATTGGTAAAAACTCAGAAGCAAACATTTTTTGAGGAAATTCTTGGATGCAAATCCATTTTTCCTTATGGCCTTTGATATAACCTGAGAGGTATCCACTCAAGGAAAGTCTATATAGTTGAAGGCATCACCCTAACGTCAATCAGTTACCTATTTGCCGAACAGATGTTTTCTAAGGGCCAACTGTGGTGCCCAGCACCAGGGCAGGGCCTGGCGACTCAGGTCCCTGCAGTTATAGAGCTCACAGTCTTGTGAAAGTAAAAGGACACAAGGCAACCACAAAATTAGCGTTAAGGGCTAGGCAGAGATGAACAGAGGAATACGTGTGCACACGGTATTCACAGCATTATTCATAATAGCCAAAAAGTGAAACAACCCAAATGTCCACCAATTGATGAATGGATAAACAAAATATGGTATTAATAAAAGGATTATTATCCGGCAATAACAAGGAATGAAGTATCAGATACATGCTACAACATGGACGAACTTGAAAACATGCTAGCGTAAGAAGTCGGTCACAAAAGACCACACACTGTATGATTCTACTCATGTATGTCTAGACTCGGCAAAACTAGAGAGACAGAGGGTAGATTTGTGGTTGGGGTGTGGGAGAACATGCGAAGTGCCTGTTAATGGTACAAGGGTTCTTTTGGGGTGATGAAAATGCTCTAAAATTGGTTGTGGTGACAGTTGCATAACTGTGAACATACCAAAAACCAAGAACTGTATACTTTTAAGTGGGGAAATGTTTTTGTATGTGAATTATATCTCAATAAAGCTATTATATTTTTTAAAAGAGAAAAGGAGTGATGTAAAAGAAAGGGATGGGGCGGTCTCTTAGAGTGGTCAAGGAAAGCTTCTTCAAGAGGTGACATTCTGGCTGAGAGCTAAATGACAAGAGCTAGCCTAGTGAAGGCGGGGAGAGGCATTGCAGACAGAGGGAGTAGCTAGTGCTAATGCCCTGAGGTGAGAATGAGCTTGAAAGGGTCTCAGGGACAGGCAGGCAAGTGTGGCTGGGTCTAGGAAACAAAGGCAAGAGCGCAGGAAGTGAGAGTGGAGAGTGGAGAAATCTGGAGTAAGGAATCTGGATTTTATGTATACTGCCAAGGGAAACTTCTGGAGGATTTTAGATAGTTTAAAGCTAAGTCTAGCTTTAAACTATCTAAAGCTGCACGGAGGATGGATGGTAGAGGGCAAGAGTGGAAGCGGAGAGACCCCTCAGGACACTGCCACAGTTGTCCAGGCAAGAGTCACTAATGGCTTGGACTCAGGGAATGGTAAAAATAAGATTAAACATTTGTCTGAGCACCTTGCATATATTAACTGGTATAAACCCTGGCTCTGCCACTTACTGGCAAGTTACCGTTAAGAGCCTCTATCGCCTCATTTATAAAATAGGGCTAATAACAGAACCTACCTTATAGAGTGTCTGTGAGGATTATTAGGTGATACAACTATGTAACATGCTTGCCCAGAGTCTAGTACATAGTAAGTGTTCAGTAAATGGTGGTTGCTGTTATTGTTAATTCTGCATAGACTTAAATTTTCTCCCAACCTTTTTATGTTTGGAAAACACATAATCAGAGACACAAATCCCCTCTCCCACTGCCTCCAGCTCCAGCAAGCTAGGCTTCTGTTGTGTTTCCCCAGAAAGCCCATATGATGATTCTTCTGAGGTGCGGGACAGGGGCCCCATTATCCTTGAGTGTGCTGACACCCACCTCTCCACAGACCCATGTGTTTGACTTGTCCATCAACAAGTATGAGGCCATCTGCAGCCAGCCCGTGGTGGCCAAAAAGAAGAACAAGATCACCCATGTGCAGTTCAATCCTATCCACCCCATCATCATTGTGGGTGATGACCGTGGGCACGTCATTTGTCTCAAGCTCTCACCCAACTTGCGCAAGATGCCAAAGGTACAGCTTGGGTAGTTTGGGCAGCTGTAAGAAGTAAAGTCTCTAAGATGGTGGGGGTTGAGAGAAGGGGGAGGAGCGAGGGGGTGGCTGCCAGCTTTCTAGCTTGGGAAACCCAGAGTCAGGATGGTGTCATTGCCCAAATACGGAGCACAGGAGAAGCAGGTTTGTGGAGCGAAAATTAGATCAGTTTTGCCATGCTGAATCTAAGTTACCTGTGGAGCTTCCAGGTGGAGACATCTGTAAGTAGGCGACTATATGGGTCCAAAGCCTGGAGAAGCACATAGACATCATTGGCTTGTTTGGTGTGGACCAGGTTACCCAGGAAGGGGGCTTGGGGCTTAGTCACTGCTTCATTGGCCTCAGCTCCAGTGGTCCTTGAGCTGGGAGCTGGGGGTCCACACAGGGAAGAATGTGAAAAGGAAAAGAGGTTAACGAGGTCAGCAGCTAGGCAGCCCTCCTTGTGAGCTCTGGTTTCTTTCTGGGATTTGTACTGATCTGGAGGCCCTGCCCAGAGTCCCAAAGCCCTGAAAACAGGCTATGGAGCCCAGAGCCAGCACCTCAAAGTCTAGATTTCACAGTCCTGATTCAGACCTAAGCATCCAGGCCTTCGAATCCAGAGCCCAGTCCTGCCCATTTGGGTGCTAAGTGAAGATATGGAATTTGCTTTCTGCCAGGTTCTGGGCCAGGATCAGAGCTGAGCCAGGACTGGGCCAAGTTGCCCTGATGACTACACCTCTCGGTTGCAATACGAGGCATTTATTTGCAGTCTGAGGCAAGAGCAGGGCCCTGTCTCTTTCAACTAGTGATACCTGCCCCCCTGCACCCTTACCAAAGCAGGGGTCAACGCAACATCCCTCTGGTACCTGCCTGCTCTATTCTGCACCATGACCAGGAGACTAGGGCTGGGAGTTTGGCCGGGCCTGTAATTGTAGCCAGCTGGGGGAGGGGGTGGACTTGGCTATAAATACTCAGAAGGCTGCTAAGCGCCTGCAGCTGTGGCCTAGAGGCTGTGGTGGGCTGCGGGGTGGTGGGGTGGGGTGGGGTGGGAAGGGATGGGATGGGGGGGTTGGGCATGGTGTGAAGCTCTTTGCTGAGTCCAGCAAGTTGGTCTCAAGGAGGGGGAAAGAGACAGCACAATTTGTGGAACAGATAAAATCTGCTCTTAATATAATGAGGAGAGAGACCCAGGCTTGAGCTGGCAGAGCTGGACAGCCCGGTGGGAGGGGCAAGGGTACAGCCATCACACCTGGAGGGTGGTAGATCTGGGTGGAGGCCTGCCCTGCTCACTCTGACCCAGGGAGGCAAGGATCTCCCACAGTCCCAGCTCCTCTCGGAGCAAGGGTCAGCCGTAGCCAAGAGAGCTGGGCTCTGCGTATCTGGGGACCTGTATCTCTAAAGACCTGAGGATATGGGTACCTGGGGAGCAGAGCACCTGAGCAGGTGACAGTTGGGGGCTAGGGCTCCGGTGGATTAGAGGTTCCCGTGAAATTGTCATCTGATCCTATCAGTAGCCAAGTGATTTGTGCAAAAGGAAGTCCTCTGAGCATCCTTACTGCCCCTCCTCTTTGGGCTGCAGTCTCCCTGTCCTTCCCAGGAGGGTTTGGCCAGAGGCCCAACTTCCTGACCCGGGAAGCTTCCTCTAATTGGTGTCAGAGCACAGGTTGTCAAAGGTCAAAGGCTATCTTTCCCTCACTACAGTATAGGTGGGAAACTGAGCCCAGAAAGGCAAGGGACTTGCCCAAAGTCACATAGGGAGTTAATGACAAAGCTGGGACCATAAGCCAGGTCCCAAACTCCCAGGGGATGGGGTGAGGCCAAGAAGAGAACACTAACTTGATTTGGAAGGGAGAGTAGTTAAAGGAAAAGACATCTTTGTCCTCTGCCTAGAGAGTGTAGAGGTGAGTTGGGTAGTGGCAAAGGCACTGGGCCACAAGAGGAGGGGGAGACAGATTTGGGAGCAGGTGCGGTGGTCACACCAGGAGGAAATCTGAGCTCTGCATGGTGTCAGTAGCCAGGATGGGGCCAGGAAGGGGCCTGCTGGCCATGCACTCTCTCCTCTCCTCACAGCCCAGGCCAGACCCAGGCTGGGTCCTCAGCAGGTGAGGCTGGAGCGGGTGCCAGAGAGCAGTGGGCACAGGTGGCTGAGACGGCAGGGCAGGCGGGGGGGGGGGCTCTGGAGCAGAGGGAAGGCAGGAAATGGCAGCTGCCAGCCTAGGCCATACCCCGCTGCCTGGACAGAAGGGAGGATGGGACTGGGGCTGGTCTGCTGTGGAGCTCTTGGGGCCCGTGACACACACCCCAGTGTCCCAATTCTTGTTTTCTCGGGGCATTAGGCTGCCCTGTAGGCTGGGGTGAGGGCTCATAAATTTAGGATCTGCTCTTCTGAGGGACAGTCCCAGCTAAGGACATCTGGAATCACATGGGGCGTCTCATGTGCCCTCCTGGGTCTCTCGACACCCTCCTCCACCCTGGGTATGTCTGATACAGCAGGCCTGGCCCCAAATGTCTCCCACCTGTGGCTTTGTCTATACCTCTCTCCCTCCGCAAACACACACCCCTTAGCTCCTTGTTAGGACTCAGCCAGGACCCCTCCTGTGGGAAGGGAGGTCCCAACAGTCAGAGGCCTTACTTCTCCCCGGAGCTACAGCTCTCCTAGCCTGAAAGGCTACTTCCTCTGAGGGTTAGTGGGTAGATACCTTCTGCCACTCCTCCCAGCATCAAGACCATTTATTGATCTGAGATTCAGAGCCAGACTGAATGTTTCTCGGAGTCCCCAGCTGGGCCCAGGTCTCCTAACCTGAGCTACGGGTGAGGAGAGGCAGGGATCCAGAATCTAACTGGTGGGGAGAGGGGCAGGACAAAGCTGGGGCAGGCTGGGCAAAGGAGGCAGAACTGGGACCCAGAGAAAGGTGGCCCATCCCTCACCATTCCCTACCCCCTCCATGTACTTCTCCCCTCCCCAGGAAAAGAAGGGGCAGGAGGTACAGAAGGGTCCAGCTGTGGAGATCGCAAAATTGGATAAACTGCTGAACCTGGTGAGGGAAGTGAAAACCAAGACCTGAGGGCCTGGCCTCAGTCCCTATCCCATTTTTTGAACCCAGTGCTTGTAACCCCTGACCCTGGTACCCAAGCCCAGCCTTAGTACCCACTATGTGACCCCCACCCCTGATCAGGTCCCAGAATCTACCGTCAGCGCTCTACCCCGGCCCTGGTCCCAGCACCTCACCCCAGGACTTGGCCCTCAACCATTATCCCATCCTACTTTGCACAAATAAACCGGTGTCTGGAAACTCACCCCACACCTTTATTTTTGCTACTGCAGGGCCCTCAGGAAGAGGAGGAAATCTCAGGGTAGAGCCATAGTTCCATTTATTATCCAGCAAACAGTGGGAGGACCCGAGGAGGGGCCCAGCCTGGACGCCCTCCCGTTATTGCCATGGATTCGAGTTTGCTTCCCCAACCTCAAGGGCCTGGAGGCAACTGGCCTAGGGAAAGGTAGCCCCAGTCCCTGGCCCTCAGTATGGAGCAGAGTCGAGATGGCCCTGGCCCTAGCACCAACTCATGAACCCCCACCCCAGGCCTGTACCAAGGGCCACCAGAGTGCCTCGCGGGGCTAGACTGGCTAGACTCTGGGCTGCTAGGTCCGGCTCCAGACAGGCTGGACTCTGGGTTCTGGACCCCAGGCTGGCTAGACCCTGGGATCCTGATTCCAGGCTCTGGGTGGGGCAGACTTAGGCCCCAGACTCCAGGCTAGGCAAGGGGCCTTCAGGGCTGCAGCAGGTAGCTGCCTTCATGGCTGGGCTTCTGAGGCGGGGGTGCCTTCTCAGGACAGGGGCCAGGGCTGGAGTTGGGACTGGATTCCGAGAGAGAGTCGATGTCCGCAGAGCGGGAATGGCAGGCCCAGCAGAGAATGACCCAGAGCAGCAGCAGCAAGAAGCCTACAAGGCCGTTGCAGACGATGGCAATGAGGGCCCCCTGGGAGATGGCTGCCCCCATGACAGGCAGCACCCTCAGACCAGCACAGACCACGGGGCTGGCTCGATGGCAAGGCCCATGCCGAGGCGGAACTCCAGTATAGCTGGCCTTCCAAAGAGGCTGTCCTGTCCACACACTCAGTGATTCCTGGGCAGTGGACGTCCACCTGCAGTCCTGAGCCTGTGGCAGGTAGAGAGCAGAGACAAGGGTGGTGAGGAGGGAGGGGTAGGGTGAGGCCTAGGAGGAGAGGAGTATAGAACAGAGTCCTTTCCCACATCTCTGGCTTCCCTGGCAGAGGACTCTGGGTCCCAGCAGGTCTAAATACCCCACAGAGCCAAGGCCCCCATCCTCAGGCCTGGCTCTGGGCACCTGGATGGGGGTGCGGCCACAGTGGGAAAGCTGGAGTACACATCCTGTATCTCAATCTCCTTAGAACCAGTGGGCATGGCCTGGCCCTGCCCACCAAGCTGCCAGCTCTCAAAAGCACTGCTGAGTGGATGAGACTAAGGAAGCCCCGGGCCTTCGAGGATGGGGATTGTAACCAGCACTGGTGTGGCCTGGGCGCCTCCCCCTTCTCAGGACTCCAGCCAGCCAGCCCAGGAGAGCTCCAGAGGTGCCAGCTCAGACAGAGGGAACTTTGTGGAGGCCCTGGCACGCATGTGTGGGTCTGTGTATCCAAGGCGGTGTACCTAGGTGCGCCTCTCTGTGGGACTCTCTCTCCAGGTCAGTTGTCTGTGTCTGTGTGTCTGGCTCTTAATCTTTTGGTTCCCTTGCCTCGATGTGTGCCTCTGCCTCTGCATACCCACCTCTATGTTTGTGCAGCTGTCTTTTTATGTGGCTCTCTTTTTATTTGTCTCCGTGTGTCCCCATCTCTGAGTGTGTCCCTTTTCTCTGTGTATTTCTGTATTGGTCTCTGTGAATATGGGTCTCTTGTGTCTCTCGGTCTCTCTTTTCTTCCCTGCTGTGTGTCACTCTGTCCCCGTGGACGTGTCTCTCTCCCCATCTCCGTGGGGTCTGTCTCTGTAGTTCTGTGAGTCGCGTGTGTCTCTGTCTTTGTGTCTGTCTCTTTCACCCCGGCTGCGCCTCTATGTCTCCATGTGGGTCTGGGTCTCTTTATCTCTGTCTCTGGCTCTCGGTCCCCGTACCCATGGGGGGAGGCCCCCCCCCTTACCTGAGCTGAGCCCGGTGCGCGCCCGCGGGAGGGTCCGGGGCAGCGGGATGCTGGGTGCCGACTGAGTCTCTGGAGCCTGCGGGCGCGGGGCGGGGGGGGGGGGGGGGGCGGGAAGAGGCGGGCAGGGGCGATGTCCCCTCCCCCCGGCCCTCCCCCTCGGCCGCGCAGCCTCCGCCGGCCGCTCCCGCCGCGGCGCGACCGCGTCGGCCTCTGCCGCGGGCGGTCTGCGGCGAGCCGGCACCTCCTCTCCCTGGGGCGGTGCCTCCTCCGCGGCCGCGGCGGCTCGCTCGCTCGTTCGGCGGCGTTCGGGCGGCGGCTGCGGCCCGGGCACGAGGTTCGGGTAGGCTCGGCTGCGTTCGGCTATGTTCGGCTGGGCTCGGCTGGGCTCGGCTGGGCTCGGCTGGGCTCGGCAGGCAGCAAAAACAGCGGAGAGCCTCGCTTCCTGGGAGGCCGGCGGCCGGCGGCCGGCGGCCAGTGGCCAGTGGGGGGTGGAGCCATCTCCGCGCCGCTGCCGTCATTCAATTGGCTGGCTGCGCCAGGCTCCCGGACGATTGGTCGCGCGCTGGGGTGGGGACTGGCTCGTCCCTTGTGCAGGCGTGGGGCGGGGGCGAGAGAAAGCCTGAAGGGGCTACTGGGTCTTGATCCGTCTGGAGGAAGGGGGTGGGAACGAGACCCAACTACTTGCGGGGATGTCTTGCACCTTCAACACCTGGAAGAGCTGCACACCCAACATCTGAGAAAGGCCTCTGTACCCTCATACGTGAGGAGACGGCCCATCCATATCTGCCTCTGCCAGCATCATCCAAGGAGGAAGGCCTTGGGTCCCCATATCTAGGAAGAGACTAAACGTCCTCATCTTGGAAGCCCCCGAGACTTCTACACAACCACTCCCAGCTGGGGGTGGACTCTGCATACAGGGTCTGTATGTGGCTCTACATTCCCTGGCCCCAGGAGGTGTGAGCAGCTCTGCCCACACAAGTTCTTTGGGCCTATTTACTGAGTTCCTACCCGGTATTGGTCGCGGGTTCGTGCCTTGCTGCGCTGTGGGTGAGCCTAGGGAAGAGAGTAATGGGGTATTCCGAAAGATCGGTCAGCCGTGACTGGAACAGGACCAGGCATGACTTCATCCTAGAAGCTCCTGACTCTCTCTATCCTAGAATCTCTCCTAAGAGGAAGATCAGTTTGGGCAGAAGCCAGTCAGGTAGGCCTTCCTACCCTACCTCATAGGTCAGTGATTCCTAAGTGTTCTGAACTAGACCCTTTTCTCGTCCTACTCTACCTCTTCGCCATGGATGCTCACATCCCTAAAGCTATACCATGAAGACTCTCAGTGCTCCCAAATCCAGCATTACTTTATCTCTGGAATTCTAGCCATAGATCCAAGTGCCTTCCAGAATCGGAGGGGGGGGGTGTTGATACCTGGTTCTGACATTTAACTAACTTTGTGATCTTGAGCAAGTGACTCACCCTCTTTTAGCCTCAGCTTCCTCATCTGTAAATTTGTTGTAGTAATAGCTACCTCTCAGGGTTGTAATTCACCAATTCATTTATACCCGACCCACCACATCTCAGCAAATGCCAACTGACATAACCCGAAGGACCATAAGGGCTAAGGGGCCCCTTCCCTCAATGCCATGAAATTCACATGAGATCCCTATAAATCCAAATGCTATCTTGAAAACAAGAAAGGGAAGGGTAAGATAATTTGAAATACTGAGTCATACTTACAGACTGTCTAAAATAAATTTTTGGACCCTACCGAGTTTACCGTAATGGATTAATTTTAGTTCCCCTGCCCCTGTTACCCAGCAGAGTGGGGGCATTGTGAGCAAGATCAAATCAGTTCTAGGAAAGAGAGGAGACTTATATTGTTGCACATCTGAGTGTAATGTGAGTGAATTTGTGACCCAGCTGCAGGAGTTCAGATTTTATCCTGGAAACAGTGGGGAGCCACTGAAGAATTTTGAGCAGAGGAGTAAATGTGATCATATCCAGAAATTAGAGGGATGATTTGGGCTGCTGGGTGGAAGGGAGATTGAAGGCAATTGAGACAAAGGACTGAAATGATGTAGGGGAAGAGGACTGGAGAGAACAAGAGAGCACTGAGGATATTTGGGAATTACAATCGGCAGAACTTGGACACTTAGACCTACAGGATATGGGGAGTAAGAGGGAGGGGAAAGTCTGGGATAACTTCCAGGTTGGTGACTAGGGATACTGTGATTCCCTTTACTGAGATAGAAAACAGGAGAGAAGGGGTGTTTCAGCAGGGGCCTGGGGTAGTGTGTCGGGGAGATGGAGGACGATGAGTTCCATTTTAGATATGCTAGATTTGAGGTACCAATGGACACTCAAGTTGAGATGTCCCATAGACAGTTGGATAAGTACGCCTGAGGTTCAGACTGAAGACAACATTTTGTGAGTTATCAATAAATGAGTAATAGTCAAATCAGAAAAGTGGATGAGCAGGTTGCCTGTGTGGCTCAGTCGGTTGAGCTTCTGATGCTTGATTTTATCTCAGGTCATGATCTAGGGTAGTGAGATTGAGCCCTACATCGAGCCCCACGTCAGGCTCTGGAGGTATGGAGCCTGCTTAGGATTCTCTCTCTCCCTCTCACTCTGCCCCTTCCTACCCCTCTCCCTCTCTTAAAAAACAATACATAATCAGATACTGAAACCTAAAAACAGGGATGCTTCAGGAATAACTGGAACTAATAGACACAAAAGCCATTAGGATCTCTCTCTACCTCTCATCTCTGTTACTTTCTGGCAGTCTCCTTCATTTCCTTCCCCTGCCCAGCCCCCACCATCCCCACCACCAGACTGGCTTCTAGTGTTTTTCTGGTCCACATAAAACACTTCAGACAATCCCAAAGCTTAAAAATATTATTGTCTAGGCATCCAACAAGACACTGGCTTCTTTTTCTTGGTTGCAGTTTGCAAATTCCTCAGGAAGTGCTCTGATTGGCTCAGCTTAGGTAGATACTTAACTCTGGACCCCATCAACTGTGGCCAAGGGATGGATGAAGCTCAAATTGCCTAACATGGCTCACATGAAAACCCCATGAACATTGTGGCAGGGGAGGGGGCGTCCTAAGAGAAGAGAGAATGCAGAATGGCAGGTGTTCGCTGTAGTCCACCCCTTGTTTGCCCAACACACACACATTATTTTCCTACATATATATGACTCCAAAATGTCCTCACCTGCGTATTCCAACCATTCCACTATACAGATGCCAATAAATTCACCTCCTCTCTAGTGGAGGGCAGCTCAATGACACATCTAGCTCCTGCTGCTGGGGATTATCTCATAGGACCACTGTTTGTCGCATATAAATTCTCTGAGTAATGTCCCTTCATGCTCCAGTTAGGTTTTTAACCTTTAACACCTTATTTTAAGGTTTAAGGTTAAAGGTTTATTTAAGTTAAAGGTTAAAGGTTAGCCTTTAACACCTTATCTATAAGGTGTGAATATGGCTTCTAATAATCTCATTACCTTTGTTTGAATTGCCTTTGAACTACCTTTAAACCACTACCCCCCTGCCCAAAAATAACCCCCAAAACTCCTGATATCTAGCGATGGAAGAAATAAAGAACAAAATAAAAAGAAGGCTCCGTAGAGTGATCAGTAATCCAGAGCATCGTATATTTTTTGGCCATGAATGACAATGAAAATGGTGGGAATAGGAAATCTCATGACATGTTTGTTGACTCATATCTTTGGCTACAGAGTTTCTCAGTCAGCCAGTCTGCCTGCCCCAGGTTTTGCCCACGAGGTTGTGATCCCTTATCCAGTGTTCTGAGAGCATCATTGTGGAGGATTTCTCTGTGGGCACTGTACTGATTAGCACTACACTTTCTGGTGGTGTTTAGGGATTATCCTGGGACTGAGCAATCACAGATCTCTGCATTTATGAGGATTGGGTGTGGTTTTATTTTCCTCCCAGATGATACAATTCTTTTAAAATTATAATCAGCTGTCTGTCAGTTTCATCTGGGGGAGAATTTGTTTTGCTAATAAATTATTCATCCTAAAGCACTTTCCCCCCCTAGTTTAAACAACTCTAGGGATGCCTGGGTGGCTCAGTCAGTTAAGTGTCTGCCTTCGGCTCAGGTTATGATCCCAGGGTCCTGGGATTGAGCCCTGCTTCGGGCTCCCTCCTCGTTGGGAAGCCTGCTTCTCCCTCTCCCTCTGCCACTCTTCCTGCTTGTGCTCTCTCCCTCTCTCTCGTTCTCTCTCAAATAAATAAGTAAAATCTTTAAAAAAAAAAACTCAAATCAGAATACAGTCTTACAATTAATTGCATAAAATGGTTTTTTAGCCTCTTTCCTTTTTTTAAAAAGATTTTATTTATTTATTTGAGAGAGAAAGAGAATGAGAGAGAGACAGAGAGAGAGCATGAGAGGGGGGAGGGTCAGAGGGAGAAGCAGACTCTCCGCTGAGCAGGGAGCCCAATGCGGAGCTCGATCCCAGGACTCCAGGATCATGACCTGAGCTGAAGGCAGTCACCCAACCAACTGAGCCATCCAGGCACCCAGCCTCTTTTCTTCTAGTACTGTTGACCCTGCCTTGTACTATGCAGGGGTTAGGGGCACCAAACCCTTGCACAGTCAAAAATCCATGTATAACTTTTTTAGAAACTTTTTTTAAGTTTAGTGTTTTATAGTAATCTCTACACCCAATGTGGGGCTTGAACTCCAGACTCTGAGATCAAGAGTCACATGCATTTCCCACTTAGCTAGCCAGGTGCCCTCCATGTATAACTTCTGACTCCTCCCGAACTTAACTACTAATAGTTTACTGTTGACCAGAAGCCTTACCAATAACATAAACAGTTGATTAACACATATTTTGTATATGTATTATACAATGTATTCTCATAATAAAGCTAGAGAAATAAAATGTTACTAAGAAAATCATAAGAAAGAGAAATACATTTACAGTACTATAAAAAAAATCCACATATAAGTGGACCCATGCAGTTCAAACCTGTGTTGAGGGTCAACTGTAGTTCATAAAATAACTTGCCTCGAGTAATTGATGGAATATGAGATTTATTAAATATAGTAATTTCGTCAGAGTTCTTTTTCACAAATAATAGAATCCACCCTGGATAATTAAAACATAAAAGGGATTTGTTAAAAGATATTATTTAGCTCAGAAATGTTAGGAGGACTGGGGAAATGAATTTGAGGCTCAGTTTCTAGAAACAACACTCAAACCATACCACACAACCTGATGAGGAGACCACAGCCATTGCCTCTCCAAATACTAAGTACCAAGAGTTTAATTTGACTGCCAACTTTACAAGCTCTGTAGCATTTCTGCAGTAAGAACCAATATTGCAACCACTGGGAAAGCACCACTGTTACCACTACCACCCCCCGAAAGTGGACATTTACACTACCAGCAATAGCAGAAATTGAAGTCTTTTGTCCAACCCGCTTCCTTCCTATACCAGTCAGAATTAGGCTGGTAACAATGGTTATAAACAACCGCCAGATCTTAAAAAGATATATTTCTTGCTCGTGCTACAGTTCTGGCATGGGTGAAGTGGGGAGGAGGAGTCTGCTCACCGTGATCACTCAGGATCACAGTGATGATGGAGGTTTCACCATCTTAGGATGATGCCTCTTTCTTTCTTTCTTTCTTTCTTTCTTTCTTTCTTTCTTTCTTTCTTTCTTTCTTTCTTTCTTTCTTTTTCTTCTTTTTCTTTCTTTCTTTTTCTCTTTTTCTTTCTTTCTTTCTTTCTTTCTTCCTTTCTTTCTTTTTTAAGGATTTTTTAAACTAATCTCTACAACCCACGTGTGGGGCTTGAACCTACAACCCCAAGATCAAGAGTCGCATGCTCTACGGACTGAGCCAGCCAGGCACTCCTATGCCACTTTCTTGATTGGAACCTTCAGCGTTTGCTGTGGTAAAGAGAGTGAGGAAAAATGTACATTGGCTCCTGCTCACATTGCATTGACCAAAACAAATCTCATGGCCATATGTAACATCAAGAGACAAAGAAGGGCAACTCTCCTGGTGCTCAGAAGGAAAGGAGAACCAGAAATATTGAACTTTAGTGATATTTACTCACTCATATTATAGCTCACTTCCAAATCAAAGTCTCACATGGGGCCAAGTAGCAATGTCTATAAACAAGCTGCATAGGATGTTGCAAATTTTAGTTCTGACTACTGTACTAAGGAGACTGGATTTTAAAATGTGAATTTTCCCATATAGGAAAACTATTTAAAAGGTGAAGGACATCTATGAATACAACATATTTCTACTACCATAATAAATACTAGAAATTTGTAGAACCATGCTCTCTGAATCCTCAGGTTTGCCACGAAAATGCAGGAGCTGTGCAAGCTCTTGGAGCAATTTCTCTTTGTTAGCACTATGTTTTTCATAATGCTAAAAGGGCACTTTTAGTCCCTCTAACTATGCCTCTGGCTTCATGGGAAATCCTAGGCTGGAGTGACAGGGCTAGAAGCCTTTCTTCTTCAACCTGTCCTGGAATGATGCCCTTCCCTCACCTGCATTCTAGTCAACTCACTTTACAATGAGAAGCACCATCACATTTGCCTGACAGGGTAGGGACATCCAAAATGGGTGGTCTGCAAGCAGTTAGGGGCCAACAGAGTAAGTATTTTGCTTGGATAAGGAAGTGTGTTTCAGCCTTGACCTCAAACTGCTAGAAGCTAGATCATCCTGCATCGTGCTGAATTGCAGAAGCTGAGTTCTTGGCTCTTCTCCAATGTTGATGATGAAGAAATTGAGAGGTCCTAGCAATCAGGATGGTGGTACATAGGGAGAGTCCAAGACATTGGGAAGGCCTGCTTGTTGTCCCCACCCTGTCTCCTCTCCTTTTTCTCGCCAGACAAGCTTCCTATACTTCTCTATCCCATACAAAAAAAAACCCAGTTTCTGACAATTCTCAGCTTTACAGCTTAAATCCAGGTGTACCCAGCAAGATGTTGGCTCATCTCTTTCAGTTTCAGCTTCAAAATTCCCAGGGACTTGCTCTTATCAGCCTGGCTTTGGTCAGATGCCATTCCCTGTATCAGTGATCCATGGCGGGTTAGGGAGGTCATAATATGCTGGCTCCCATGATAATCATATGAGTGAAAGGCAGTTCCCACCAGAAGGGAGGGCCATCCAAACGAAACATAAAGGAGTCCACCATACTAACATTAATGGATGCAGGAGAAAAGATAAATCTGCAAAATAAATAAGGAAGTAGCTATCACAGAGGTAGAAGGAAAACCAGGAAGGAATATAGTTTCAGAGAAGCCAAGAAGGGGCAGAGGTTCAAGAAAGGGGGAGGGGTCAGCAATCCAGAATGTCAAAGAGAGGTCTAGTAGTTATAGAAAAGGGAACCAGTGGACTTAAAAGAAAGGAGGTTGTTGATTATCTTGGCAAGAAGTTGTTCCAGTGGGCAATGGACAATGGGCAATGGAGATGGGGTATGTGGTGGCCACCAGATCTGGAGTGGTTTGATGAGTAAGAAGCTGATACGATATAGGTGACTCAAGATGATTATTGTTAAAAATTGGGGGGAAGGAGAATAGATACAGAAAGATGGGGAACCAGGGGAACTTTATATTCAATTTCTAAAAAAAATTTTTTTTAAAGATTTTATTTATTTATTTGTCAGAGAGAGAGAGCTCAAGCAGGGGGAGCTGCAGGCCGAGGGAGAAGCAGGCTCCCCGCTGAGCAAGGAGCCTAATGCAGGACTTGATCCCAGGACCCTGGGATCACGACCTGAGCCAAAGGCAGCCAGTTAACTGACTGAGCCATCAAGGTGTCCCCTAGAAATTTCTTATGTATTTCTTACATGGGCATGTTCAACTACTGGTGGGAAAGAACCTGAAGAAAGAATATAATTGATAGCTAGGGCGCCTAGGTGGTTCAGTCGGTTAAGCAGCTGCCTTTGGCTCAGGTAATGATCTCAGGGTCCTGGGATATAGAGAGCTGTGGTGTCGAGCTCCCTACTTAGTGGGGAGTCTGCTTCTCCCTCTCCCTCTGCCCCTCCCCCTGCTTATGCTCTCTCTCAAATAAATAAAATCTTTTTAAAAAAAAAGAATATAATTGATAGCTCTTTTTATTAATACTGTTCATCTCCCTTGGGCTGTGCAGATCCAGGCAGGCAGGGACAGGGACAGAAGTTAAAACCTGGCAGAAGGTATGAACCACTTCAACTTTTCCTAGGCCATACTAGCAAGTAGGGCAGAGATAGAAGGTGACTGACCTCAGCATTGGGTGACCCAGGTTGGGCCCCAGGACACACCCAGGGCCCTGGGATTGCACTGTGTTCTGTGCCCAGATAGAGAGGACTTGTGTGAAGAGCAAAGGATCCCAAGGCTGGAGCCAGTCCTCAGCGGGTGGGGGTAGCGTGAGCCTAAAGCAGTCATACTCTGGGATAGGCAGCCTTGCCATGACTTTGCTCTGATTTCCTTATCTTGAAACCATGCCTATTCCTACCTTTACCCACCCACCCACTCACTCCTCAGCGTCCCTGCCAAGCTGCCACCTGCTTTCTCAGATCCACTTCCCTACCTCCCATCACTCCTCAGCCACTGCCCCCACCTTCTGCTCTCATCATCCCTGGAGCTGGCTCACCAAGGTCACTTTCACCTCCTTGTCACATCCAATGAATATTTGTTAGTCCTTATCTTTGTTGACTTCTTAGCAGCAGTGAGGTTGTTGATCCCTTTTTGAAACTCCATCTTGCATTGTCTTCCATGAAGCCACCCTCTCTGGGAACATTTATTCCTCCTCCTAAAACAACTATTGTTTTGTTTGTTTATTTTTTAGAGAGGGAGAGGGGGGAGGGGATGGGCAGAGGGAGAGGGAGAGGGAGAGAGAATCTCAAGCAGGCTCCATGCCCAGCGCAGAGCCCACAGGAAGCTCGCTGGATCTCACAGCCTGAAAGCAAGAGTCGGACGCTTAACCAACTGAGCCACCCAGGCGCCCCTAAAACAACTACTGTTAATCAAGCACCTAGACTCTGTCAGAGCTTTACATTCATCATAGATATCCCTCACCTGCGTGCAAGACAGGCCCATGGAACAGATGAAGGAACTGGGACTGAAGGTCATCAAGAGGTTTTCCTTCGGCCCCAGAGCATCAGTGATAGAGTCTGGATTTAAACCCTGATTTGCTGCACTGCCCTCAACTCCAGCGTTCTGTCTGTCTCCTTACCTCCCGGGCCCCTCCTCCCCACTGGGCTCTCTGCACCCACTCTCCTCTCCTCTCCTTAAGTGAGGTCCTCCTCTGCATTATGGCTTCTGTGCCCATTTTATGCTGACAAAGCCTTAGTGCTAACCCAGACCTCACCCCCAAGTCCCAGGCCGGTGTTTGTTGTTGCTGCTGCTGTTGTCATTAAGAGCTAAGATTTATGGAGTGTTTACAACATGGCAGGCACTGTGCTAATTTCTTTACATACATCATCTCATTACATCCTTACAACGACCCTATGAGGTAGAAGCCTTTCCCATTTTCCACTTAAGGAAACTGAGCTGTAGAGAGATTAACCACCTTGTCCAAGGTCAACAGGAGCCCAGGTTTGTCTGACCCGAATACATTCTCTTAACTACTGACCTAAGGCCTTCTACCAAGACGTCCCAACTAGCACCTTACACTTGACATGGCTAATCTGAGCCCATGTTCCCCTTACTTGCTGTGTGACCATAGGCAAGCGATTGCGTGGAGGAGCCATGATTATTATCAACTTCCCCAAAGCCTGTCCTCCCTCTGTGCTAACTAGTTCAACAAACAGTGCTACCGTCTCCCAGTCGACAGCATCGTGCAAGGCTCTTCCCTTTCCCTCCCCTCTGCACCCCACGTTAATCAAGACTTGGTGACTCTGAGCCCACTGACCTGGCCCTGGCTCTTCTCTTACCTGCTCTCGGGCCTCCTGCGTCATTCATTCAAAGCACCTCTCGGCTACTGCCGCTCCTGCGTTCTCTTCCCTCCTTGCTCTCCTCTGCACGGCCTCCAGACCGTCTCCAGACATGGCCCCAGAGCGGTCTTTCCCAAACACAAATCTGACCAAGTCTCCCCAGCTCCCAGAGCCCTCTGACTCTCAGTAGAAAGCCCCGAACCTCAGCCCCCAGTCCTCTGCAGCCCCAGCTCTCACCTGGCCCACTACTGACCATAGGAGGGTCCTCACTACTCCTGCCCTTCCCTCCCATCCTGCCCCTGCCCTCCCCCCCCCAGGGGTAAGGGGTGGCTTCTGCCTCTTCATAGTGCCTCCCACAACTGGTATGTGTTTTTCCTGTGACACTGAGCCCAGAGGTTGGTGTGTTCAGGTGTGTAAAATTGGTAAGTTTCTCTAATTTATAAAAATGAAATCTAGGGGCGCCTGGGTGGCTCAGTCAGTTAAGTATCTGCTTTTGGCTCAGGTCATGCTCCCAGGGTCCCAGGACTGAGCCCCACATCAGGCTTCTTGCTTGGCGGGCAACCTGCTTCTCCCTCTCCCTCTGCCCCTCTCCCTCTGCCACATGCTCTCCGAGGCTCCCTTTCAAATAAATGAAATCTTAAAAAAAAAAAAATGAAATCTATGGTTACACAACAATATGTAACAAGATAATTAATACCTCAGGGGCGCCTGGGTGGCTCAGTCAGTTGAGAGTCTGACTCTTGATTTCGGCTCAGGTCACCATCACGGGGCCCTGGGGTTGAGCTCCACATTGGGCTCTGAGCTCAGCAGCGTCTGCTTGAGGATTCTCCCTCTCCCTCTGGCCACCCCCCCACCACCCCTGCTCGCATGCCTGTGCTCTCTCTGAAGTAAATGGATAGGTCTTTTAAAAATATGTATACATAATTAATACCACAAAACCATACACTTAGAAATGGTTACAATGGTAAAACAAAGCAAAACTAAATGTAATTCCTTTCCTAGGTCTTTGCTTCTAGAGCTAGTGGTAAGGTCATCTTGGGAGAAACCCCTCACCCTTCCTCTCCAGCTGTGCAAAGGGGTCCTGGGGACCTGAGCCTGGGTATTTTATGTTGTGATTCACATGGTCTCTGCTGAGATGTCCAGTTTGGGAGCTCAATATCCAGGGTCCTGCCTTCCCAAGCTCACCCTGCCCCCACTCGTAGGGCACTGTTAGGGAGTGTTTGTGTGTCCTACCTGCTCACGCAAACACATGAATTTAATTGAGGGAAAGCAACAGATGAAGAGATCCCCTCTTCATTTGGGGGTACTCTCTGGATTACTTTGCCCCCTCTCCTTAGCATAATCCCCTGAAGAAGCTTAAGCTTCCAGAAGGCTAGAGTCAGGAAGAAGTCTGAAGTTGACTCAGCCTTGGACCTTCGATGCTCACCCCAAGAGACAGGGAGAAAAAAGGCCCAGCCTTCTGCCTCAGACAAGAAAGGGAACAATGTACTGGAACAAAACTCCATTAACATCTCAATAAGTTATCCCTGCACACCAACTCCTGCCTCAGGCCATCAAATCCCTTGGGGGCAGAAATCAGACACACTAATACACAAACACACCACCCACAAAGCAGAGGCACACGTACATACAAGCAAAGACACATGTACACAGGAATAACAAGCCTACCCAGACCACAGGCATGCGCATGAAAACATCCATACAGAGTTACGCTTGTCTTATACTCACTACACACATACTATATATCCAGGAAATACACACAAAGAGGTTCACAGGTCTCCATAACATACATGTGTACACACACACACACACACACACACACACAGAAGCATGAAAGTAAACCTGCTGACAGACTCACAACAGGTGTGTGTTTTGAACCAAGGACTAAAGAAGGAAGTCTGAGATAAAGACACAGCTCAGTTTTCTAGAGATTGAAAGGTATGTGTATGTGGAGGACAAGTTGGTGGGAGAGAGAGCCAGGTAGTAATAGGGAAGGGAGAGATCCTAACACCAAGGGAATAGAGTAGTGGTTAGTTATGTGGTACCAACTACTCACCTAGCCCTCATTTATTTATCTGTTAGCTTAATGGTTACCAGCTGGGTGCTCTGCTCAGCTAGGTAGGCACAGAGGGCTGAGCCCTGCTCTGCTGGCACCTATGCCTAGCCTGGGAGGGACACCTACCCGTGGGCAACCATAACGCAGAGTGGGGAGTGCTGTGAGGGGGGATGCAGCAGTGGAAGGTAGGCAAGGTCAGGGAAACTTGAATGGAATATTGACCAAGTGGGAGCTGGGGGGATGAAAGAGATGGATGGGGAAGCCAAGGGAACAGTGCATAGGAAGGTGTATTAGTTTCCTGTTGCTATTTTAATCAATTCCCATAAATTTAGTGGCACCAAACAACACAGATTTATTCTCTTACAGTCTGAGGGTCAGAGGTCTGAAATCAGTCTCACTGGGCTAAAGTCAAGGTGTGGGCAGGGCCAGTTCCTTCTGGAGGCTCGGAGATGAGAATTAATTGCCTTTTCGGCTTCTAGTGGCTGCCTGTATTTGTTGGCTTGTAGACCCCTCCTCCATGTTCCAGTTTCACATTCCATCATCCGATCACCTCATCTTTGACCCTAACTCCTGCCTCTTTTCTATGGTTGTGATTACATCAGGACTACCTGATAATCCAGGATAATCTTCCAAACTCAAGAGCCTTAACTTAATCACAGCTGCAAAATCCCTTTGCCATATAAGCACACTCCTAGGCTCTGGGAATTAGGATGTGGATGTATTTGGAGGCCGTTATTAAGCCTACCACATATTATCTCACAATCTCCAAACATCCTCTAATAGGAATCTTGCTGTCCCCAGATTGTAGATGAGAAATCTGAAGTTCAGAGAGGTTAAGTGATTTACCTTAAAACAAAAGAAACAGATTTACCTTGGGGCGCCTGGGTGGCTCAGGTGGTTAAGCATCTGCCTTCGATTGAGGTCATGATACCAGGGTCCTGGGATCGGGCCCCAGATTGGGCTCCTGGCTCAGTGGGAGGCCTGCTTCTCCCTCTCCCTCTGCTTCTCCCCCAGCTCATGCTCTCTCTCTCTCTCTCTCTGTATCTCTGTGTCTCAGATGAATAAATAAAATCTTTAAAAAAAAGGATTTACCTTAAAACAAAAGAAATAGGTTTACCTTAAAAATAAATGGTCTTTTTAAAAAATAGACTGAAAAAGAAGATACATGCTTATTTAAAAATTGTAAGTCATACAAAAAAATACAAAGAAAAATGCATCATATCACTGAAAGTCTCACCACCCAGAAACGGTCAGTATTAACATTTGGTGAGCATAATGTGTTGGGGTGGGGGCAGAGAGTGAAGAGAAAGGTGTGTAAAGAGAGGTAGAAAAATTATACAAGAATGGGACATACTACAGAAGCTATTTTTTTTAACAAAACATATTTTACTTGAATTTAATTGAGGGAAAGCAACTCAAGTGAAAATGAGAGAATGCTGAACTGCAACTAAATATTTCTTCACCTCCAAAAATATTCATTCCTAAAAGACCCCTCTCAAGAAAAACAATTTTGATTAAGGGGTTGGAGTAGGATTTGTATCATTATGTGTCAGTTTTATAAGCCATTAGTTGCTCGCAACTATGAAGGAAAATGCGAGTAGTACTTCTGCTCTCCCTCCCACCCCTTCTCCCCAGATTATGTTGCCAATTATCTAACTTTATAAGGTTGTATATTTACATTCTGTCCTGCAACTGAAATTCCCAGTTTAATCTTAACCTAAAGGGAATTGCTGTTCACCACCAGTCCTTTTACCACAACTCTCCCTTCCTCAGCTCCCTATTTCGACTAACCTCTTGGCTGAGTGGATTTTGTCACTGTGTAGTTTTTTTGTTTGTTTTCTCAGAAGGGCTCATGGGGTCTCTATCCCCAAAGTCATGACTGAGATCAACCACTTTGTTGGTTATGCTTTGGGGTAATACTTGTTTACCCTCAGAACTTCATAGATATTGCTTTGTCACTTTGGTTTGTGGAATGTTATGTTGGAGAACATCTACAATCAGCCTGAATTTGTCCCCATACATGACTTGCTCTTTCTGCCTGGGTTCCTGAAGTACTCTTATTTTATCTTCAGAGTTTAGCAACTAAATCAGTGTCTTAATGTCCATTATTCTGTATCCATTCTTCTGCCATAGGCTGTTCATTTTCTGTCTGGATATTCAGTTCTTCCTTAATTTCAGGGAAAGTTTTTCTGTACGTCATACCTTAGTATCTTTTTCTGTCCCATTTTTGGAACCTCTCCGTTAGGGCAGCCAACAATCAGGCTTATGGTAGCTTGCCTTTGTCCTATTAACTTCACTCTAATTGCTTTAATATCTTCAAATTTCTCATCATGTTTACTTTCAGGATCTCAAAGCCTTTCCTACAAATTACTTTGATTTTCAGCCATATCTATTCTGTGTTGTTACTGTTAGTCTTGTATCTGTAATGGTATTGTTTTGGTCCTTTACTATTTTTCCTCAGTTCTATAATCTCCCTTTTCATTTCATTCTGTTGTTTTATCATCTTGTCTTTGAGTTCTTGTTCTCTGGATTTCATACTATTGTTAAGGCCTTCTGTAACAGGAAGAACCTGCCAGGAGTTTTTTATTCCTTTGGTTTTCTTCTAGACTGGGTTCTTCCTGTATTTTCTGCATCCTGTCTTCCTTGTTCCTTTCCTGCCCCTCCCCCCCACCCCCGTTTCCCTTCTTTACTTCCTTCCCACCTGTATTGTGGCTATGATCCAAACGCCTAAGGGCCACGCCATTACCTTTCCACTTACAACTATCTACCATGGCTCACAGGTAGGACACCTCTCCTTGCTCTGGAGTGTGGGACCTTGAGCCCCTTCCCAGCTGGACCAATTTATCCACCCCTGGGAGCTCTGCTTTGAAAGCTGGCTATTGCTTTCAAACTTACCCACCCCATTTCTGTGCCCTGAGGGTGGTTTGGCTGCGGCTACCTGTTGACTTTGATGGGACCAAGGAGCTGTCTCTCCTCTGAGGCCCTCTTAGAGGTGGGGCATATCCCATCCTATAGACTTAGACTTGTTCCCCCAACCTCACGCCTGTACTCTGGAGGTTGCCAAGCCACGGCAGCTCTTCTTGCCTCTCCTGAGGTCTCACGGAGGAACACAGGGGCTTCTACTTACAAAAGGCTTTTCCCGAGACTTTTCCTAAGGCTACCTACTCACACAACAATCCATGTTCCTCAGATTAGAGGATGTTAGTGAAAATGGTTGGTATTTGGACTCATCGTTTCTCAATGCTCCTTTTGGGCATGGGGTTAGGAGACATACCACTCCCTTGGTGCACCATTATCCTCTGTTACTTTCCTCGGCTACCACATTTTAAGGTTTATAAAAAGAATTTGCGAGTTGGGTTGGACTTGAGTTTGTAGCGGCATTTTCGTTTTGGTTTGGGCTTTTGTTCCTTTTGTTAGTCGAGGGTAGGATGGGGTAGAGGGATCATGTGATGGCTTCACTTTGCTTCCTAACCCAGAGATCCCATCCTTGCCTTGTCCGTACTTCTCCCCTCAGACCCCTCCTTTGGCAAGAACCTCGCAGCCCCTAGCACTTTCAGATCCCTGGAGGGAAACGGGCCCCTAGGACTAGGCCTTAGGACAAAGTGGGTGTTCGGCCCATGGTAGAGGGACGGAAAGGGGGCAGCACCAGGGGGGCCTCAGTGCTTCACAAGACAGCATCCAGGCAGGGCACGGCACGGGAACCAAGGCATGGAAGTAGGGCAGACAGGAACAATGATTGGAGAATGGGGGAGGGGGCGGGGGTGGGCAGGGGTGGGCAGGGGTGGTATCTAGCTGGAGGAATGCCAGCTGAAGGGGGCAGGAGGAGAGAGACTGGAGAGTAGGGAAGGCAGGGCCTAGGCATGCAGTCTGGTCTGGGGGCTGCCCGTGTGTGTGTGACCAAAGCATGTAGCTCTTGGACTCTCAGGGAATAGTATAGAAAGCCAGGGTAGGTACAAGTAGGGAAGCCTAGTTCCTGTCTCTCCTCATCTCAGCCCCTCCCAAGGAAACTTCTCTGCCCCACTTATATTGCCTCCCTGTCCCTGCGTCCCAAGGATGCCTTTGCTCTCTTCCCTATAGCCACAGGTAAGGCCTCAGCCATGGCCACACTAGACACCATCACAGGCTACATGCTAACATACCACGGATGTGCCCCTGGTCACCTAGTCACACAAAACCATAACTGTGTGGTTGTATACCACCACCACAAACCTGCAGACGATGGCCCAGTGACACATGATACTGAAGGTACACTTTGCACACAGCTCTGCACTGTCTTGCTCCCTTCTGGGGCCTTTGCCTCTGATTCTCCTGAGAGCTTGCTCTGCCCCCTGGTGGCCACTCCCCTAGCCACTGCCCTTCTGGAAGGACCCTATTATCCACTCCCTTATGGGCCTGGTGCCTGCCCAAAGAAGCTTCCAGCCTTAAACAGCCTCTCCCCTCAGACTGGCACTGTCAAACCAGGCCCCTTCAGATCCACTCGCCCGCAGATCGACTTTCCCATCAGACCAGCACTGTTAGGCAAGGCCTTCTCAAATAGGGTTACCAAGAGTCCCAGTTTGCCTGGGACTGAGGGATTGCCCAGGACTTGAGATATTCAGTGCTAAAACTGAGAGTCCCAGGCAAACTAGGAGTAGTTGGTGATCCTGTTCTCAGACCTGTGTGCCTTCCGAGTGGTCTTTCCTCAGACTGGACCCTTCAGAAGCTCTCTTGATTAATCTACCCCCTCTCAGATTGGCCCTTCCAACTGAGATCTCTATAGCAGCATTTCCCAGACCAGCCTCCCCTCAGACAAATCCTTTCACACTGGCTCACTCACCTTCAGGTTAGCCCTTCCCCCTTGGAGTACCCCTGTCAGAAAAGTTCTCCGCCAGCCTCTCCTCATGCTGGCTCCATCAGACTCCCCTCCTCAGACCTCCTTCCTCTCTGCCCTCATCTGAGGAGAGGGAAGGGTGTGAGGATTACACCCCAATCTTTTCTGCCCCCCAAGCACTCCATTCTTTCCATGTAAGATGAACTTCCCCAGAGTCCCAGTCTAGGGAGTTAATGAGCTCACCCACTGGCTCTGGGGAGTTCACAGGGCCAGAGGCTGCCCCAGGATTCCTGCCTACTGTCTCCCGACCACCTTCCTCTCTCCTGGCTGGCTGCTGGAAGATGTGGGGGTGTGTCAGCTATCAGCCGCCTGCCCCGGAGCAGGAATGAAGGGCAGGCAGGTGGCCGAGAGGGGGCAGCAGAAGCCAGGACAGTCCCTAGCTCAGGCCAAAGAAGCACTGTGGCCACAGGCTGGGGTCTGGACCAGGGCAAAAACACAAAGAGGGAGGCAAGAGAGCGAAGGGCTGACAGAGTCAGGAAAGAGGAACAGAGACACAGATGGGGTGGAGATCCATGAAGAGCCGGAGAGACACGAAGAGACTGAGATGGGGGTAGACACACAGAGATAGGGAGGAAGACAGAAAAGGGAAGACTGAGAGGGAGGAGACAGAGAGAGACAAACAGGGATGGAGACAGAGACAGGAGATAGAGACATACACGGGAAAGGAGACAGGATAGAGACAGAGAGAAACACAGGATAGGAACCAGGACAAAGACAAGTTCAGGGATAGGAATGGGACAGAGACTGATGGAAATGGGTTCAGTGAGAAGAGGATGGGGGCAGAGACAAGTCAGCCTTATAGGAATGGGGCATATAAGAAGGTCCCCATCTCCAGTGCCCCTTGGGGGAGCAACGAGAACTAGTGAGCTGAAAGGCTGAGCCACCATACACATTGGGCCTGGGATCCAAGCCTCCCCTGGCAGCCCCCCTCAGCAGTTTTCATTCTCTGGGATCTGATTTAGCTTTAAGAATTGATGTCTATACTTACCCCAGCTCCCCAGAACCACCACGGGAAATAATGACGCGAAGGGACAATACTTGGAGGCAGCAGCGGACAGCACTCTAAGACCCTCCAAAGCGAGCAGCCTCTGTGAGGTTGAGGGCCAAGACGCCCAAAGAGGAATGACCACCCCCAGGCCCAGGCCCGTCAGAGGCAATGACACTGGCCCTCCAGCCACCTTGGCACTTAGGACAGGGCTGGGTCTCTCTCTCGAGGTTGGGGGCAGGGAGATGCCGCAGGCCTCTCCGCTGGCCTCTGAGGCACCAGCAGGCCCCCTCCCCTCTTTCTCCTCCCCAGACCCCACATAATTGCTTTCCCATGTTGCTAATGGAGGCCAGATTGCTGATGCCCAAGCCCTGGGTGGGCGGTGGGTGGGTCAGGGCTGACCAAGGCTCTCAAGGCAGGAAAGCAGCACAGGCTGGAGACCTCTGGGCTTTAGCCCCACTACCACAGAGACAGGGAAGCGGGAGGCTCAGACCCACCCCAGGAATACAATGTCCTTGGAAAGAATTGGTGCTGCCTGCTCTGTCCACTCCTGCTGAACCTGGAATACAGGTTCAGGCTCAAGCCACATCTCACAGAAACCAAACAGGCAAATCAGGGGTCCAGGGTCCAGAGGGAGGTCCACAGCCACTTCTCTGTATGTCCAATGTTGGGAGCCTCTTCCTGGAATGAGGAGTCATGCATTCCCCTAGCTGGGGCTACTCAGCTTGAAAAGCCCCTCTACCCTGACATCAGGCCTTTTGTTTTCCATGAGATCTCCCACCTGGAACACCCCCTCTCCTCCTGTAGTGCCTGGCCTGGAAGAGAGCCAGCCACCTTCCATCTGAGCCCCTCACCCAGCCCCAAGCCCTGTCCAGGCCTAACTCATCAGTGCTTGAGGCAACGTGGATCCCTCCTCCCAGGGGCACAATCCCAGGCAGGCCTGGTGAGACCAGCAAGGAATGTCCATTTTCTGACCCTGGTCTGAAGAAAAGGGTTTGAATTGGTGTGTGTGTGTGTGTGTGTGTGTGTGTGTGTGTGTGTGTGATCACAGGATGAGTGGCTTAGTGCCAGGTGTGGCACTCAGCATCTGCTGTGGGGAGTGTTCGCGCAAGTCAGTGTATTCGTGCCTCTGACTTCATCTCTCTCTCATCCCAGCCACTCAGAGCAAGGCCAAGCCTGGCTCCCCAGGTTGGGGTTCTGGTCTAATCCTTTGCTCCCACCCCCAAGGCCAGTGGCCCCAGACCTAGACATCCTCAGCTAAGGAGCTGCAGTGGCCCCCCCACTGTGGTAGAAGGTACAGTGGCTTCTACAAGGGGGCTGGACCTGAGCAGGCGTGCCTCCTCTGAGGAGAAACCAAAGGGACCTTGGAATCCCAGTTTGAGGACTGGAAGGGTGCGGGCAGGGTACAGAACTAGACCAAAAACTGGGTACTCTGGAACACCAAAGCCTGCTCTTCTCCGGCTCACACTGAGTCTCAACTGTAATCTAACCCTGGGGGTAAATCTTGTTTCACATTTCCAGTCCTGAAACACAGGCCCAGTCCCTAGTCACGTACCCAAGCGGCCTCCTTCAGGCAGCCTCCTGCCCTGCCCAGGCCCAGTACACTCTGCCCTCTGAGCCTTATAGCCTAGCTGAGCCCCAGGCCTGACCTCCTAGAGCCACTGAACTGTGTCTGAACTGCATGACGGGGATGACCACCTCCCATACCCCAAAGATGAAGTCTGGCCTCCTCACCTTCTTGCATCTCTGCCCCTATGGCTAAAGCCTAGGCTTTCCTGGAAGGCAGTTCTGGAGATGACTCTTGACAGGCCTTTCCCCTGTCAGGATTCAGCAGCCTCCAGGACTGACTGGACATCCCCGTGTGGGACCTGGCTCACTGGGACCCCTCATTCCCCACAACTCTGCCCCTGGCCTCCAGGGGGCCTTCTCCTCCAAAGAAGCAGAAAGCCCCACCCCCAGACACATCTGCCTGAGAGCTATACTGCGTCTCCCCATCTATATGGAGAGAGTTGTCTCTCTCCAACTAGAATTTCTTCCCCCCTCCACGGCTAGAAGGGGAGGGATCCTTGGAAGAAGGGTACCCTCCCAAAGTGAGTCTGTTCCAAGGACTCATGAAATGGTGACGTTTAATGAGAACCCCCCACCCTCCCACCCCTGTATATACATCTATAAAAAATTCAAATACAGCAAGTTACCATTGAGTCAGACTAGAAGGGACTGACAGGGCATTAAATACCGTGGGGTGGGAGCAGGGAAAGGGGAGGGTCGTACAAAACAGGGACAGGTGGGGGAGTGAAAAGTGTGGGCGCTGGAGGGAGGGGGATGGCTGGGCCCCCCCAGCGTCAGGAGCTTATAATCTGATGGTGGCAACAGAGACCCTGGGACAGACAGGAGGCTGGGGCAGGAGAAATTATGGATGTGAGGGGCTCCCCTCAGACCCCCCCCAAGGGCTCCTGGGAGTGGCTGGCATTGGAGGGTCCAGCCCGAGGGGCCAGGGTGGGGGTGGGGGGTCTTTGGTGGGTGGGTTAGCTGCAGGGTCCTCCTCTTCTGAGGGCGGGAGGAGAGCCAGCACGGTGTGGCAGGGCTAGGGGGCGGCAGGCCCAGGCCTGCCGGGGTCTCTACAAATTATGTTTGAAGAGAATGCAGAAGGTCCTCCCGCCCGTGTGCAAAATAGAAACTGGGGTCTGCGGGCTCAGCTCCGGCCTCCTGGTCCTCTGCAGGTGCGCTGGCATGTCCTCACGGGGTGCCGGGCTCTGGGGAAACAGGGCAGGGGGCTGTGAGGGATGACGGTGGGTGGGGGTCCCCTCGGGCTCCCCTCTGCCACCCCACCTCACTTGACTTACCAGATCAGGAGACTGTTGGCAGTGGCGGCAGCAGCCAGGGCCAGAGTTATGGGGACACTGATCAAGAAGGGGGCTGAGGGTCCTCCGCCGCTGCCCAGTTCCCCAGGGTCACAAATCTTCGTGGTGGGTGGAGGTGCCAGTGAACTGGTGGTGCTGGTCGTGGTCTCTGGGGAACATGGGGGGGAACTCAGGGCAGGGCCAGGGCTGCAGTCAACCCAGATCTGGGGGGTTCATGAGGCACACTGTTCCTGCTCCCTGTGTTAGACCAGTACTGCCTCCCCCATCAGAGAGCCCCTGCTTCCTCTCTCAGACGTGTCCTGCCTCCCCCATCAGGCAGATCCTGCTTCCCCATGGCTCACGGATGACCCCTCCACCCCACGGCCCCTACCAAGAATGTCCAGACAGCAAGGATGAGGCACAGCTTGGTCAGGACAGACAGACAGGAGTGTGGCGGCCACAGAGTGCCTGCGGCAGAGGCTCTAAGGCTCTGAGTCCTGGGAGGGGTGGGAAGGCGCAAGATAGAGCCAGGCAACAGTGCAGGCCCACTGAGAGAACAGGGGGTCGGGGGGGGGGGCTCACCCGGGGCCTGGGCCTCAGTGGTGAGGTGTCGTGGCTCCTCAGTCCAGGGTGTGGCATGAGCGGCCACGCTCCAGTCACTCCACGTCCCAATCTCATTGTCCTTGGCCGCCACCTGGATGATGTACTCCTTCCCGGCATAGGCGTCTGTGATGGTGTGCGCTGTGCCGTCTGACAGCTCTACCTGCAGCCAGACCGTGGGATGGGGGTGGGGCCCCGGGGGTCAGGAGAGTGAGGCACCCCCAGAGGAATTGAGAACACTGCCGGGGAGAGAAGAGTGAAGACCCTCCCCCCCCACCGGAGGAAAAGAGAGCTTCCTGGGGGGAGAGAGAGAGGATATTGAGAATATTCCTGAAGGAGGGTAAAGACATCTCGGGGAGGAGACCCCGAGGGAGGGAAGAGGATCCTGAAGGAGTAAGAAAATCTTTACGGAGACCGGAAGCACCCCCAGGGGAGCAGAAGGAGGACTGTGCTCAGTGTCTCACTCTGCTGTCATCCCGGCTCCCTCACAGTACCCAGCCTAAGCCCTGATCTCAGTCCCTCCCTGGACGTGACAAGAGTAACAGGGTAAGAGAAGAGATGGTGATGTGCTTAGAAGGAAGGTTATAAACACAGACGTGGAGCTAGGCTGCCTCAATCCAGGTTTTAGCTCCATCCCCTCTCAGCCAGGTGACCAAGTTCCTTAACCTCCATATGCCTTGCTGTCCTGATCTGGAAAATGGCATTAATGATCTCACAGGAGTATAATGAGGACTCGGGCACATGGTAAGCACCAAACACACTTCAGCCAGCTCTGTCATCATCAGAGCCTGGCTTCCCAGATGCCCAGTGCACCCACCAGCCTAGCCCCCACTGAGCCTCCCACTCAGGAAGGCCTCAGTATGGTTATCACCCTGCCTGAGGCAGAAGGGGCTGGGGGTGGGGGCAGCTCCCAAGCAGCAGGACAGCAGGACAGCTGCTCCATTTCCTCCTGGAGGCATCGCCACCCCACCCCCGCCCAGGCCAGCCCTATTCTGCTGGTCTCCCCCACCCTTCAGGCTGGCCTGCCTGTCCAGCGCCCCTCCCAGTCCCAGGCTGGGCTCTGGTTCATCTCAGCGGCACCCGCTGCCTCATTAAGCCTCCTCGTAAACAGGGGCAGCCGGCAAGGGCGGAGGAGGGGGCTGCTCTGGGCCACGTCTGGCTTCAGGGCCTTTTTGGTCCCTGTTCCAATCTTCCTTCCCGGAAAACCGGGTCTGCGCTACCTACCCGACAGGCTGTGAGTACATGCACGCATGTGTATGTCTATTCATGTGTGAAGATGGGTCTAAGTAGAGCAGGAAGCCCCTCCAATAACCTCCCCCGCTCCCACCACTATCTGTGGCCCTGAGGTGGAGACACTGGTAAAGGTCAGGGTCAGGGTGAAAGTCATTTAGGGCCCAGACCTGGGCTCAGTCAGTCCTACTCCCAGCCCTGGAAGATCGGTGGACCCCACAGACTCTCCTCCCCTGGAGCTGGGGCCTAGCTCCTCCTCTGGTCCCCTATACCCTTTTGCCCTCCAAAGACCCCCTCTGGCTGAGTAGAGAGGGAGAGAGCTATGGAGAGATCAAATTACCACCTCATTGGTGGGCTTATGGTGGGCACCATACCCCTCCAGAAAGGTGGCCCAGGAGCCCAATGCTTTCCTGGCAGCCACATCTAGGCTTGGGCCCTTCTTTCTAGGTTGTCACTGATCCCTTAATCCACACCCTTAAGAGAATGGCTCCCCAGTTGGCAGGAATTCTCTAGTAGCTGGCATCTGCCTAGCCTCAGAGTCCTCCAACCAGTAGGCCGCAGC
Organism: Eumetopias jubatus; assembly: GCF_037043125.1. Lineage (NCBI taxonomy): Eukaryota > Metazoa > Chordata > Mammalia > Carnivora > Otariidae > Eumetopias > Eumetopias jubatus. The sequence continues at coordinate 58,031,490 of NW_028274821.1, forward strand.
ACATGTCAGACACGCCCTCCAGCCTCCCTGCTGAGTTAGGGCCTGAGCAGAAGATGCAGGGAACCCATGCTGGGTCCCAGTACTTGCTTCACCTTGTCCATGCTGAGATAGCCCCTGCCAGACCTCATGGTGCCCATTCTTGTCAATCCTGGCCTGTAGCTTTCATTTCCCCCTGAAAATCCAAGTGATGTTTTTCTCTGCTCTCCCCTCTGTACCACCTCCCGATCATACACCTGCTTCTCTCCAACATAAAGAATTAGGGAGAGTAGGGCGCCTGGGTGGCTCAGTTGGTTAAGCGACTGCCTTCGGCTCAGGTCATGATCCTGGAGTCCCAGGATCGAGTCCCGCATCGGGCTCCCTGCTCAGCAAGGAGTCTGCTTCTCCCTCTGACCCTCTTCCCTCTCGTGCTATCTCTCATTCTCTCTCAAATAAATAAATAAAATCTTTAAAAAAAAAAAAAGAATTAGGGAGAGTAGATTCTATTCAGAGCAAAATTCAAGTTCAAAAGAGCCATAAATTGAGCCAACTCCAATGTCAATGAGATATGGAACAGGGCAAGCATGTGCCACAGGTCATACATGTTCTTAGCACAGAGTCCTCTTATTTTGCTCTACCCACGTCAGCGTGCGGGTCAGTTCTGCAGTGCATGGTCTTGGCATGTTAGCCACATGCATGTGTGCAGCATGGTTCCTGCTGGGGACCACGTGTATGTGTGCATGCCCCCGTGTGTGTGGTGGGCGCTATGCCAGGCCCGCCGTGAGGCGTGTGCGCCGTGGTACGCGGTGCTGCCTGTAGCTCGTTAGCATGGGGGGGGGCTTGTGAAACTAGACCCTGGTTATTAGCAACGCATTAGGCATGGGCAGCTGGCCAGGCAGGAGGGACTCCGGACTCTGTCAGAGAACATGTGAGCAGCCTTTGTGGGGGCCAGGCCTACAACCCGGACAGGCACCCTGGAATCAAATTATGCACTTTAAAGGCTAGCTGGAAGGGGGGCATGAGGAGATGGGGCTGGAGCCTAGTGGGTGGGTTGACCCCTGGGTACCAGTCTGGGTTAGCCTGTGGAGAACCCTCGCAGCCCCAGTCCTAGCCCATAGACCTCATGGGCCAGAAAGAGTGCCTACAACCCTATGGGCCCAGGGCTGTCAAAGGAGAGAGAACATTAAGTCAGCCCCAAATGCCTGGCTGCTCCTCAGAGCAACTGTAGCTTGATCAATATCCCAGACCACACCCTTGCCCCATACCAGCCCTTATCCACTGCTTTGTTCCCAGCCTAGGCTACCTTCCGACCTGTAACCTTGGGCGGACCCCTAAGCTACAGCTGACTTTGGAGCCCTGACACTCATCGTGGCCTGAACTCATACCCTGGAACAAGTCTGCCACCACTGCCTGATTCTGACCCCTTGAGCCCTTGAGACTATAAGTCCTTGAGGACCAGGATGTCCTGCCCCTTGGGGCCAGCACAGGCCCGCAGCCTGGGCCAGGGTCTAAGAGGGAGATGCCGGGTCAGGGCTAAGAGCCAGAGTGAAGGAAAGGGAAATCCTACCTGCCCTGCCTGCCATCTCCCTTCCAGTATTTCTCCCCATTACCCCGGGCAACAAAAACAGATGTGTTCCCATCACACTAATGGAGGCCACCGGGAACCCTTTAGGGCCTCCGATCAGGATACCTTCCTCAGCCCCATCCATCCTTCCAAGCCCATCTGATCCCCTCTCCCTGAGGAAAGAAAGCCTCTCTGACTGCCCCCAGGCTTCACACTGGAACAGCGACCAGCTGATATGGGTGATATGGATACCTCCCACGCCACGAGGCTCTGATTCGGGCACTTGGGATCTGGGCAGGGCAGGGCACTCACATGCTGCCACTGGTCCAGGATGAGGGGTCGGTAGCGCAGAAAGAACTTGAGAGGAAAGGACTCAGGGTCGGGCCAGGTCGAAGGGGTCTGCCAAGTCACCTCTAGCCGGCGAGGGTTGCTGGGTACTGGTCGGGCTACCACATTTTCTGGAGGGTCAGGCTTCACTGTTAAGGAGACACAGCTTCATTACCTCACTAATCTCCGGGAACGACCCCACTGTGTCAACCCCAGTCACCATGTCCACCATCTCATATCACCAACCATTGTCCTAGTTGTCACGGTGGCCACCCCTCTTCTCTGTTGTCAATTCTGGCAACTACCATTAACAACCGTCTCATTATTTCCACCTCTCACATCCCCGTCACCACCAAGGACTGTCACTACAGTCACTGTCACCAGCTCATGATAGCGATATTCCAAATTTCATCCCATCATCCCAACCCCATGCTCATAATGACCAGCATCCCAATTACCAAGTCTGTATGATGGCTCCACCATTACCAGCATTACCTCCACTGTCACGGGGATCACCCCCTCCTGCACCAGCATCATATACTCCCCTCAAGCTTGGCTTTTCACCTCAACTCTTCCAGTTCCAAACTGAGATATACTCTCCCCTGGAAGAGTCTGGGTTTGAGGCTGCTCTGTGGGTCAAGGTTAAAAGACAGTCCACAGGTGTGGCAGTTCTGGGTTGGAGGTAGGCTGAGGACGTGATGGGAGTCTAAGGGCCCAGCTCATGCAGAAACAGTCTGGGGGTCTCAGCCATGGTATGGAGGGCAAGCAGAGGGTCTGGCTTGGATGGGGTAAGAGCAGACAAGGGGTCTGGCTTGGATGGGGTAAGAGCAGGCAAGGGGTCTGGCTGGGATGGGGTGGGGGAAGGCAAGGGGTCTGGCTTCTGGCTGGGATGGGGTAAGGGCAGGCAAGGGGTCTGGCTGGGATGGGGTAAGAGCAGACAAGGGGTCTGGCTGGGATGGGGTAAGAACAGACAAGGGGTCTGGCTGGGATGGGGTGGGGGAAGGCAAGGGGTCTGGCTTCTGCCTGGGTTGGAGTAAAAGCAGGCAAGGGGTCTAGCTGGGATGGGGCAGGGGCAGGCAAGGGCTCTGCTGGGATGGGGCAGGGGCAGGCAGAGGGTCTGGTTGGGGTGGGGGTGGGGGTGAGGGCGGTATCTGTCCCAGTCCTGTCTCCTGTTCTGACACCTCATTCATCACAAGCCGTAAGGAAGCCATTAGCGTGGGGGGGTGGGGTGGAGGCTGCAGCTGCACAAGGGTCTGGCCCAGCCTGCCCCCCTCCCCCTCCTGTATACTCTGGCAGCCAGAGAGACGATGGGGAAGAGCTGCTGGAAAGGTCTCTTGGCCCCTGCAGGTAAAGGACATTCACTCAAATGTTCACAGGTATATACATGCCATGAATACATGTACACATGTATACACATGCCCCATGTACCTAGGCACACATGTGAATATCCCCACCAATGCTCATATACACCTCTGGCACACATCCACTGACACACTCCCACTGGAGTATGCTGCAGGGACCACCCCCGCCCCACGCACCAATGGTGAACTCGTCGAAGGTGATAGCTGTGGCGTTGTGGCCCAGGGCATTGCTGACACTTATCGAGACTTTGTACTTGATGGTGGAGAACAGGTGCATGTAGCGGATGTGGCAGCGGTTCTTGAGGGCTGGGTCCTTCTCACAGACCATAATTTTGGAGCCGTGCCTGGGGAAGGGTGAGGCCCAGGCACTGTTACCAACATCAAGGGTCAGATGGGGCAGAGGTTGGGGGAAGGTCAAGCCCAAGGCTGGGCTAGGGTCTGGATGAGGGCACAGTGGGTGGCTGGAGGAGAGGTCAGAGGTCAGGGCTGGAACCGGGTCACAGGCAAGTCTACTCACAGCACGGTCACATTGAAGGTGTTGGGGATGTAGGTGGGGGCGGGCAGATGCCAGCTGCAGTAGAAGCCCTTGGGGTAAGTGTTGGAGCGGCAGCTGAGCACGGGCTCCCGCGGCGGCACTGGGGGGTGAGGACAGCACGGTCAGGGTATTCTTGGAGCCCCTGGCCCCCTGCACTAGTGTGGGGACAGGTGGGCCCCAGGACCCCAGCTCTCCCCCTTCAACCCATCAGCGATGCCAGAGGTTGGGGAGGGGTGGCTGTCAGCGAGGCTCTGAGGCTTCCCAGGCCACAGAGAGCCAGATGTTTAATTAAAGAAAAACAAGGGCTCTGTGAAGAGGGAGCCCCCCCCACCTGCTCAGGGGAGGCGGGAACTGCGGGGAACAGGGCGCTGCGGGCCTCAGCTCGTCAATCACAGGATGGAGGTGATGTCTGGGGGTCGGCCCCAGCCCCACATCTCCTGACACGTTGCGTCCATTCACAGAGAAAAACCGTGCAACAGAGGCTGTGGGGGCGGGGCAGGGGGTGTCTCCACCGGGTAGTCTGGTTGCTGGAATAATCAGAGTGCACTCCCTGGAGCAGAGTCACCCCAGGCTCCCCCAAGCAGCGACTGAGAGACACGACGACAAGCCTGCTGGTCCACGGGAACAACAGCACGGTGCGCACATGTGTATCCGCGTAGGCGTCCGTGCGCACGGGTGTACGTGCCACACGAGTCTCTGCGACATGAACGACCCATGATGGAATGCAGGTACATATACAGGAGTAGCTAGGGCATGGCTCAGAATGTATGTCCATGTATGACTGCATGTGTGTGCATATGCCTGTTGCGAGGAAGCTACTATTCCCTTGCTGTATACCTCACCCAAGCCCTAGCCCCCAGCTCCTCCGTCACAGACTCTTTAAGAAGCCCTTTACTTGGTTAGCAGCAGCCTGCAATTTAGAATGCGGAGTCCCAGAAAGGGACAGAGACCTGCCTGGGGTCATGCAGCAAGCCAGAGCTGGGACAAAACCCCAGGATGGGGATATACCACGTACATGACCACATTACACACTTGGGAAGTCCTTTCTGCTATCTAACCACACTTCTTGCTGCTGTGAGCACTTAGCCCAGCTGTCCCACCCTCAGGCATTGGGTAAGGCGTGAGGACAGCCGGCTCAGGCTCCTGGAAGGAGGCAGCTTCTGTGATCTGACCCAGGCAAGGAATGTCCGTCAGTGGCTCCAGGGACATTGACACCTCCCTCCTGTGTCCCCCCCCCACCTCCGCCCCACCCCCTGCCTGACAGGTGGACAGGAAATGGGAGGGGGGGGCAGTTCAATAAGCCAGGGACTGTGAAAGGGGGAATACATGTCTATGCTTGTCGAGTGGCCATGGTGACACATGGGGAACTGTGGGCTTTCATCCACAGTGTACACGTGGTTGTGACTGACTCTGACTGCATGTACATGTCCACTGTGTGGGAAGTATATGTGTATCAGGGCCGAACCCCCAGGGCCCAATCTGGCTTTGCAGCAGGAGAGATGAGAGGGTCAGAGAGGCATCTGGGAAGCTTGGGTGTATGTAGCAGCTAGCGTGGGCTACGCTGTGGGCAAAGGTGGCTCTATGCCCCAGGCCTGCAGGGGAGAGCCCAGAGCCCAGCTGAGCCCCCACAAGGGGCAACCTGCATTCTATCCACTGCCGTATGCCTCCCCTGGGGAGCCTTCCTGGCCCTGTGTCCATCTTGTGTCTGTTCCATGTTCATCCTGTGTGCCTCTCATATCCCTTCCCTATCTGCCCAGGGACACAGAGGCATGGGGGTGGGGTGGGGGATGGCCAAGGACACAGGAAGTGCCTTGTGGGGGCCTGTAGGCCAGGCCAGAGTTGGCAGCCACCCCAGGAGAAAAGGACATTCCGAGGTCGGCTGAGAAGCCTCCACTCCCCCCTCCTGCCACCACCCCTCCCTTAACCCCAGCTTCAAAGGAGAAGGGTGCTGGGGGTGGGGTGGGTACTGAAGTCTGCAGAGTCAGCTCCTTGCTGCCTGGGACTCTTTGGAGGGCAGAGCGGGCCATGGCACTGGACTCACAGGCCCCCTCCACCAGCCAGCCTCCCCACTGACCAGTCCCCTCCATTCCCCCGACCAGCCTCCCCCGAGACCAGCCTCCCCCTTAAACCAGTTCCTCTCTCTGACTGGGCAGGTCATGGGGGACCGGGGGGCCAGGCAGGGCTTTGTCTGTCATCTGGCTACTCCTGCCTGGCCTTGGGCCCTGAGTAGGGAAGGGCTTGGGTTTCCTGACAGGGACCAGGTTTCTCAGAGGGAAAAGGAGGAAAGAAAAACAAAGAAAGGAAGAAAAGGAGTGACTTGCTGCAGCTGGAGCCCAGCTGAGGGGCCGGGTGGGCGGAGGTGGGGGTGCCGTGAGAGACCAAGTGTGAGGTTGTGGGACAGTGTGCGATCAGGCCTGTTGTGAGCATGCTGCAAGATGGGGAAGAAGCGGTTTTTAAGACATGGCAATTGTGAGGCTGTCGTTGTGAACTCTGAGAGGCTTCATGTGTGTGACTGAAACCATGGGCAGTTGTGTAACCATGCAGTTGGCTGTGTGTGACTGCACACTGCATTTGTGTGTGACTCTGGGCAAGCTGTCTGATTTCAAGACTGCCTGCATGGGTGTGGCTGAGGGGCGGCGGTACCCTCTGAGAATATGTGAAGTGCGCCAGCGCATCTGAAACACAGGCACGGCTCGACTACATACCTGAAACACTATACAGGAGATGAAGCCTAAGCCTGAACATATTTTTCAAACTGTGGGTGTGGGAAAGTGCCCAGAATTCCGAGTGTGTCCACACGTATGAGCCGAACACTACGTGAGAACATGTTAGAGGCTGTATGTGAGCAAAAACTCATATGGGTATGTGTCAGTCATTCTCTGGGCATACAGACGTATTCCTGGATGCCCAGGCATCCCAAGTTGCCCCTTGTGGGGGCTCCTGAGATGCCCAAGTGACTGTGGCAGCCTGTGGCAGGACGTCCTCGGGTCCCATGCGGGACCGTGTATGTGTATGCATGTGTGCGTGTGCCCCCGCTGGCCCAGGGTTTGTTTGTTTTCCTCCTAATTGGCTTGTTTTTCCATGTCCAGCCCACCAAACCGCATGTTTTTCCTCTCATCTCGCCAGCCCGCCTGGGCTGGAGCCCCCGGCACGCACGAGGCCTGCCCGCCGGCAGAGAGAAGGAGGGGCAGGCTGCCCACACCCCTGGCCAGGCCAGATCGGGCTGGGCAGGGCAGGGTGACCCTTCCAGCTCCAGCCCTTCCCAGGCCCCACCCATACTCCTCCTGTCTGGCATCAAAGCCCTTGGCCTGTCCCAACCTTATCTCATGATGTCTCTCAAGGCACCCCAACTTCTGGCTTCCCAGATGCCCCTCTCCTGCCTCCCACCTGTCTTTTTTCCCCCCAGACATCTTCATCCACAAGCTGCTCTTTCCTTCTCAGCCAAACAGGGCTGAGAGGGAAGCAGTCCCGAACCAGGGGTTCCGGAGTTCCTGTCCTGACCAATCAAATACAGATATGTAAAAACTGGACAAGGAACTGTCCATTTAAAAATCAGTAAATCACTCTGATTTGTTTTAGCTTAAAATCAGAAAGACACTGAATCAGCAGCATCTAATAAACAAAAGGATGCTACTAAAGGTAACCTGGTGATCCTGTTTCCTAATGTGGGCGGTCCTTTCATCACCCTGGGCACAGGACTCCTCTGAGCTGTTTGTGAGCGGAGGGCAGGAAGGTGGACTGGAAGAAAGCAGTTCAGGGATCAGTCTGGTTAAGGGGACTTTCAACAGCCTATTTTTATGATCAGTTTCCCTTGGAAATAAAAACATGAAAATCTTATATGTTTAAGGTAAATATTAAATAATTTTTGGCTTGAATGACTCACAAATCAGAGGTAACTTTGTCCTGTTCTCTGAGTGCTGGCTAGAAGAATAATTTGATATTGAGTGTTGCCAAACCCAGTCTCTTGTTACTAATATAAAGTGACTGAGACGATCATGATTAATGTCTGCTGTTCCTCTGACCAGCTCTTTAGAAGGAAATAAGGCAATGAGAGATAAGTACCTGTTACTAATGCTACAGCCAATTCATGGCCAGTTCTCCTCTGACAGGCAGGGCCTGGGGAGTGGTCAGCACTATAAAGGGTCTGGGCTCTGGTCACAACGGGGCAGCTGTGGACATGTCCTGTGGGTACAGACTACAGACATCATTTCTAGACCCAATTTCCCTCCAATGACCTCTGAAAGATCAAGTCATTAGGAAGAGGGCCCAGGGTCACCAAGGCCCTGCCATCATGGCCAGCCTTGTCCTAAGGACTTCGACGACTCAAATTGAGAATACAGGGGTGTCAAATTGGTCTCATCCTTCTTCCATGGCACTTTTCTATGTGTAAGGACATGGGGCTAGGCTGAGCGTTCCACGTCAACAGACCTCATGGTGGGCCAGGGAGAACTCAGGTAAGCTGGTCCTGTATTTCTCAAGCTGGCCGACAGGGGTCATTCCATCCTTGGCTTGCACCTAAGACACTTGGATATGATTGCCATCTTTCCAGTTTAAACACAGGAAGGCTTTTTTGTGTGAAAAGGAATATCCCCCCCAAAACATATTTTCACCCCTCCTCTAACCCCACCGGTGGGTCAGTGTTTTGTGGATGACAATGAGCAACCAACCCTTCAGTCTAACATTTCCCATGGTTGTCCATACCAATCTCCTGACAACAGGGAAAGGGCCTGCTCCCAGGTCACTCAAGCATCTCCTCCTCTCAGCAGCTCCCAGGGAATAAAGAAACCATCCTCAGAAAGTGGGGTGCATCCCCCAAATGGGATGAGGCCAGAGAAACGTGAATCTTTCGCTCAAGGAGAAAAGAAATGGAACTATTTTCAGAATATTCTGTTGGTGGGTGCCTGCCCAGCTGACCCTCAGCAACACTGATAAGCTCTTCATTCCAACTTCTCCAAACCTGTCTTCTCAATCACATTCCCTTTTACCTCTACCTTCCTGTTGGCTCCTTCTTATCTCTTTTTGTGGCTCATTTCTCTCCATCAACCCTTCATGAAGCGATGGTCTTCAGGGCCCAGTTCTGGGTCCTCTTCTCTCCTCATCCCAGCGTTCCCTCCCTGGGCCATCTCATCCCCTCCATGGCCTTTCTCATCCCATCCTCAGCCCAGGCCTCTCCTGAGTCCCAGACCCTCAGATCCACTGGCTACAGCCATCAGCTCCCCTTGTCCCCTGAGGACCCCAAGCCAACATATCTACAGCAGATGGCAGTGAGGCCCTAACAGATCCCTGGCCCGTACCTACCGCCCTCTTCTGTAGTTATATGCCTAAGAGCTTTCATTGGTCACTAAAATCTGCATTGCCTGCTGAGGCATCAGGCCAAAAATGCGGGGGGAATTAAAGCATCCCTGCCCCCACCCTGATAGACTCCTTCAACCCAGGACGGGCAGGAGTTAGTATATAAGCTTCTGAACTCCCTCACCGCTCAGGCGGGAGAACTCCCAGGTACATGTTCTGCCTGGGCTCTCAGAGTTCTCACAGGGCGAAGCTGCAGTCGCCCAGAAGATAACTGGATAACTCTGTCTTTGTTGGTCCCCTTAACTTCCTTTTTCTAGCATTTTCTCATTTCCTTATGGTGTTTCTGCCACCTGACAAATAAACTACTTGCATATAAACTCTCATCTTGGGATCTGATTCTAGGGAAATCCAAAATAAGATGACTTGCATACTACTGTCCAAACAGAACACACTATCTTTTTTTTTCTTTTCTTTTCTTTTTTTTTTTTAAGTAGGCTCCACGCCCAATGGAGCCCAATACAGGGCCTGGACTCAGGACCTTGAAATCAAGACCTGAGTTGAAATCAAAGTCAGACGCTGAACTGACTGAACCACCCAAGTGCCCCCAGAACACACCATCTTCTCCTCCACTGACCCTTCCGCCTTGCCTCTGTTGCAGCGATTGGTAGCGCTATCCATCCTGACCCCTCCTGCTCTCTACGCTCCTGGTCCTCTCTACCTCCAATCCACCGCCAACTCCTGGAGGTCCAACCAGTGAGGGACTCCATGCCCTGGTCCCTCGTCCTCATCATCTCCCCTGCATCCAGCCACAGCCTCCTTCCTGCCCTGGCATTGCTGCCATCCAAGCTGTCTCTCTTCACTACCATGAGAAGGGTCTCTTAAGAATATGATGACCCTGCTCAAGTCACTCCCTAGCTTCTAGGATCATGATTTGCCCCATCCCCTCCTTTAGCTCCCTTCCCCCATTTACACCAGCCCAAGTGGCCCTTTCATACCCTCCCAGCCTCTGAGGCCTATAGTCACACTTAGCTCTCTGCCAGAAGTGACTTTGTCAATGTATCCTCCAAATCTCCCAATCTCCGTGTGCCCCCCACTCCTGGAAGTGTTCTTTCTTGCCTGGAGCCTCCCAGAGTACCCATTCCTCTACCTGCAGAACCAGCCCCTGTGAGAGCACACAATGGAGTGGGGTCGCTCCAGCTTGGAGCTGTGACCCCAGGTTTCCTCCCTACCAGGCCCCGGAAGGATCATGCCCTGCTAGCCCTCCTCTGCCCATCTTGTCACAGGGAACGCAATTTCCAGATCTCACAGACCTCCGGGGGTGGGCTGGGGGTGGGATACATGCGCAAAACGCCCAGGGGTCTGGACTCCGTGGCGAACACTGGGCTCAGAGGTCAGAAGAGAAGGCTAGGACCGGATCAGAGAGCAAGGGTCAGGGTGCTGCAGCACCCCCTCCCCGAAAGGAGGAGGACCTGATCTGGGCCAAGGGTCTAAGCCTCACTGACAATCCTCTTGAGTGAAGTGGGGGGTGGTCAGATGAGGGGTTGGGAGCAACACTTACAGCCCACATGTAGGAGGACTTGGTGGCGCAGGTGCCAAGAGTCACGGTGGAAGCAGGCGTAGAGGCCACTATGGCCCAGTTCCAAGCCGTGGAGCACAAGCTGAGAGCCGTTGAGCAGGTCAGGGGCCAGGTCTGTCCCATTTACCCTCCATGTGACTGCTGCATCCCCGTTTGCTGTCCCACATGGCAGAGTCACATCTGAACCTAGGCGCTCGTACTGCACGTGGGGGGATTCTGTGGGGGGCAGGGAGAGCACAGGGCAAAAGTCACAGGTCACAGCCCTGCCCAGCACCACCAGGTGAATGTGCATAGATGAGAGCCTATGAGTGAGAAGTCTAGGCCAAGAGGCTCTGTGTCTGATGGTGTGAGTGTCAGGAGATGAGGAGCGTTTAAAATTTATCTGTGACTGTGAGTGTCTCAGAATGTGTGTGTGTGTGTGTGTGTGTGTGTGTGTGTGTGTGTGTGTACACGTCTGGGGATTTTGTGTGTGAATGGGTGATCTTCGGTGTGTATGTGTGTGGGAGAAAGTTTGTGTAGAGTGCTGGAAGGGGTTAAACCTCAGTGAAGACCCAGTTCACCTCCAGTCACTAGGTCCTTCAAAAAGTTTTCTTGAACCCCGTGACCCTAACCTCTTGCCACCTACAGGCCCAGCCCCAACCACTGATATCTGCTACCCAGGCAAGCTGGCGCTGAGGGGCCCTACTTCTGGACTCCTTTCTCTGTCTCTTGTCCCCATCTTTGTCTCCTGGCCTGCCTCTCTCCCTCCCACTCTGGCCCCCCTGACAAGCTGCCCCTAACCTGCCCCGCTTCTACCATCCAGGGCTCGGGCAGCAGCAGAAGGGAGATCCAGGATGGGAGCCCTAGGGAACTCCTGGCAGCTATCAACTTTGGGAGACAGGAACTGCTGGGGTTGGGGGGTGTGCAGGGAAGTGCTGGGGCCAAGAGAGCTCTATGACCATTCCTCTCCTGCCCCCAGGAGGGGCCTGTCAGAGCCAAAAGCAAACCCCAGCCCTGGCCTCGGCAACCCAGGCGTGATGGACTGAACCCAGGAGACTGGAGTGGAAGGGTGGGAGGGAGCACCTGTCGAGAGGCAGCACTAGGTGGGGGAGGTGAAGAGGACACAGATCTCCAGAGGAGGGGCAGGCATGCAGAGCTGGGTGATGCGAATCAACGAATCTCCTCATTCCTCATCCTGCCCCCCAAGCCTGGAAGGACAGATGCTTCCCTGGTCTTGGCCAGATCTGTGGAGTGAGGGTGGAAGGGGAAGAGTGCGAGGTGGGAGGGGGGACAGCAGTTGGGGGGGGCTGCGGGATCCCTCGTTAACACTTGCTTACATCTCCCCTCTGGAGAGCCACCCTGCTGAGTTGGGGGATTTTCAGAGGCAATTCCTGTTAACGAGCCAATTAACTTGGGCCAGTGGCCTCTTAATTAGACTTGTTAACACCATCAGGACTGTAGGGGGTAGGGATCCCCCTATGCCACCAGCCACCCCCCTCCCTCCGTCGCAGCCCCCTCCCCAGTACTGCTTTTCTCTGTGCTGGAACATCTGTCCCTGTTTGCTGCCTGTCACCCTTCCTGTGCCAGGTTCTCTCCGTGTCTTCAGGTTTCTCCCCCGCTGCCTGCCTCTGTCTTGCCCCTCTCTGAGCCTCTCGATCCCTGTCCCCTGTTGGAGGAGAGGGAAGCAGGAAACCCAGCCAGCCTTGACCACTCGTCTGTGAGGCCTGGGACCAGCCAAACAAAGGATGAACAGCAGAAGGGCGGTGGCTGGGGGCCTTGGAGGCCACAGCTGTGAGGCAGGACCAGAGACTGAATGGGGGCCTCCCCCTGACCAGAGGCCCAGTGTCCAAGGCTCAAGCCATAGAGCTCCCCCAATCCACCAGCCCTAGCCATTGAGCCCCCCTCCAGCCTCCCCTGTCAAAACCTGGAGCTTCCAGGAAACATGCCAAGCCCCTCTCTCTGAACCCTCCCCACCCCCCCCCAGCACAGACTCTGCATCCAGCTGCTTGAGGAGGAGGCTGAAAACTGACCGTAGGGGAGGGGGTGTGGCCACCATGGTCCCAGCAGCAACACGTCAACACTGACCAACAGCAGCTCAGAACTAATTTGGACCCAATGTGGTTCTTTAATACTGTGGGGCAGGTACAGCCACCCAACAGCACAACAAATATAATGACAATGGGATAACACTCCCAAATCACCCTGTCTGCCTCACAAAGGAAACAGAAATACAACGTGACAACAATGACAAACCAACAATGTAAGGGCAGGGCAGGAAGGAAGACATGACAACGCAATGACAGAAGACAACTACAGGCCACAAAGCGGAGGTAGAGGGGGCAACATGACATGACAATCACGCAAGACACACACTGTCACAAATGCTACAGTAACACAACAACGGCAATACACACACAGCCATGCAACAGCTCCAAAGATGGCAGTGATTTAATCCTTTGTCTCTGGACAGCTCTCCTCCTGCCCCGTGGGTGCCCCTACTGATGTGCTGTCCATTTCGGAAATTAAATCAAGCGGCAGGGGGAGGATGGGGTTCTTGGCCTTGACGCGGTGACAAATGCTCCAAAGGAATCAGCTGTGAAAAGGTTGTTAGAAGCCAGGATGAGAGACAGAGACAGGATGAGGTCATGGACATGGAGAACACAGAAGGACAGAGCTGACGGCTCCCTCACACCTGTGCACACGGGCTCACATGGGGACCACATGCCGGAAACAGTCCCCCCGGGCGTCCTAAGCAACTTCACATCGCCACACACGCAGGATGAGGACAGTCACCACAAGAAGAACAAACACACCCAGAACAACTGTCCACAAGGTCACAGTCACACAGGGAGCCGGTCCCACTTCAGGGACGGTTAACACCTAATACAAGACAATCACATGCACGCACAGGGAGGGAATGTCACCCAGAGGCACACTTACACAGAAGGGCCCAGTCTCCCATCAGGGAGACAACTGAACAGGGACACAGACATGCAAAGAGACAGAAACAGAGAGAAACTATCAAACCATCACACAGCGTACAGTCTCGGCCACAAGGACAAAGCCCCACAAAGAGCATGGTCACGGGCGCCTGGGTGGCTCAGTTGGTTAAGCGACTGCCTTCGGCTCAGGTCATGATCCTGGAGTCCCGGGATCGAGTCCCACATCGGGCTCCCTGCTCGGCGGGGAGCCTGCTTCTCCCTCTGACCTTTCTCTCTCTCTCAGTCTCTCTCTCAAATAAATAAATAAAATCTTTAAAAAAAAAAAAAAAAAACAAAGAGCATGGTCACACGTAAACAGACAATGTCACACACAGGGCACAGCCCCCAGGGATACAACCACACAGAGAAATGCATTTGAACAGGGACATGGTCTCATCCACACAAGAGCACAGCCCTAATAGACAAGGACAGTTAGACACTCTCAGAGATGCGGACTTAACGCTCAAGCCCTTGGTCACATGTGCTCTGCCTTTACCCATAATACAGGGCAGGGGCCAAGCCGGTGGGAATGGCCACTGGCAGGTCCAAGCAGGTGAGATCAGCACACAAGCCCAAGACAGACTGACTGCAGGCAGGGGTTAATGGGCTGGCCTGGTGGTCCTTTCACTTCCCTGCCCACTGGGGAGTAGCCCTGGGGTGGGCTAGGCTCTTTCTGGGTCTCAGTGTCAGTCTCTCAAGGAAGAAGGCACAGGAGCCTTGACTCATTGCCCTCCTTGAACCCACAGCCTTGAGGGTGGCAAGGTGTGCTCTGTGCCTGGGCCCCAGAAATGCCCCCACCCTCTCTGCCTCTAGCCAACCCAGCCAAGGGTGGCAGGGGGCAGGACCCATCCAAGGGGAGAGCTCCCTACACCTTAGAGCTTGTTTGAGGAGTTTCGAGGTCAGACCTTATGCTGATGTAGCCATGTGAGGTGTTGCCTCAAATGCAGTTTGAGCACTGGTGGTCAAGTTAAGAGGGAACCTGTTTCCCAGCAGGGGGGCAGCTTCTTGCTATGTGGGCTGCAGTAAGAACTCAGCCCTCCCTGGACAAATGGTAGGGGGAAGGCAGGAGGCTGCCAATGGTCCAGCCTGAGCAATCCCTGCCTCGTCCAACCATTCCAGCTGACTGACTTATCCCCTTCCTTAGTGTGTCAGCCCTCTCCCACTGCTCACCCTGCCCGTCCCCAAATCTTGTTCTCAGTCTACCATCTCTGTCTCCACCATCCCTCTAGGATACAGGAAAGTAGTCTTGGCCTCTGTCTCTCTCAGTGCCTTCCACCGCACCCCCACAAACCCCCATTTCAAATGAGATCCCATTTCAAAAATACTACACAGGGCCCTACCCCTAGCTGCCCCCAACTCCCATCCCACCTGCCTGTACCCTACACCCACTCTAGCGGGAAGAGGAACGGATCATCAAGCCAAAGATACCATCAGCACAGGACCACGTGGAGTGACTGGAGGACTGTGTGTGTAAGACAACAGCAGTGGGTCACCCAGCATATCAGTGTCATAGGACTCATGGGTGTTAATGTGTGACAATGCCAGGACGTGCCAGTGTGTGGTCTTGGGTGGACACACACAGCTGTGTCAAGGAAGGCTCATGCTCGGCTCTGGGTGGGAGCCAGCAGGGAGCACCATCCGGCCCCCCAGAATCCTCTCCTCCAGCACTCACCTTGAGGACTGTGTCTCTGGGTGTAGACAACGGCGGCGGCGGCAGCGAGCACAGCACAGCAGGCCCACGGGATGGGGGCAGCCATCTGCTGGGAGAAATGGGGGTGGCGGGGGAAGGGGCAGCATCAGGCCAGGCAGGAGCCTCCTGAGGAGCCCCTCCCTGTTCTCTGGCAAGACTGGGAGATCCCAGCCCTAGGGCTAGGGCACCCTGACCCCAAACGCCCTTCTTAATGGGGCTCAGGATTCTCTTTCAAGCAAACAGAAAGCAACATTATTGACATCTGTAGGCAAAGGCTTGCTAAGATGGTAGAAGGCAACCTACAGTGGTTTGTTGTTCGCTAAGGCTGCTGGCTGCAGGATGTAGTCAACCACGGATGAGTTATGGAACACTGGTAATGCTAGGGCCATTTAAAAAAAAAAAATAACTTTACTGGTGAGGTTGGCTAATTAGCTATAAGCACTACAAACCGAAAGAGTAATGCTTGAACTTAACAGGAGGTCTGTATTTCTCCAAATTGCCTTAAATGGAAGGCCCCCTGCTGTGCTCCTGGGGAGAGAGCCTGAAACCCGGATGCTCTGAAGTCCCTCGAATCTGCACCCCCACCTGTATCTGTACCCCCACCTCTCCGTGAGCCTTGCCCCTGGGCTCTGGGATGTTCACAGCATCAGGGTATCAAGGTCAGATATGGCTCTTGCTTTAGTGTACAATGACCCAATGACCATGAGAAAAGGAGGGCATTTCACATGTAAGTCCTTGTCAGGGGCCCCAGCCCATCCTTCACCCCAGACACATGCCCCAGGAGCCTGAGACCCTCAGCCCAGATGTGCGTCATGTCTACACACACCTCTGCAGGTACATGCAGCACAGTCAAGATGTCCCCAGAAGCCAGGATGGATCCAGGGGTCCCCTCATCTGTGTCCTGCTTCATGGGGTAGATCCACCTGCCTGCCCCCCACTCTCCCCCCAACACACGATCACACTAGAGGGCAGGGAAATAACTATTTCCTGCAGAAAAAAAGCCTCAAATATGACTCTCTCCTACCCCAGTGTGAAGTAAGAGGAGAGCCATCAACCAGACGGAAACAGAGATCTAGAGAGGAATACTGCCAGACACTCCAGCAGGGTGAGCGGAACTGTCAGAGATACAGCCTGACACGCAGCCAAGACACTGCCCAAAACAACCAGAGTCCCAGGGAAAGAGCTCCATGCACAGCAGGAGATACACGAGAGATACTGTGCGAGGCACCATCAGATAAAGCCAGAGAAACGGGTAGCTATGACCTGATAAACAGGCAGAGGCATGGTCAGAGAAAGACTGACACAGCACCAAAGGGTCCACCAGAAATACTGGAAAAGGCTTGGCCAGGCAAGCAGACCTACCCCCAGAGAAAGAGCAAGAAACACAGGCACAGAAACCATCAGCGACATAGCAAGGGGGCTAGAGACACTGTCAGAAACTCTGCCAGAGAAACTGCCTGACACACAGGCAGAGAAATACCAGAGAAACTGATAGACACAAACAGGCATACACCCAAAAAAACAGCTAGAAAGAGAGCCAGAGACATAGCCAGATGCTCAGTCAGGAAGTATCCACACCACTGAAAACAGTGCCAGGGACACTCAGACACACAGACATGCTGCCAGACACAGCCAGAGACACTGTCAGAAATACTGCCAGACAAACAGCCAGACATACAGCCAGAGGACTGCCAGAGAAACGGCAAACAGAGCTATAGCAGGGAGGAGACAAATGTGGGGGTCAGCCTGTAGCAGTGAGTGGGAGAACTGGAGAGAATCTGACTTCCGGGGGCTCCTGTATGGGACAGGGCTCCGGCCTGCCCGTGGCTACACTTCGCCCTCACCAGGCAAGGCCCCGCTTCTGCACCTGGCTTCCTCCAGCCAAGCAGCAGGTGCTCTTCCTGCCCCTCCCTGGCACAGCTTATCTCTCTAGGCCCCAGGTGGCTTTGGCTGCCCCTCCCACATCAGGGACTCCCAGGGCCTTAGCTACCACTTGGCCTGGCTCCTCCTGACCCTCAGCCACTCCCCTATCTTCAACTACTCCTCAGGCCTAGAAGGTGAAGACGATGGCCAACATCACAGTCAGCGAGCAGTGGGTCCAGAAAATAAACCCAGGGATGATCTGAATTCAGAGGGAGGGAGGGAGGGGCGGGGAGGGAGAGAAAAAGAGAGGCAGGCAAGAGGCTACAGGCCTACCTGGTTCCCCACCTCAACCCTTGCAGGTAGGCCTCAGACGCTCCCCCACCACCTCTGCCATCTGTCCGTGCCTTTCTCCCCACAGCCGGGAAGATACTCCACCTCAGTGCCAGGCCCCACTGCCCACCATGTGGGGGCAGGAACCAGGGCCTGGGGAGGCAGAAGGGAGCAAGGTTAGATCACAGGATGGAAGAGCGACAGGGTGGCCCTCTGCTCCCAGCTCCTTCCTGGTCCCAGTTGGGGGTGCGGGGGCAAGAAGACAGCCTGGCATGAGTGTGCATGCATATAAGCGTGCACACGCGCACGCGCACACGCACGCGCACACACACACACACACTCAGTCCCCCTCAGGGGGAGGGGTAGCTTCTTCATCAAAGTCGCCTCCATCAGCCCGATGAGTTACTGTAAGGGCCGGGCCCTGGGCCAACGGGGCTGCAGCCATGGGAGACGGGCGCTGCCGAGAGCGAGTGCTGCAGAGAGTGGGGGATGGGGTACCGAAACAGACACTGCATGGCTGGGGGCACCCAGAAAAGGCAGAGACCCCAGGAGGGGGGAGCAAAGAGTACAAGAGAGAAGGAAAGCCATGAGCCAAGACCCAGGGGACAAGCAGAGACCAAGTCAGGGAGAAATGGGAGAAGAGACCCAGGAAGAGAGATGGGGACAACAGGGGATGGGCAGAGATTCAAGGACAGAGGAAGGGACAGATCCAGAGAGGGTCTCTGTGCCCATCCTAGAGCATCTCTCTAAGCCCACCTAGCTCCTCTAGTGCTAAGGGACGATGGTGTCAGTGCAGCCTTCCTGGAGGCTGTAGGGCTTCTCCCTGGCGATCCAGGAGTGCAGCCCCCAGGGAATAAGGGAAGACTAAAACCCCACCCTTCCCCACCCCTTCTCTGCCCCTGCAGATCCAGAAAACCCCAAGCCAATTTCACTCCTCCCTTCCTTCAGAGTCCCAGCTGGGTCCATTCCCAGGTAGGGAAGCTGAGGCCAGAGGCATCCAGGCTCTATCTCCACCCTGCCCTAGCTCACCTCGGGCCACCCATCCCAGGGCAAAGAGCATCTTCCCCAAGAATTTTCCAAGTTCACACCCCATGGCTCTGGGATAGATCTGGAGGATAAATCCCATAGAGCCTCAGATAGGGGCTATGCAAACTGGCTGAAGCTCTCTGTAGACCCCCTGCACGGGCCAGCCTGGCCTCTAGCCCCAGCCCCACAATGAGGAGGCAACAGAGAACACTCACCAACAAGAAAGGAGGCCAGTACCTAGCAGCCCACACCCCCCTGTTAACACAAGGAGTTCAGCACCTCTCCTGACACAGAACCTCACTATACACACACAGATGACACATCAAGAGACAAATCCTGGGCCCCTAATTTACTGTCACTGTCCGACTGTGAGACAAAGACACCATTACACAGTGAGAACACCACCCAGTGAAAATGACACATGTGTATGGTTGACAATGGCACACAGGGATATTGACAGTCATTACAGTGACAATGTAGTGAGTGACAGTCATAAATAATGACACCAACAAATGGGGCAATGACACCTGTTGACACAGACACAATCACAGTGACAATAACCCCAGAATCAAAGATGCGATGAAATGGACAGTCACATAGAGTAACAATGATGGTGCATCCACAGTAACACGGGGATGCCGACAGTCAGACTCAGTAACATGGACGGTCACACGGAATGACAGCGGCCCACAGTAATAGTGGTAACAAAGAGGCTGACAGTCACTAGCAGGGATGCTGACAGACACAGTGACAGGCTCCAGATTAGGGACCTCAATTACTCAGTTTCTGAGGCTGGCTTAAGATCCAGGGCCCAAGACCCTCTTGCCAGCCCCAGCAAGGTCCCAGGTACCCTGTGCCCCCAAACCTCACCCCTTGACCAGCTGAAGGCACGACCTGAGGGTGGGGAGGTGTGTCTGGAGAGCTCCTATTAATCCCTGCAGAAGGTTACAGAGGCCCAGCCCTCAGGAATCCCTGCCACATCCAGAGTAGGAGTGGGGGATTCTGAGCACCACTGGCTGAGGCCCAGCTGTAACTGTGTGTGAGTGTTGATGTGCAACAGTATGTTCTGACTTCAGGGCGTTAGTTGGGGTGGGTGCGCTGAGGGTGAGGTAGGCTCAATTTGGTCTGAAGAATGAATGAACAGGGAGGCCCATGTGGTATGCCCCAAAATTGAAATCCAACCGAAGTCACTGGCCTACACTACCCACCCCAGGGTCTCAGACCAGGGTGAGGTCAAGAACATTCATATCTGTGGGAGGGCATCTAACCCACGGCATGGCCAAGGTGACATCTCCACAGCTTCTAGTCCACCTCAGTAACCCCCGACTCCAGAATCCCTCAGTGTGAGGGAAAAGACACTTTGTCCTAGGGCCTCGCCCCCTTCCCTCTCCCCACAACAGCTGTAGAGGACCCATCCTGAGAAAAGGCAAGAACACAGGACAGGACACAGCATGGACTAACTGACTCAGAAGCCTGGGAAACTCTAGAGGCCTCAGACCTGCAGAGGAATTAGGGCAGAGCAAGGAAAAGAGACACCTTCACTTGGAGATAGAGAAAATGAGAGAGCAAGGGCAGAGACAGAGACAATGATGTGGTGGGCAAGGAGGAGCAGCACTGGCCAAGGGAGAGGCTGGGAGGGACAGTCAGGGCTGGCTGGAAGCTCCGGGAGGGGGAGGAGGGGCTGAGACCAAGAGGCCCCCAGATCCCACCAGGCCTAGGCAGCCTGGACAGCGTGGGCGGTGGGGGCGGGGGCAGAGGCCTGAGCAGTCCAGAGGGTGTGTGAGTGTTGGGGGGGTATAGACTGAGGAGGGAGGTCTGGCCCCTGGCAGCTGGCCCGGCAGACCCCCCACTGGGGAGAGGGCGGGCCTGGGTCAGGGGCCAGCTCCTGGGGCTGGGGCTGGCTGGCCACTGGGCAGGCTCCCATTCCCTGTGGTGTCTCTACCTCCTATCTCTGAGTTTCTTGTCTCTGGCTCATTCTCTCTGTATCCACACCTGGCCCTCCTCCCAGCTATTGATGCCCCCACACTGAGGGGCATAGGAGCCGTGCCTGGGTTCAGGATTCAAGCCTTATCTCCTCCTGGGTTACCACATGTCCACCCACTCCAGGGTCAAGCCCCAGTGTTCAGGGGAAAGGACCCCACCCAAATGTAGGCCCCCGTCTCCCCCCATAGAAGGGGGCAGGAGAAATTCAGCACCAGTGGGGGGGGCCAGGAGGGAGGCAGGGGGAGCAGTCCCCCAGCTCCAGCCGCTGGCTGAGGTTGTGGAAAAGGAGGCGGCCCAATGTGAGTGAGTTGGGGGGGGAGTGGGTATCCGCACCTGCTATTGTGACCTCCACAGCCGGAGATGGGGGCCTGGGGGGGACAAGATTCCAACGGATTTTGGCAGCAGCCCGGACTCTGAGTGCTCAAACCCCCCACCTCCAGCCTCTTGCACCGTGGGGACCCTGAGATCAGCATGTGCATGCCCTGCAGCACGTGTGTGCAGGCGTGTTGTGGGGGGAGCCTGGGGCGTTCCCATGATGGGCCTGGCTGGGCAGCGGGGAGGTGCCTGGGGGAGGTGGGAATCTGAATCCCACCAGCCCATGCTCACAATGTGGAGCCCTACTCAGGGCCCTGCATGCTGTCTGCGGACCTGGCATGGGCTTATATACGCACATATATACAGGCCTGGGCTTAAGCAACCCTCTAGGTGCAAAAGGTCTGGGCTTTCTCCCTCGAAAGTCATCTGGACCAGCCCCCTGCCCTTCAAATGGGGAAGAGGAAGGAGCAGATAAGTGCCTATCTTCTCTATGGGTACATGGGCTCTGGACAACTTCATAGAACCTGGCTCACAAGCACCAAATCCCGTAGCCCCTAGCCCCAGTCCAGGGTCTTTTCTGGCTTCTAGAAGAATTGGGAGGACCCCTCTACCTAGAAAAGGGCCATGCACCAGTCAGGTTAAGTTTGCAGGAAATGGGGACTGCTCCCCTTGGATGGACAGACCACTACAGCAGGAGGTTAGACAGCTGGAAGAACTCCCATTCATTGGTGGGGGATGGGCAGAGTAAAGGGTTGAATGAGACTTCCCAGGCGAGGGTGGGGGGGCCTCCCAGCTGATAAGGCAGGGCAAGGAGGAGGCTGCAGGCCCTCCATGAAGAGAGAAAGATGGACAGAACAGCTTTGCAGACTTGGGGGCTTGGAACAAAGACCTATTTGCTTCAGCATCTCTCACTACACCCCACCCCTGACCCCATCACTGCTATGGTGCCGACACACCCTCAAAGGCCTATGCTTGCAAGCGTGTGCACGCACACACACAGGGGTGGGGGGGGGGCGGCACTGCACATGAAGCATTGGTTTCTAACAAAAAGAACTGAAGATGGTCTTTCTGACAGAGCTAGAGTTGGGTGGGGGGAACAGAAACTTCACCTGTCTTCATGTAACAGTGTCCTGTTCTCCCTGCCCCCCTAGCATGCATGCACACTGCACACACTACTTCTGAGGAAGCTTCTGGGCTGCTGGGCAAAAGCAAGCCATCCTTCCCCCCCGTTCTCACTCCTCGCAGTGGGGAAGCCAGAGCAATCTGTTCCTGATGGGCAAACACAGGCCTGAGTATGTGTGCACACATGCTCACACACACACCAGCAATTCAGGGTCACATGGCACCCGGGGCTCACTTCTCCCCGAGATGTAGCCCACACTTGGACTCTCGCTACTGCTGGCAGAAGCTCCCCAAAGCCCACCCTACCTCCCCATACACACGGCCAGAGCTTCGCAGACACACCCAGGCCGCCTCACAGACACTGGCACTCAGAGTTCACCACCGTGACCACACATCTCGGCCTCCCACGTGGACACCCACTGCCACAGCTTCGCACACGCTGTGCATGCACACACGTATTACAGTCATACACACAGACTCTCACACGCGCTCACTCGAAACGGTCACAGTCTCACATATGGATGCCATCCCACACTCGGAGCAGTCTATCTTCCACATAGATACCATTGCACCTTCAGAAACCCAGAGTCCCCCAGTCACCCTCAGCCTCTCATGCTCCCACATCCAGCAGTAGGAAATACAAAGATACACACTCACAACAGTCATTCCATGCTAGGACCTCGGATTGCCCTGGCTGCACTTGGGGGGGTGGAGGCTAAAGCTCAGGGTGGCCTAAGGAAGGAAGGAAAAGGGAAGGAGGAAATTTGTTGGTCCCTAAAAAGCAAGGAAATATGATAATTTCCCAGATGGCTCCTTCCTCCCCTGACCCTGCTTTCCCAGCATTTGGGAATAAGCACAGACCCAGCCAGACAGGGTGGGTGGGGTGAGGAAGCCCCTGGGTGAAGGGGTGGCACTGGTAGTAGCAGGAGCCAGAGAAGCCCAGAAACCAGCCCACTCCCCAGGGCCCCTCCTGCCTCCCCTCAGCAACCCCTCTTCTCCAGGATGAGAATCAGCAGCAGCTCTCAACCTAGCCACCTGCTGTGTGATCCCGAACCTCTTCAAATCCTCTCTGTGCCCACAACTATCTAGAGTGTACCTGCCTGTCAGGCCTGGCTGCAAGAGGCAAGGTAAGAAGGAGATATGGCCCAGACCTCACCCCCCAGCCCCTGCCAAGGCCCTGTCATCACTGTCAGGCCCAAAGAGAGATGGGGACAGCATTGGACAAGGCTGTGCTCCTCTAACTAACCACTGAGGACAAGAATCCTAAAGTGTCCTTGGACCCTGTAGCCCTGCCCCCCATCACAAGAAAGGAAGCTGCGTCGCTGTCCAGGCAGAATGGAATCCAAGCTGTGCTGGCCAGGCCCCAACCCTGGAACAACTGGCAATGCTGTTGACATCCTTACCGCATACCGCTCCAGGTGTCGTTTGGGCCCTGATGCTCTATCCTAAAGGGAGTATAACAGGCTCCAAGGAAGCCATGCAGGGGAGCAAACACCAGACGGCAGGCCGGGCAGGCCGGACAGGACGTAAGGAAACCAGGTAGGGCAATCCCATAAAGCCAGGTGATAGGGACTTAAGGAGAGCAGACAGTGCCAACAAAAGAAATCAGGAAGCAGTGTCTAGGGAAACCAGGTGACAGCCCCAAAAGAACACAGGCTGTGGGGACCAAATGAAACTAGGCAGTGGGGACTAAAGTTTGCTTGGAGGTGAGGACAAATGAAGCTAGGCAAGAGGCCCACAGGATGTGAGAAAAGAAAGATATCAAGAGCTCATCCCCCTCTGTGTAGATGTCACCCCCACACCCTGGGCCTCTCTCTCGGTAGCCCCATTCCCACCCAGGTGGTGGTCCCCTCCCCCAGGCCAATGGACACTGCCAGAGCCCCCTCCTCTCTCAGAGGCCTGGGCCGACTGCAGCCAATGGGCCCCGGCCCCATCCCTGGGACCTCAGGAAGTCCCAGTCCCTCCCACCGGCTGCAGAGGCAGGGGGGCTGGGTGGGGGGGGGGAGAAAGAGAAGAGACAGCTTGGCAGGGGGAGCGCGCAGAGAAGCCGCGGGGGGCGGGGGCCGAGAAAGGAGCGGGAAGCTCCGAGGCGGGCTGGCGGGCGGGCGCGGGCGTCTTAGCGGCGGCGGTGGGGGTGACAAGTTCTCCGGACCCGCGGCCGCGCCGCCACTGACCTGGGTCCCCGCGCTGGCGCCCCGTCGGTGCCTCCGGCGCTCCGTGGGTCCGCCCGGCAGCCCGCGGGCATCGGGCCCCAGGGGCTGGGGCTGGGGCCCAAGAGGCCCGGGGCGGCCCGGGGTGGGGGGAGTTAGGAAACCCCCAGAACAACACCGGGAGTCCGGGCCGGCTAGGGGCCGGGCTGAGCTGTGAGCAAGCCAGCGAGGCGGCGAGCGGCCCGGGAGGAGGGGAGGAAGGAGCGCGCCTCGAGCGAGCGAGCGAGCGAGCGAGCAAGGCGAGCTAGCAGAGGGAGCGAGTGAGGGACGGCAGGCAGTGAGGTCATCCTTTGAATCTAATTGTCTGAGTCAGGAGGAGATGTGGCACTTGATGCTGGGGGAGGAGAGGGGGAAGGGACCCTCGGCTCAGAGCCGGGCCCCTCCTCACGCCCAGGGCAGCCAGGGCCTCCCTTCCCCCAGCCCAGGGCGAAGTTGCCTCAGGCCAACTCCGACGGGCCCCTTCCCCTCTGAGTTGACTGACCTCTGCAGCCAGGGGGGATCAATAAGCCGTGAGATGTGGGACCCAGTCCCACATCACCCCAGAGAGTGGCCATCTTCCTACTCTCTGGGGGTGATGACGACCCCCACCCAGGCCCAGGTCAAGTCCCTAAATTTCTGAGTTTAAGGGGAGGCCCCCAAACCCACCTCCAGGTCTTATTCCTACCCTTTGAGGATAAAGGGAGAACTTCAGCCAGCCTTCCAAGTTACCTTTGTGCACTTTAGGAGCATGAAGTCCCCAGTTCTATTCCCCAAGTTACTTCTTGCTCTGGGAATTTGGGGGAATCTGGACATTGGACCCCAGCTCACCTTCTTGCCCTCTGAGAATGATAGTGCAGTGCCACCCAGTCTTCCAGTTACTGCACTTTGTGGGGTCTGAGGACCCCCAAATGACCCCAGAGGTCTCCCTATTCTGCTTGCCCAACTCTTCAGGAAGGGCAAGAACCAGGTCAGATTCCAGGGCTACTCTATTGTGGGGGTGAAGGGAGACAAGATGGACCCTGGGCCTGTTAGGTATGCACACCCATGAGTGCACATATAAGCACATGTGCACATCTGTAAACACACTGGGGGGAGCACCAAACAGCTGGGGATACTCACACCAAGGACCACACACCCCTCCCCTCTCCCCATGGGGGAGGGGTGATAAATATTTAAGGGGTTTTTAGTTCAGAAGGGGCTGAAGCTGGAGGAGGGAGGGGGATCCACGATGCCTGATTAATGGGGTTACGGGCTTGGATCAATCCATCTGCCTGCTGCTCCCTCCTCCCTCCTCCTCCCTCTCCCTCCCTCCCTCGGCCTAATGCGCTTTATCAGGAGACGCTTTTCTGACTTGGCAGCGTCGGGTGTTTTAAATAGACCCATTTAGAGCAGGGGTTGGGGGAGAAGGGGGAGGGGAAGGGAGACAGAGACGATTCAGGAGAGAGACGAGCCCCGGAAGAGAGACCAGGAGAGGAGAGACAAAAGAAGATGCAGAGAGACTAAGGATGAGACTCCCAGGGAGGCTGGTATGGGAGGTGGTAATGGGAGGCCAAGGGGAAGCTGGGGGGCCACGGAGCAGAAACAAAAAGAGAGAGAAAGGAGCCACCAGCAGCGGGGAGAAACCGGGAGAGAGGCTCTCTGCAAGGGCTGAGTGCTAGCCTGGGAGATAGCAGATATCTTTTATTTCCAAAAACAGTTTTTCATCCACTTTGTTAAATTAAAAAGCTGTTTTTAAAGTGGTGCTGGAGGTGCTGCAGAGGGAGGGTGGACAGAACTGCCAAGTCCTCTCAGCCTTCTCTTGGTGGCGGGGGGGGGGGGGCCCACAGAAGCTGCCTAACCCTTAACCCCCAGGGGTGTTCTCTATCTCCCCTGCTCTCTGTGATCCTCTGGGATCCCCAGAGATATGGTCAGGGCATCAGAGCTACTGTTCATTGGCAGGAAGACCTTCCTGCTGTCTGGCCTCAGTCCCTCCTGCTGCAGGGAGCCCAGTGTCTTGCCAGACCACTACTAGCCTCCTCTTCTCCAGCCCCCTTCTTGGGAGATAAGGTGTTCCCAATTGTGGGGGAGGATTGTGTGCCCTCACAGCAGTAGCTCACTTTACTAACAAGCCATGAGACTCCTCCCAGGTGTGCCCCCTATAAATATTTATTATCTATTGTTGTGTAAATCGGAACTTCTATCAGATACCCTACCCTATGTCCTTGGGTCCTCTGGGAACAGTGAGATTGGAAGCTTAACTCTCTATAGCCCTCTGGGGCCTCCCTTCCTCCTCTTCAGAGCCCCAGTTCCATTTTAAGTACCTCTTATGGCCATGTGTCAGCCTGGGATACCCCACCCCACCCAACAACACCCCAGTCCTGGTTCTGAAGGGTCAGTCAGTCCCCCATTCCTGGGCCGGGAAAATGGCCAGTCTGTTTGGGAGCCGAGATGAAAAGCCGGCTGGCCTTTGTGGGCCTCTGGCGGGTTTCGGACAATAGGCTCTTCCGTTCCGCTCCAGCGCCTCGATTCCCTCGATTCCTTGGATGCCCCCACCCGGGGCTGCCAATCGGGGGCCTTGGCTGGCCTTAATGAAAGGCAGAGAGAGTCAAGCCCAGCCCCATGGCTGGCCCCAGAAGATTTTGGAATTTCCGACCCCCATCCCATCTATTCTAAGTCCAGCTGCTCCCCCAATCAAGCCAGAGAGATGCTTTGGGGGCAGAAAGGGAGCCAGACAAAGACAGAACATACTCCCACATCCAGGATGCAGCCTTCTCTGGGCAGACCTGGCTTTGCCCTTGCCTGTGTGACTGCAGGTAAGTCCCTTCCCCTTTATGAAACTATCAGAGGGGCATGGAAAGCCTCAGAGGAAGAACAGAGGAAGAGGTGGAAGGGATCTCAGTCCCTCCTTCACTCACTCCTCAAACCTGTAGTTCCACCGCACCAGCCTGATGCCTGGAGACTGGCCTGCCTCATTTGGGTCCCCAGCACATACCTCTTCACCACTGGCCCTACACCGAGCACATCAATGTCCTCCTCCTCCAGACCAACTTTTTCCAAGACTTCCAAAACCAAGGGGGCAGGATGCTGTGACAAGGCTGGATTCTGGAAGGGCAAAGGGCACAAATCAGAGGTCACAGAGGAGCCACAGGCCTAAGTCCAACAAAGAACTCATTCCATACAACCTCACCGAGAGAAGGGGAGACTGAGGCAGCAGCATTGAAGTGTCTACAAGAGGGAAAGTTGGAAATAGTCCAGACTCCCTCTGGCACCCCTTGCTGACTTCAGGATCTAAACCACAGTGACAAAGGGAGGCCAGAAGTGGCCTAATACCACACATGCATACACACTCATACACACCCACAGACAATCCAAAGTTCCCACACAACCAATTCGCAGGCACAAGTGCCTGAACATCACATACTTTCTCATGTGGCCACTGGCAGGGCAAAAACACCCACCATCATACTATCTTCTTCCTCTGCTTCGTCACCACTATGATTTATTGAGCATCTGTTATGTGCCAGGAACTGTGTCAAGCACTTTATATGCATTATCTCATTTAATCCTCATGATTTCTCCATGAGGTAGGTTCTATTATTATTCCCCATTTGACAGCTGAAAAAACTGAGATTCAGGGAGGTTAAGTAACTTGCCTAGGACCATAAAGCTGATCAGTTCCAGAGCATAGATTTGAGTCCAAGTCTAGCTCCAAAGCCTTTGTGCCATATACTAACTTACCTCTGCAGTCCGTTCTCTTGCCTGCACACTGCCTTTCCCAGTAATAACAGTATCAGCTAACCCTTGTTCAGGGTTCTTAATGAGTCAGGTATCATGATAAGTACTTAACATACATTTTGTACTGAATATCAAAACAACTGTTGCAGGTAATCCTGCTTCCATTTTACAGATGAGGAAACTGAGGCTCAGAGAACAAAAGCACCTTGTCCAAAGTCACAACTGGCAGGTGATAAAGGAGCTAGCACTGTACTCAGGGCTGTCTTGAAAACCACTATTGCTTCTCTGGGCTCCAGTCACTTAACAGAGCCCTCGCCTTCTGCAAGACCCCAAGAGATCCTTAGTGTCCAACTTCCTCTCCCCCCCCTAAAAAAAACAGGTCCTAGATGTGTCTGACAAAGGCATGATCAGGTGCCTAAACACATACCCATGAGAAAGGGTCTCCATGTCATCCAACTCTGCCCAAAGATGCAACCAGAGAGATGGCCACAAACTAAAATAAGGTATTAGAGACAGGCTGGCTGATGGTAATAGATACAGACACACCAAGAGATAGGCCCCAAGAGAAGGAGACAGAGAGGACGTTAGAGACAGACAGACACACATCAGGCCAAAGAATAGTTGGGAAAGGAGACAATTGAGGGAGAGGAGGGTACAGGCTGACATGAAAAAACACAGATACACACTAACATAAACAGACACAGACACACATAAAGAGCCCTCCAGGGGCTCTTGGCTGGCTCAGTCAGTACAGCATGTGTCTCTTGATCCTGAGGTCATGAGTTCGAGCCCCATGTTGGGTATATAAATTACTTAAAAAAAAAAAGAGCCCTCCAACCTTCACAAGAAAAAAACTGTAAGCAAACAAGGCTCAGGCTGTGTGTGGCTTGTGTGTGTCTGCGTGCACACATGTTGGGGGGGCATGCAGAGTCTGTATCGCTACGCACATTACACCAGCTGCTTCCAGCAATTTCATCTGATTAATAATAAATGCCCCATAATTACAGCTGCTCCCCCAGCCCTTTTTCCTGTTTTTTGTCAGCTGCCGCCAGGCCAGCCCCCTATGGACCCCATGGCCCTCTCCATCCTCACCTGCTGCCTTCCAGGAGGCTGAGGGGACACAGGCTGATGGAGGAGGCCTGACTCCCAACTGAGAGGGAATACCCATCTCTCTAATTGGGATTAATGCCCGCTGCCTCCAAGCAAAAATCACCTCCCTCAGGTCTCACTCAGCACTCTCCCCTACACTGGGTATAACCTGTGACCCCTAACATGGCCTAGGAGCCCAAGTCTGGGAAGCAGAGACATGAACTCTGAACTCCCCTTGCCCACTATTTATCACTCACTGGCTGAAAAAAGTCTTCATTCACAAACTTCCCCTAGCCTTGGAACCCCACAGGCTCAAAGGAGAAAGGGACTAGTTCAGCGGCCCCCACCCCATCATTCCAACCCAGGCAGCCCCAGAATCTCTGCCTACTTGCGCACCCTCATGTTTTGGACACTCCGTGGCTCCACCTCCATTCCTGAGGCCCCCACCGGGTCCACCTCCTTCCAGGCCTCCCACCCTAGCTCTCCAAGGCAGCTCTATCAGAATCAGCTGCGGGTTTGTGCTGATCTGTTTCTAATCGCTGGGGCCTGGTTCACGCTTGCCCCCCCCCCAATATTGATTCCATTATTTGGAGAGTCATTGACGTCAGGGACCTGGACGAGTGCCAAAACCGCCTTCTCTCTGGGCCTGGGCCGGGGCCCAGCCCCCCCATCCCGCGATTTCACAGAGGGGCCCAGAAAGGTCAGCTTACAAGCCAAGGTCACACGGCATCTGCCCGCAAAGGCTGGGATCTTCTTACCTTTTTGGGACCACTGTGCAGCATCCATCTCCTGGGAAGTGGGGATACACAGAGGCCTAAGGGTCAGAAGTGAGGTGGGGGCCTATAAAAGGGGGTGTGCAAGCACCCCACTGGGACTCAGGCTGTGGGGAAGGGCTCCAGGAGGTAAGGCTGGGGGCAGTGGCTCAGAAAAGTCTACTTAGGGAAGATTTTTTTCTTTGCCACACACTTATTTTGGAACGTCCTGAAGCTGGACTTGAAATGGTTACTACTGACTACTTAATTTTTATGTAGTCTGATATCAGATGTATCTTCAGACTCTCCAAGAAGGAAATTCTCTGCAGCATAAAATAACAGATTACCCTAAGTGTTGCCATAATTTGAAGAATGGGCACCACTAATTTTATAAATCTCTGTTCCATATAAAACAGACACTCTGTCTCCTGTGCATCTCCTGCCCATGCTACCTCAGTTTCCCCATACTCTCCAGTGTCTCCCAGCTCTGTGTCTGTCTTACCAAGATGCAGCTACTGCTACAACAGCACACACCAGCAACTCCTAGACTCTGGCTGGATAGGATATTTTTAGGATCCGAACCCCCTGTTCTCAGACAGACATTAATAACCAATACAATTTGTGGTGCCCACAGCAGCTAGACAACCTCAGAGCCTAGCCTTAGCGGCTCAGAGGTGGGGTCCATTGCCTTGGCTAGAGTCTAAGAAACCCTGACCTAGAGAGAAGAAGAGACATACTCACAATCACATAAGAAAAGGACTTTTCCACCTTCTGAAAAATCCTGAAGCTGGGGAGAGGACAGAAGTAACCTCCAACCTCTGCCACAGAATAAGGGTCATCACCCTGCCCCAGTCTCCCTTAGTCCTGACTTTTCCGAGGAAGAAGCCGCCTATCCTCTGCACTCCTTCCCTGACTGCAGGCAAGTCCTTCGTTTAGTCTAGACTGCAAATCATTCAGGGGTTCTTTGAGCCAAATAGGGGCAATACAACAGAGGGTGTTGGATCCAAAGCCACAAACGCCAGAGTCCCCTCTCCCCGTGGTCTTTCCCACTCAAGGATTCATTCCTCAACATTTTTTTAAAGATTTTATTTATTTGTTTGAGATAGCACAAACATGAGCGGGGGCGGGGGGGGGGAGGAGGAGGGGAGAAGGGGAGGGGCAGGAGGAGAGGGAGAAGCAGGACTCTGGGATCATGACCTGAGATGAAGGCAGACGCTTAACCTACCGAGCCAACCAGGTGCCCCCCCTTTTAAAAAAATTTTATTTATTTATCATTCCTCAACATTTATTGAGCACCTAATCCCTGTCAGGTACTGTGCTGGGAGTTGAGAATATGGTCCTGCCCACATGGAGCACTCAGTCGGATGGGAGAGAAAAAGATGCATTGTTTACTCAACACCATCCTCCTACTGTGTACCAGGTCTGTGCTGGGGCAGGGTACAGTAGTGAGCAAAGCAGACCCAGTCCCCAGGTCCCACAGAGCTCACAGGCAATTACTATGTAACCTTGCTGAGTTTTGTGAAGGGAAAGTACAAGTAGTGTACGGTGGGGCATACCAAACATCCCAGGTCTGAAAAAACTCCTGCAGGACTGAGGACTCTTCAGTCCCTTCCTAAACTCCAGGAGCCCTTGCACTGACCAGAAGTCACCATCACAGTCTAGCTTCAGTTCCTTCCACTATAGCTGTAGCCCCAGCTTCTGGGAGCTGGTTCTGCAAGCAGCAGGGTCTAACCTCCCCACATCTGCCCCAGCTCCCCCTTCCACTCCTTGGCCCCCAGAGCTCCTGGCTCTGGTGACCCCCAACCCAGCATGGCTCTGTGCTTTGGGGGCTCTCTGCCTATATAGACAGGGTAAGGGGCAGTGATGACCTCAGCACTCTCAGCCCACAGGGACCACTTGCTTCCCCAGCCCCTCCCCACAGGAAGCTGGAGCCTGGGTGGATGTGGTCACCCCGGGCCACAGTTTACACAGCTGAGGTCTCCCCAACTCCCTTCACCCCATGGTGTGTCTGGAGGAGGGGTCAGCTCTCTTCTCAGCCTCCTTGCTCTCTGGGACCCCTCTCCCACCAAACCAGGCACACATGGTCCCCCCCCAACCCATCTGCATTTCAAAGAAAATCTGCTCCATATGTTTTGATTCATTTACACTTCAACTCACCATGGGGGGGCAGAGAGCAGGACGCCTTGCCTTTAAGCCCCCCACCCCCATAGGAGGGCTGGGGAGCATGTGTCCCCTTCAGGGATGGGGAGCTGATACAGCCCAGCCATCTGAGGCTAAGGGCCAGATCCCTACTGCCCTCGGAGTGCCCATGGGGTGACTGTGCACCTCAGGCAGCCCCGACTTGCTGGCCTCCATAATGGGAGGGCATGTAAGCCCAGCCGCGTCTCTAAGGCAGCTGGAGTCCTAGGATAGGTGACAACCTAGCCCAACTCTCCCCCACAGGGCTACTGCTCCTCTAGGACGCAGAGAACACGGGTCATACAGAGAGACAGGGTAAGCGCTCAATAGACATTCCAGGAGACATTGTAAGATATAACATAACTTGGCCCCTATCCCTCCTCTCCAGCCAGGGCAGAGGAGGGGAGGGTGGGTTTCAGTCCAGTCTCCTCCTTCAGCTACCTTTTTACCACAGATCTGGGCTACCATCTCCCTTCGAATCTGAGATCCAACACTCTGAAATGTTCAAAGGAGCCAGAGGTCTACCCTCTTACCAAGTCAACCTTCACACTCCTCCCACACTAAGGATGACTGCAGTGAGAGAAATGTCTTGGGAGGACATGAGTCTTTTCTCCCCTACACCTGATTCTCTTACCACAGAAGGGGTACCCAAAACTATTAAGGGGGATGTGCATGTACATGGCACATGGGAGACGCTAAGAGTACCTATCACTCCTGTACCAAAAAGCCACTCAGACCTTCCTGCCAATATAGCCTAGTCTCCTTGTGGAAAAAAAAGGGAGAAAGGTTTAACCCTAACTGGGTCAGGGTTTCCCGCCACCCTCTCCATCAGCCCACAGCCCAAGTGAGTGACATGCCCAAACATGTATCCCCTCTCCTCCCCACCTTTGGAGGGGACATGTCTTGTTGCAGTCTCTGTTCCTTACCCAACTGCCCTGATACACACCATAAACCAAAGAAAATACAGGTGTATTTGACTATGAGTTCCAAGTTTCACTGGGAGGCTAAACACCACAATCCTAGTTTTAGGTTTGAATGTGAGCCCCGGGATAGAACCATAACTGGGTGTGATTCCAAGTGTGAATCCCAGGGCCCCCACGGAGAATATAAAAGTCTTAAGATGGAAGCATAAGTCTGAGTGTGAGCACTAGAGCCTTAGTGTGAGTCTAAACCCCAGGACGGAAGTGAGATTAATGTAATCACCAGGGATACCAGTCTGAGTGTGAACACTGGGTCCCTAAGTGATCCCAGGATGGAAGTGAGAATCTTGCTAGTGTGAATCTGAGAGTGAGCTCTAAGATGGAAGCACGAGTTCATGAACTCCAGTGTCCTATGTGAGTCCTTGGGTTCAAATGTGAGCCCCAGGTTCCCCATGGGAGTCTGTGTGAGCCCTTAGTCTTAATGTGACTCTGAGTATGAGCCCCAGAATGTAAGTGTGAATCTGAAATGAGGACCAAGTGTGAACTCTAGGACCCCTGTGAGATTCTGAGCATGGGCTCTAGGTCTCTATGTAAATCTATGAGCCTCAGGACAGAAATGTGAATCTAAGTGTAAGCCTGGAGTCCCAATGTGAGTCTGAGTGTAAACACTAGGGCTGAAGCGTAGAGCTGGATATGAGCCCCAGAATTTAAGTGTGAATCTGAGTGTGAGTCCCATTGTTCTGGTAATTCAGTGTGAATCCATATGAATTTAAGTGTCCCAGTGTGAATTTGGGTATAAATTCTGAACTCCCAAGAAGTCTTGAATGTGAACTTTAAACTCCTAGTCTTTGCATAAGGTCAGGATCTGTTGGGAGTTATTAGTTCTGATGGAGTGTGAACCTTAGCTCCATGTCACAATCCTGACCAGGAACCCCAAGAACCAGTTCAGAGGATTTGTGTGGGTTTTGACAGTGGAGACAGAGAGGCATAGTTTACTGAGACACATAGGCCCCTCAAGCCCTGGTACCCCTGCAGCCATAGGAATATTCAACTGTTCAAGTCCCATCCCCACATAGGCAATGATACACCATCACACCCAGAGTTAGACACACAAAAATAGTTTCAGACCCCCTGGACATACAGCAATTGTAAATGCACAAACACACTCAGCATTTCAAAGTCCCACCTCTGTGATTACAGCCACATGAACACCTCCAGTGACACAGACACAAATATACCAAGTGTTATAAGCAAAACAACTAGTGTTACAGACGCACTTCCACAGTGGCATGCAGATACACACCTAGTTTTGCAGACAAGCTGCCAGCCACACAGACACACATAGACGCTTCTCAAAGAGAGACTAGACGGAAAGGGAAAGAAAATCCTGAATTTTCAACAAGGCGTGAAATAGTCCCGCCCGCCTGAAGCTACTGAAGGGGGGTGGGGGCCAAGGGAGCGAGCGAGTGCGAGAGCTAGACGCAGGAGAGGCTCGGGAGAGGAGAGAAACCGAGGAGGAGAGCTGTCCGTCTGGTGACCTCCCCGCGGCCCAGCCCCCACGCATGGGGAGATACACTACTCGGAGCAACACAGGGGCACCCAAGCCGGCTCACACAGAGCTCACCCAGCCGCACTGGGGAAGACACACACGGGCAGGCTCACAAAGAAATGGGGATACACCTCAAGCGGACTCACACAAACACACAACACAGGAGGTCTTACAAAGAGACCCTGAAGGAAACCCACTACATGGAGATACATACAGGCGGACTCACGAGGAAACCACACACAGGCAGGATCACACCAACACACACACACGCGCGCGCGCGGATTCACACGGACACACATACGCTGGCAAACGCGCAACCGTCCGTTCACACCCCTGGGCTCTTTGAAATCTAGATTTCTGCGGGAGAAGGAAGCCGCCTCCGGGCGCGCGGGGGTCACCACGACCCCCCAGTTCCGGAATTCTCCCAGACCCCGCGCGCGCTGCGGTGGGGTGAGAGAGAAGAGGGAGGCTAGGACAATCCGCCCTGGCCACCTCCCCCCAGCCGATTGTCCGCCCCCACCATCACCACGCCCAACCCCCGGCGCGCCGGGACGCGGGGGGCGGCTTCTCACGCGCCCCCGCCCCAGAGTTTGCGGGCAAAGTTTCCCTTGAACTTTCCCGTGTCCCTCTCCCCCCGGGTCGCGGGCCCACGCGTGTCCTCTCCCTCTTCCCGCGCGCACGAGGGCCGCGGGTCTGTCGGTCAGCCCGAGGGTCTGAGGGTCCGGCCGCGCGCGGTCCGCCGCGGGGTACTCACCGCGCCCTCGGGCCACCAGGACTCCGCGCCTCGCCCTTCGACCACCCGGGCAGGGAGCGAGGCACGGATCGCGGAGCTAGCACCGCTGCCGGATCCCGCTGCCGAGCCCCGCGCCGCGCCGGCTAGAGCCACCGCCTCCGCTGCCGCTGCCGCTGCCGCCGCCGCCGCCCGCTCTGCACCGGCTCCTCGGCGCTCGGCGGCTTTAACCCCCCCATCCTCCTCCCTCCCTCGCACGCTCCCTCCCTCCTTCCCTCGCCCATGTGACCGCGGGCGCCCGCTCGGCCGCGCGCGCCCTCGCTCCCCTCCCCCTCCCGCCTTGTCTCCCCGCGCCTCCGCGGCCGCGCGCCACGACCCCCTCCCGGCCACTGCCCCCGCGCGCCCCCGTCTTGGCACGCTCCCGCGCCTGGCACGCGCGGACACACTCACTCTGCTCAGGCTTGTGAACCCCCACTCCCACTCGACTCGCGCTCGCACGCGCCCTCCCCCCGCTGGCACACTCGCCCGCACTGGCACGCGTGGCCCGCTCACATTCGCCCTTTCCCGGGAACGCCCTCCAGACGGCTGTGGCCCCTGTGCTTCACGCGCAGGCCCGACTGCGGGTCTCAAAAACGCGCGTGCACACGTACCCGCACCCACTCTGCCGGATCCCCTAGGAACGCTGGGCGCGCCCCCCCTCCCCCTCCAGGTCGCTAATTCACACTCCCTCTCTCCCTCAGCCTTGGCCAGGTCTCTGCTGCTGAACGCTCCCGCTTGTTCAGGCCCTCACTGCCTCGTACCGACACCCTGGCACACCCTGGGCCAGTTCTGAGGGTCCTGCCGCCGGCACCTCTGTGGGAGGAGCACGAGCCAGAGCCCCCGGGCCCCATTTTGGTTACTGGAGGCCAGCCGTCTCCGCCCCTCCCCTATTCCTGCTGCTCCCAGCAATGACTACCCTCCCAGTCACAAGCACATACACTCCCCGCGCGGAGGGAAGGGGGCTTTACGCTCCCCGGACCAGGATGACCAGGCTGGGAGCGCGGGCCCTCGTCTCCCACCAAGTCTCCGGTGACACCACCACAACTACCCTCGCCTTCCTCGCCCCGCGGGACCCATAGCCTGGGGAGAAACCTCCGCTGGGAAGAACAGGGTAGGGAGGGTACACCCTCTATGCCTGGATGGGCAGTTCCAGAATGCGGGGCACGCGCCAGCTTGGCGCTGGAGGTTCACCCCTCGAGTTTTCCTTTCGCAGCCTGGGCCTCTGAGGGGCCAGTGTGCTCACTTCACTTGCCCCCGGGCCTCCAGTCTGGCTACGGCATGGGGTATTAAGGTTAGACAACCCGACCAATTTCTGAAGCCACGCGAAAGCGCAACAGAAAGGTTGAATGCCAGAAGCGGAGAACGAGTGGCCCACCCCCATCTCCACCCCATGGATTTTTCACCTGACCTTTGACCCATAATCCCTGCGCCTTGCCCCTCCTGGGAGCTCGCCCAGGGCTGGGGGCGGGGAGAGGGGTAGGAACTATCTTGCAGTTTCCTCACACCCTTCCCCAGCAGGCTGCCCAGAGCGCCCGGGCCCTTTCCCAAGAAGTGCCTCAGGGACTCCCGTTGCAGAGGAAAAACCTTCTTCCCGCCACTGCCGGGGCTTTTCACTTTCACTTCCGAGGCCTCAGAATCCCCTCAGTGCAACCGGTAGGGGTCAGCCGGGGCTGAGGCTCAGAGAGGGCCGGCTGGGGCTTAAAGACACACGGCGAAATAGTGGCGCCCAGCTGAGATCCCGTCCATCCCCACCCACAGTAAGCGTCCCCTGTCTGGCCTCTCGGGCCCGCAGCCTCCAGATTCCCGAGCCACGGACGAGGACGAGATGGTGGGCACAGGGAACGAGTGGGGACGGTGCGACGAAACTGGGGGAGGGAGGGTGGGGTCAGGAATTGCACCTCATCCGTAGCGGAAACTAGGCCTGGATGAGGTTGGGTGCTCAGGAGGCCCCGCTCCCCCTCGAGGGGCCGACGGGCGTCGAGATCGGCGGGGTCATTGGTGGACCGACTCGACCTCCGGATCCTCCAGTGTCCCGGACACTGCCTCCTTCTGCCAGGTTGAGAGCAGTGGGGAGTTCCACCCCGCACAACGTCCCCTCTCCACCTGGGAACTCGGGGGCTGCAGTCAGCAGTGCCGAAGTCCGCGGGTGCCAGGGCAGGGTCTGCGCGGGGCAACTGGGATCCGGGAGCCGGACATGTCCGTATGTCACAGGATTAGCGAGGACAAGAGGCACACGTCGGACCGGATCCCGGCATCCGCTGATCCTCAGCAACTTCCAGGCGCAGCACCCAGCGACCGCTCCCGCTTCCCCGGTGCCGCAGCGACATCTGGCGGGAAGTGCGGGAGGTGCGTACCCACTAAGGCTGCGGATCTGTCTCAGAGGCAGCGCCCACCTACGGAACAACCTCTGAGTGGGGCCCCTTCCCTTCTTCTGCCGCCCTCTGAACCGATTCTGCCCCCACCCGGGCTGGGGCAACAGATTGCTCGTGGGTTTCCGCTCCTGCCGCTGTCAATGCCCTATCTGCCCAGGAGCCTCTGAGCTTCTTAAACCTCCGCTGTTGAACCCTCCCATACCCCAGGGCCGTGGGGGTAAAGCCAGGCTTCTTACTGGGGCTTAAAAGCCCTTGCAGGATCTGGCCGTGTCTCCTCTCAAGCTGTTTTAAATTTAATTTTATTAATTTAATTTAATTTTAATTTTGTTATTATTTTAAAGATTTAATTTTTTTTAAAGTAATCTCTACACCCAGGGTGGGGCTGGAACTCACAACCCTGAGATCAAGAGTCGAATGCTCTAGGGACTGAGCCAGCCAGGTGCCCCCCGCACCAGCTTTATTAGGCACTGCGATCCCCAGCTGCCCTAGCTCTGCACCAGCCCCCTTCTCTGTCGTGGTGCACTTATCCTTAAGATAACCCCATTTCACTGACACCCTCCCCCCCAGTCCTACCCCATCTTCACCCCTCTTCAAGATCTGCCTCTCCCTTGAGGGGGAGCAGGATACAACTCCTTGTTTGGAGCCCTCCTGCCCTGCAAGTAATGTAGATTCCAGGTTTGATAACCCTGGAAGGCCTTGGAAAATTGAGGGAAGTTCTCCTTACTTTGAGTCCTTGGAGTTTTACAGGCCCATGAAAGAGGGCTCTATGGCAGGAATTTTGGCTCCACCCTCCTCCATCATAGCACATGACCTAACCTGGGACCACACTGTGCCCCTCACTCCCAGGAATCAACTTTGCCATCCCAAGACTGGGTAGCAAGGACCCTTCCCCCCCAATTCCTACTGATGTGCCCTCAGGGAAGGAGAGTTTCCATTCCCACCTCCTGTGGTCTACCTTTTCTAGTGCTCCTTTGGGAAATGATGCTCTTCTAACCTGCCATACCATCAGGAAGCTCCACTGTGGGTCACATACCTGGCTACCCAAAGTTACAAATACGAAGAGGCTCTCTGTCTTGTCTACAAATGCCAAACACACCATCATGTCAAGTCGCATACTCAAGTCTCAAAGAGTCAAATGTTTCTATTCAACCTCACTATAGTCCACTGGGAGTTAGGGTCCTCTGCTTGGCAACTGACAACTAGAAGTCCTAGAAGGGCAAGACTCTCCGAATCACACACTTGTACGCCATCCCCGCACACAGATCCGGCCACACACACAGCCATGCACTCAGTCACACCGAGTGTCACATAGGCACACGCACATAGGCATGCACACTTTCAATCACACAAAGTCCCACACTGGGGTTTGGCGGTAAGGGCGGGCTCTGGGAGGCAGTTACGTAAAAGTCCTCATAGCTCCCCCCTCTTGCTCCCCCTCACTGCGCCCCCCCCCCCCCCCCCCCCCCCCCCGCTTCCTCTCGCAGTGCCAGCGCCCGGGGCGGCTTGGCCAGGGACCGGGAACAGCTCGGCCTCGCGGAGGCTCCAGGCGCCGAGAAACCCGATCCCTACACAGCCCCAGGCCGAGCCAGGGAGGCGGGCCCCTTGAGCACCCACACACACACACTCAGGGTCCACCCCGGCCCCCCAGGGAGGACTCACCCCTATTCTGGGACAGCACCTAGGGCCCACTTACAACACTCCCGTGCTGCAGAGCCCCTTCTGGAATCCTGTTATTTGGGCCACTGCCTAAGTGTGCCCTGACCCTTCCAACCTTGGCACCAGAAAAGGGCAAAGATTCCCTAAAGGTAGAGAGTAGGAGAGAGCTGCAACTCTAATGGGGAAACCTAAGTATTCAGGGGCCTCCACTTCCCTCCTCACTGGGGCCCGCCAAAGCCACTCTGATAGAAAGGGTGCTTTCAGTCCTGCTCCAGTTCCCTCTCAGAGTTGCTGCCTACTGATCCCAACGTATTCTAAATTATTTGGATAGGTCCAAAGCCTCCCCTCCCTCTTTTTGATATCCTTCCTTCCTCCTTAGTTGGAAGTTCTAACGCCAATCTAACCCCAGTTCCTCCTGTTTGGCTAAGAAGGAAGTTTGAAGGCAACCTGAGACATTGAGAATGAAATCCCTGAAAGGAGGAAGGATTAAGGCTCAGGAAACCCCTGAAAAGTCCGGAGTCTAAGAGGAGGGAAGAAAACGTCTGTATCTCCCCCCCGCCCCAATATAACCTCCACCGTACTCTGCAGCCCAGACTCTATTTTTCAAAAATAGCTTTTAAGTATTTGCCTGGACTGCCCAGGCCCAGGCAGAAAGGGAATTTCCCCCTATGTTCTCTGCTAATGAACAAAACATTTCATGTTGAAATTCCTCCTCTGCCCCCAACCCAGTGTCTCTAGGGCCCCCCAGGCTGACCAAGGAGAGGGACCACTAGCAGTGGAGTAACAGTAGGGGGAAGCCTCCAGGGGGAGCATAATTTACATGGGGGAGCATCTTTTTTCATAAATAATTAGAATGGCCTTTTTTTTTTTTTTCACTTTTGGCTAAAATTACCCACTCCTGTGGCAGCTTCCCAGAAGGGGCGGCGGGAGGGCAGCCGGAGCTGTCCCAAGGCCCAGGACATGGCCCCCCTCCCCTGGGCGAGGAGCTTTCCCCAAGTTGTTTTCCTGGTCTCTTCCTCTTGGATGTTTTTTTGATTATTAATCACATTTTCCATCCACAGGCTCAATCCAGACCCCCTCCCCCTGGGGTCAGGGCTGGACAGAGGGAGGAGAAACAGGCTCCAGAAGGATGAGTTGGGGACAAGATGGACAGCGACCCCCGCGTCTTGGCTGACCTGAAAGAGGCTGTCAGTGGTATGTCACAGATCACACCCTCACCATCCTGGTACATAGTAGGACCTTAATCGATGCAAGTGGAGTGAATGAATGACCAGGTGTCCAGCTCTCGCAGTGCCTAGCTGACACTGGAAGGCAAAGCCTCTACTATCAGTCCCCTTATGCTACAGACAGGGAAACAACTCAGAGAGGGGGAGTCACCTGACCAGAGTCACACAGCAAGTTAGTGCCGGAGCCAGAACAGGACCCCAGGAATCTAACCCCAGTTCCTCCTGTTTGGCTAAGAAGGCTCCCCTTCATAAGGCAGCCAATAAGTATATATTGAACATCTACTATATGCCAGGCATTGATCTAAGTGATAGAACAGAGCAGTGAGCCAAACAAAAATCCCTGCCCTCTCAAGGATGTGGAGCAACTAGAAGTCCACACACTGCTGATGTGTGTATAAGTTAGTACAACCACTTTGAAACATTGTTTGGCAGGATCTACTAAGCTGAACATAGATATACCCTACTACCTCACAAAGAATGTTCATAGCAGTCTTATTCTTAATAGTTTCAAACTGGAAACAACCCAAATGGATGAATAGATTATGATGTAGTTACGGCAATAAAAAAGAACCAACTGTAGCTACTCGCAACAAAAAATGGATAAAGTTCACAGACAAAATGTCGAGCAAAGAAAAGAAAAAGAAAAAAAAAGAACCAGACACAAAAGAAAAAGAAAAAAAAAGAACCAGACACATATTGAATGATTTCATTTATACGTAAAGCTCAAGAACAGGCAAACTCATTTATGGTGATACAAGTTGGAATTGCACTTACTTTTGTTGGGGGTGGGGTGGGGTGGGGGCGGTTCCAAGAGTTTAGACACATACGTCAAAATTTGAGCTGTACCCTTAAGGTTTGTGAACTTTACTGCTTACTTTTTGTCTAAGAAAAAAGTTTAAACACCCCTTGCCCTCATGGAACTCCCGTTCTAGTCAAGGAAGATGGATACTAAACAAAATAGGTAGGTATACAATTTGTCCATGTGAGAGTGCTGTGTTTGACTCCACGGTCCCCTTAGGCAAGAGGTGACAGCCTAAATGTCACCTAAAAGAAGCCTAGGTTAAGCCCCTTTGTCTTCTCCCTTAGTGCCATAGTCTTTTTCCTTACGGTAATTTGTGTGATGTTGAACTACCTAGTTACTTGTGAGCTCCATGAAGGCAGCTCTGTGGCAGCGAGAGCTGGGTCTGGCATAGAACAGGTGCTCCTAACATTTGAACTAGTTTTAAGGAAATATCGAATGAATGAATGAACGATGTAAGCAAGCAGGACAGCATTGACCTGGAGGAGTCAAGTCCCAGGGCACAGGGAAGGGAAACTACATGAATGGGTTACAGCCTCAAGGGGTGGGAAAGAAGGTTTGGTATCCAGTAAGGGATTAAGCAGAGACCCAGAAGACAAAGCGAGACAGCCTGAGTGGCTCAGAGACCACATTCTGAAGTGCCTTTGGTGCCAAGGCCACGCAGGCCTGGAAAGGCAGAAAGCAGGTGAGGAACAGCACCAGATCCCTGAGGCTGCTGCTGTACGGGTTGGTGGGCAAGGCTAAGGCTGAAGGTGGGGCAGCCAGGGAAGAGGTGTTTGCAGTTACCTTAGGAGGGAGACCTCCAGCCCGACCTGGGGCAGGGCCATGAGGCTGAAGAGAGACCAGAGCTTTGAGGGAGGGAGAGTGGGCCCTCAGATTCATCTCCATCTGCTCCCATGACAGAGGAATCCCTGTGTCACCCTCTACACAGAGAACAGACCCTGGACACTTAGTCCAGTGTCTGCCCTTCTAAGTACCATCCCCCCAGTGATCCTGGGGTCTGGGATAAGTTTGGAAAGAGCAGCAGATGGTCAGGGAGAGGGAAGAGGATCCAGAGGGGCTCAGGGGGAGTGGGCAGAGAGGGAAGAGAGGACAGAGAAACTAGGAATTAGGACACTAAGTGTGTTTGAAGGCTGGAGCAGGGGCACACACTTGCAAAATCACAGATGCAATTTTTCATTTTGTGGTGTAAAAATTTGCATGAAACTAACTCCCTGCTCAAAAGCACAAAGTTCCTCCTACCCTTCCACTCCAGTGGGTCTTGATCCCTTTCTCCCCCAGTTCTTCATGGAGGAGGCGTATGTCTTCAAAGGATTGTCTCCTTCCAGCGACAGCCCAGAGTCTGACTTTGATCCCTGCTGCTGTGGAGCTGCCTCCCTGATAACAGGGCTGGGATTTCCAAATAGGACTGAGGGCCACATGGCCCCCAAGATTGGCTTCCTCCCTTCATCTCCCACAGCTCCATTTCCAGCCAGCCTGTGATTCCCTGGGGCAGGGGCAGAGGGAAGAAAAGAGGCCCCAACTTCTTCCTCAGAAACTCAATTGTAGTGATTCAGAAGACAGAGAAAAATTAGAGATTTGAAGACTGAATGCCAGAAACACCAAGTCCCAGGGAAACAGACAGAAGCAGATGGGAGTCCAAGAGAGAAAACTGAATTAGGTTCAGTTTAACAGACATTTATTAGCACCTACCGTGTGCCAGGCCCAGGGGGAATATTGTGTACAAAAGCATAGATGACTCCCAGGTTTTGGCATAAGTGACTTGGGGGATGATGGTGCCATTCACTGAGCTGGAGAGAGCTGGGGCTTGAGGTGTCTAGTTGAAAGGTCTGGGGGTTGATGGCCAGCAGGGACAGCAATGGGGAGAACACAGAAGGTGAGAGAGGGCCACCTGGCTGGCAGTGTGCCATCCCTGTTCAGCAGCTCCCAGTGCCCCCTGTAACTGGCTCTTGCAGGTCGTGTGGGTATTCATCAAAGTCTCAGACTGATCTGGGCACTCTGAGCGAGCTGGGAGATAACAAGATAGATCACCGAGCGGGGAGAGAAAACGATGAAGGGGTGGTGGGAGGGGAGGAGCAGATTGAGGTGAAGCCCTAGGAACCATGATTGAGAACCAGAGAGGCTGGGGCACCTGGGCGGCTCAGTCGGTTGATCCTCTGACTCTTGAATTCAGCTCCGGTCATG
Organism: Eumetopias jubatus; assembly: GCF_037043125.1. Lineage (NCBI taxonomy): Eukaryota > Metazoa > Chordata > Mammalia > Carnivora > Otariidae > Eumetopias > Eumetopias jubatus. The sequence continues at coordinate 58,074,807 of NW_028274821.1, forward strand.
ATGTCAGGTTCTGAGATCGAGCCCCACAGTCTCCCTCTGCCCCTCCCTCTGCATGGTGTGTGTGCACCCACAGGCACTCGCTCTCTTAAATAAACAAACAAACAAATAAAATCTTTAAAAAACAAAACAAACAAACAAAAAACAGAGAGGGCAGGGAAGGTGTGGTTGCCCCAGAGACAGAAGGAAAGCGGAGTCAGGGTTGTCACAAGACCAAAAAGGAGCTTGGTGAGGCCAAGAGCGAGCTCTGGGCTTTAGCAGCCAGGATCGGGCTGAGGTCACTGAGACCAAGCTGGTGTTAAGGAGCTGGCTGACGGAGACCCTCCACGGAAGCCTGTGAGCAGAGTGTAGGCCCCTCCCTCCCCAGCCTCCCTGCTGTCCCCAGAGCCCTGCTAGATCTGGGGGCCTCTCTCAGCCAGACACCAGGAAGAAGAGGACGGAAAACTCCCTTGCCCCCAGACTCCTTTCCCTGAGCTTCTAGTTTCTGGCATTCCCGGGAGGGTCCTCAGCATTCCTCAAGCTTGGGAGCCCTCAACAGCCAGGGAACCCCGGGGACCCTGGGGGTAATTGAAACCAGGGTTAAGACATTAGAAACCATAACGCCAACTCCCTGGCTCCCTCAGGATAGTTCCTGGTTTTCTTCTCAACCCTATCCTCCCTGCTGCTGACAGCTCAGCTCTCTGGGCCCCACCAGCTGGGCCATGACCCTCTTCCCCAAACCAACTAGAAGGGGCCTCCAACCAGAAGACACCCAAAGCCAGCCCTTAGGGACCTCTTCTCTGTGCTTGGCTAGGCTAAGCCTCCATATTGAAGTGTCCCCAAATTCTGATCTTGATCCTTTATTGCAGAACCTATCTTAGGGGAATTGAAATTAGACAGTGGGAAGGGTTTCTCCATAGTGAAAGAGAAAGAGGTAGGAAATGTGGGGCAGGAGTGCCTCTCTACTAGTAGGCACTTGGTAAATCTGTGGGAAAGAAAGAATGAATCTCAAAGCCTGGGCCCCACCAAAGCAAGGCGTTGGCTGGGCCAGATCTGAATCAGGGGCAGGACAGGCTGCATACCTGGCAGGAAGGAAGAAGGTCTGACTAGGAATTCTGTGGCCTGGAGTTCTCCTTACATCTCTCTCCCTGCTCTGAGATCTCTGTCTCTCTCTCCCTCTATGTCTCTCTCTGTCACAGTCCTTGTCTCTGATAGAAAGTATGAGAAGCTGCATGCTTGTTCGCCTGTAGGAAGGCCCTCCCCTGCACAGCTGCCTGATGACTCCAGGATTCCCAGATTTCCCATGAGTGCTGGTGTGAGAATCTGTCCCCACCTCTGCCTTTATATCTGTCTCTTTTCTTGGCTCTTCAGTGAGACTGAAGGGTTTGAATATCTACTTCACTATTTACTGGCTTTGTGACCTCGGGGAAATGACTTCATGTCTCCGTGCTTCAATTACCTCAGGAGTAAAATGGGATCATAATAGTGCCTATTTCCTAGGACTGTTGTTAAGATTCAAATGTCAAGTGTTCAGCACTAGCCTGGTGGGCACCAGACCCCCCTTCATCTGCTGGCTTTGGCTTTCTCCCCATCAATGTCTTTATGTCTCCTCTATCTTCCTCCGCCTCCCTGTATATACATCACCCTCTGTCTCTCCATCTTTCTCACTCTCCATATTTCCCCTGATCCCTTTTTCTCTCCCCATGTGTGGCTTTGCCAGAAGCCCCTCAGACAGCCCTGTTTGACCCTGCTCCAACCCTGCTGGCACAACTGGCCTAGGTGGGGTGGGGTGTCCAGGGAGGTTTTTAATTCAAACATGGAATTCCTGACAGCAGGATCACGCCTGGGCCTGAATATGGTTGAATCACAGTCGGTGGGAAGAGTGATTATGTCTGTGTCCTTTTTGGCGAGACAGGAGAGCTGGGGGCTCAGCTTGGCAGTCTCTTGGAGCAAGGTGGACTTGCCCTGACTTCTCTGACTGCCCCCACACCTGGGCCCAAGCCAGATCCCCCATGTCTAGTGCCTGCCTGGAGGTAAGGCAACCTGCCCAGAGCCCAGGACTGAAGGGGGAAGCCTTCTACCTCTACATAGGGTGGCTTACCTGCCCTCCAAACATTCCAGGCCACCCTCACCCTGAGTCCTGCCTCATTTCCCATACCCCATCCCAAACCCTGTATGGAGACATACTGTCTCTATCTCTGTTTGTCTTTATCTCTGTGTCTCTGTTTCTCCTAACCTTGATCCATGACTTTTGCAGCTGCATATGCTTTACACCCCCGGATGAGCCCACCAGGGATAGGAAGCTATGGGGGTTGAAGAGTCTGTGTTCTTCCACCTGGACCAAAGAGCACCTTCTGGGGGTGGGGGTATGCAAAAAGTCCAGATGTTATTTCTCTATCACTGTGGATCTGTGAAGACAGAGGCACGGTGTAGAATAGATGCTCTATAAATATAAACCCAACGACAGAGGGGCAAACAAAGGACCTTGAACAGGTAATTGGATGGTTAAGGCTGCAACAGACAGGAGCATGGATAGACTGTGGATAGGTTGCTGCTTGATTCTGTGGCTCAGCAAGGAGTCTTCTCTGGGGCCAGGACTGGTCTCAACTAGCCCTAGACACCCCCATACCTGGACCCCAGCCAGACCACTCACGTCAGCCCTTAGGCAGAGGGCCAGATTGGTGAACCACTAAGACTTACCTTTCAATTCCCTATTCTCTACACATCATTGCCTCAGGATGCCCACCAGATTCATGGAGAGAGGGATGAGACTACAGATCCAGAGAGAGAAACATTAGGCAGGGTCACACAGTAGGCAGAGGCTGGAACAGAAGCCCTGGTGTACTGGCAGCCAGCGTGGGCCTGTCACGGGGATCCTATGCCCACGCTGCCAGGGGCCGGACCTGAAGCATGCAGGCAGCTGGGCCGTCAGGCAAGGGCAGATGTGTAGCTTTCTTTCCTTCCCATCAGACAGAGACAAGCATTGGAATAAGAAGTTCAGAGAGAGAGAAAATCAGAGTGAAAGAGAGGGGGGAGAACCTGGAAGAGAGACCAAGAAATAGACACAATTAGACGGAGTCAGACACAAAAATAGAGATGCAGAGAAAAAAAGATGTGAGTCAGAGACATGGAGACAGGGAGATGCAGAAGGAGGGAGAGCCATGCAATTTAAGACACAAAGATAGGGGAAGACATGAAGTCACAGAGAAACACTGTCTCAGAGTCACAGAGCAACAGTGACATGGAGTCAAAGATATGCAGACAGGGACAGACAGGAACTCAGAGACTGAGAGACAGAAAAAAACAGGAGGGAGAAAGAGAGATGGAGATAGAAAGATCAAGAGGGGCAGAGAGATGGAGAGAGAGCAAGGAGACAAAGAGTGAGGCAAAGAAAATGATCAAAACTGCAGCAAAGGGAAAAGCAGGTGACAGAGGAGAGCCTCCTGGTCTCCAGTCTCTCCAGCCTGGCCTCCCCAGGGTTTGGGCCCCCCCTTTGCTATTCTTTGGTTTCCATAGCAACAGGGAGGGCAGCACCAAATTTGCATATACATTTACATCCTTTCGGTCTGCATAATTCAACAGGTTTCTGTGCATATTCATGAGACTGTGAATGAAGGTGACTCTCCCAATCCCTGCTCAAAACCTGGCTGTGGTGCCCCCTGCTTGCAGTACATGGTCATGGCTCCAGGCCCAACTTCAAAGGTTAGCCAGACCCTGCTAATATTCCCCCTTGTTCCCCAAACACTCCCTTGTACTTTCCTACCTCCAGACCTTTCTTCAGGTGATGCCCCTCTGCCTGCCAGAGATGCCTGTCCCTCAGCATCAGTCCTGTCAATGGTATACATGCATATGTATATACATGTACATGCACACTCACGCATGGGGGTGGGGGCGTGGCAGGGAGTGACAGCCCTGGTGGAGGAGGCCCCTCAGTCACGCTTCTAGCTGTTGTTTCTGTCCAAGAAGGAGGTGCATTAAAGGATCACACTGGTAGTGTGAGCTGAAGGCTGACAGATCTACCAAAAGAATGGGACGTAGGACACCATGGGCCTCACATGGAAACTGACAGAGACCCTGGTTCCAACCAGAATAACCAGGGGAACTAAGATAGAGCCAAAAGGAGCCTCTGAAACAGAAGGGCTGACGTGGCTTAAATGGTGGTGAAGAGAGTGCATAGGGCCAAGAACTCTTTCAAAGTGCCAGGCTTTGAAAGCTCTTGTGGGCTGGGAAGGGCTTCTTTAAGGCTCCAGCCATCATTCTGGCTTCACCATCTCTCCCTGGATCCCTACAGAAACCTCCTCACTGCCCTTCGTGCCCTGTGCCCCCAGTCCACTTTCCGCACCGTGGCAGCCGGAGCGCTAGGACACCAGTCTGATATGCCACAGCATTTCCTCCTTAAAGCCTTCAGTGACTCTTGCCTCACCCTCAAAAAAAAGTCCAGGCTCCCTGGCCCAGCACTCAGGCCCCTCCTGTCTGGCCCCCACCCACCCCAGAGCTTCACCCCTCACACCGCCCACCTCGAACTGCATGCTCCAGGGTGGTCTTTGTGTTCTCACCTCTATACCTTAGCTCACGCCCATCCTTTACCCAGAATGTCCTTTTCACTTTTTACTTCTGGCGCTTTTTCGAGATTCTACACAGGCATCATCTCCTCTTCTTTGAAGCTTTGTCCCTAAAGACTGGACAAGGGGCTCTGAACTCTTGAAGTCTAACGAACTTCCCTAATCTCTTTCTCATATCATACCAAATATGAAACTATCTATATATGTGGTTATAGCCCTCTTGGGGCGGGAGGTTCTGAAGCCAGTGGCTGCATTTGTCACACGATGGGTAATCATTAGCTGTTTGTTGAACAAACGAGAGATCTTTGTGCCCACTGAAGGCCAAATTTCAAGCCTAGGCTATCCTCTGTCCTGAAGCTCCTGGGAACCTCTGCACAAACCCTTCAACGGGATGCGCTATCCCTTTGTAAATGCTGCCACCTTGTGGCCATGTTCAGAAGTGCCAGCCAAACATCACCTTCCCAATGCAAGGACCAAAGTGGGAGTTGGAGGTTCCCTACAGAATCAGGCCAGATCCCAAATTTTGTGGGGGGGGGGGTGGGGGTGGGGGATGGGGGAGTGGTGAGGAGGGAAGGTCCTCGGGAGGGAGTGCCCAGAGCTCACTGCTAGTGTCCTTTGAACAGTCTTGATGAGTTCCAAGCAGACAAAATGGCTCAGAAGCAGAAAATCTCATGGCACGTGGGAAGAGTAGGGCATTAGTGTGGCCAGAGCCCAGATCCAAGAGCATTGGGCCAAAGATGGGCTGAGGCATGGCAGTGACCAAACAAGGGGGTCCCTTAACACCATCCAGTGAATGAATTTGGATTTTGTCCTCCAATCTGGACGTGGGGCGGTTGAGGGAGAATGCCAGATCTGGGTATGGCCACATGCTTGGAGGCTCAATATTCATTCATTCTTACATTAAATATTTATCAAGCACCTACTATGTACCAAGCAATGTTCAAGATCCTTAGGTTACATTAATCAACAAAACAAAGATTCCTGCCCTTCCCAAGCTTACATTCTCATCTGGAGGAGACAGACAATAAACAAAAATACTATTTTAAAGATATATTTAGAAGGGGGGTAAAAAGGCAGGGGAAGGGAAATCAAGTGCTTGGCTGATGGGGCACCTGGGTGGCTTAGTCGGTTAAGCTCTTGGTTTCGGCTCAGGTCACAATCTCCTGGTCATGGGATTGAGCCCTGTGTTGAGCTCCGTGCTCAGTGTGGAGTCTGCTTCAGATTCTTGTTCCCTCCGCCTGCTCACTCATGCTCGCACGCACTATTTCTTTTTAAACAAATAAAATCCTTTAAAAAAAAAAAGCGCAGAAGTGCTTGACTGCAATCTTAAATGGATTGGTCAGAAAAGGCCTTGCTGAGGTGACATTTGAGCAAAGGCTTAAAGGAGGGAGACAGCCATGCAGGAATCTAGCAGAAGATCATTCTAAACAAAGGGAACTTGGTTTGGAGGAGAGCTCAGAAGGGAGTGAAGCTGGGAAACCAGTAAGGAGAATGTTGTAAGATAATGAGGGGCACACAACAACAGAGGCTATGGGAATGGAGAGACACCTAGGAAGCAAAATTGGTAGGACTTGGCGCCTTCTTGCATGGGGAAGGTATATAACCCCTCCAGTCATATTGTGTTCTTTTTTTTTTTTTAAGATTTTATTTATTTATTTGACAGAGAGAGACAGCGAGAAAGGGAACACAAGCAGGGGGAGTGGGAGAGGGAGAAGCAGGCTTCCCACGGAGCAGAAAGCCCGATGTGCGTGGGGCTCAATCCCAGGACCCTGGGATCATGACCTGAGCCAAAGGCAGAGGCTTAACGACTGAGCCACCCAGGTGCCCCCATATTGTGTTCTTAAGTCCCCATTTCAAGGCTAACAAAATCACCCTACATGCCACCTCTAAAGCAGGCAGTAAGAATGCTCAGCACATTCCATCCTGGATGATTCCATTACCCACCTTGATGCCCAACTCCTGCCCCCAACACACACACTGCCACCCTCCCCAGCCTCTTAATTCTTCAACCTCATCTTCAGTGACTTTCCCTCCAGGCCACCCAGCTATCCACTCTCATGCCCATAACCAAGTCCAGTCAGCTCCTAAAACTCTCAAATCCACTCTCCTCCATCTCATCCTTTAGCTACTGTTGAATTATGTCCCTCCATAAAGGATATGTTTAAGTCCTAACCCCAGTCCCAGAAAAAGTGACTTTATTTGTAAATAAGATCTTTACAGAGGTAATCAAGATTAAAATGAGGCTATTAGGGTGGGCCCTAATCCAATATGACTGGTTTCCTTATAAAAAGGAGAAAATTGGACATAGAAACAGACACAAGGGAAGAAAATGTGAAGATGAATGACTGGAGTGATACATCTAAAAGCCAAGAAGGCCAAAGACTGATGGCAAAACAGCCATTAGGACAAGTCTGGGGCGCCTGGGTGGCTCAGTTGGTTAAGCATCTGTCTTCAGCTCAGGTCGTGATCCCAGGGGCCTAGGATCGAGCCCCTTGTCATCGGGCTCCTTGCTCAGGGAGCCTGCTTCTCCCTTTGCCTGCCGCTCCCCCTACCTGTGCTCTGTCAAATAAATAAAATCTGAAAAAAAAAAAAAATAGGATGAGTCAAGGAAGGACTCTCCTATAGGTTTCAGAGGGAAAATGGCCCTGCTGACACCTTGACTTCAGACTTCTAGTCTCCAACACTGTCAGGCAGCAAATATCTGTTGTTCTAGGCCACTCAGTCTGTGGTACTTTGGTATGACAGCCCTAGATATTGGTATAGCGACAGGGCCCTGTTCTAGTTCTCTCAACTACTCCATTTCATCCCACCCCACCCCAGACATCTTCATGTGGATCTCCAGGACATTGACCTCTACGCCTTTCTATCTTCACTTATCTCCTGGCCCACTTTGGATTCCTTGACCCTTCACTTCATCTTGCTAGTCTCCTCACTATTCTTCCATCATTTCTGTCTGGAAGAATGCAACAGTGATTTCTCTGAGTCCTCACCTATCCTATGGATGCTGCTGAAGCTCACACTCTGTGACTGATAACATTACAAGTTCATGGTCACCAGCCTCAGCTGGGCTTTTAGCCCTGCCTGGTCATCCTCCTGTACTTCTCGGGTTCTCTCCTGCAACTATCTCATACTTCCTTCCTGCCAGCCTCCTCATTCCACTCTCAGCAGCAGAGCTGGATTCCAACTTCAAGAGGAGATAGAAACCTTCTGAACTCCCTCATGTCCCACCTTCACCTCCACACCCATCCTCATGAACACCCATCTACAACTCCTTCCCTGGAAACTTACAGGGAGTCCTCTCTCCTGTCCCCTTTGGGAGGCCCATACCTCCATGCTTCTGGATCCCATTCCCTTTTACCCCTTACAGAGTCTCATTCTGAGTTATCCACAGTCTCTTGCATCTTTAATCTCTTTCTCTACTAGCTTCCTCCATTAACCTACAAATACACTCAAATTTCTAAATCATTAAAATAAAAATTGAAACTCTGTATCCCACATTCCTCTACATTTATCACCTCTCTCCTCCTTCACAATCTCACTTCTTGAAAGAGCTGTCTCCACTTCCTTACCTTTCATACCAAAGCATAACCTTTTCTAAGAAATTATGGAGGCAAAAGCCACACTGGAGTGGATTAAGAAGAAAGTGGGAAGAAACTGAATCAACAATTATACACAACGCTTACGGTCCCTCCTAAATTGGGTCAAGCTTTCTGGCTCTAAAGGCCTATTTTCTCTCTGGCTCCCTCCCTAAAATTCTTCCTCTAGGGGCGCCTGGGTGGCTCAGTTGTTAAGCGTCTGCCTTCGGCTCAGGTCATGATCCCAGGGTCCTGGAATGGAGCCGGCATCGGGCTCCCTGCTCCTCGGGAAGCCTGCTTTTCCCTCTCCCACTCTCCCTGCTTGTGTTCCCTCTCTCACTGTGTCTCTGTCAAATAAATAAATAAAATCTTAAAAAAAAAAAATCTTCCTCTAGGTTCCAACTAGGCCCTGTAGACACCCAGGAGGGAAAAGGCCGCAAAATCACTAGTCATCCCTCTCTTAGCTTCTGGCCTATTTCCTGATTCTCTGAATTGCAGATCTTGTTCCTCCCAAAAGATTTTGACCCCAGCTCAGTTTCCCTCACACAAACCCATGCCATCATCCTGGAGTTCCCAGGTGGTGCCTCAGTGAGCTGCCCAAATGGGAGCCCCTCCTAGGACTCCCAGAGCTTATGATACCACCTTACTGAATCGTTCGTTCAGTACCGGTCACCATGCTTATTCCATGTGATCATTCCACCATGGCTAGAGTAGGCTGGATCAGGATAGGATGCTGAGCCACATACCAATAGTCTGCAAGGAGCCTGGCCCCAAAGCTCTGGGGACTAGTGACACTCGGAGAGCTGTTCATGGTAGAAGACACAAGTGGAGATGCTTAGAGAAAAGGCAGTATGCAGAAGCTGGGAGGGAGCAAAAACCTGAGTTAGCCACAAAGAGAATGGGGAGAAGCCAGGCAGTTGCTACTAACAAGACATCAGAGTGCCTGCCACAGCCTCTAGGAGTGTTAGATGCTCCTTGACCCTGTATTTAAGAGGCCTGGTTGGGCAGCTGCTCAGAGGGTTTCCTGTCTCTAATATTCCCCGAATCTGCATCACTTGCCCCTCCCTCAGAGTCTTCCCTATCACTCTGGGCAACCTACCTTGGAAAGTACAGAATGCAGCATTCAAAGCTTGACCACAGCCTTCTGGCCTTATAGTCAATCTCCTAATCCCTGCCCTAAGCCCTTATTGAGGCCTCCAGTCCCCCATTTCTCCCAACATCCTAACCCTCCCACCTAGACTCAGCCAAACATCATTTTAGCACTCTCAAATTGCTGGGCTCCCTGCCACAATATGAGCCCAGAAGAGCCCCGTTTGTGCTTTCCTGGTGACTGGACACTCAGTCTACTGTATACATTGGAGAAGACCTCAAAATCCAGTGGGAGATCCAACTGACTCAACTCTTCACTGAATCTACCACCGCCCACAATCCTGCTGTGGTCCCTGCAGACTCCTGGCTATCACTGCAATCTTCACCTCTCTCCTCATGCCCCTGGCCTTACCATGGTGAATCTGAGAGTCTATGGCCAATTTGAGACAGAAAAGGAGCAGCAAGGGGTAAAAAGGAAGGATGAGACCTGGAGAGGAGACACAAGATTGAGCTATGTTTTTTGTTTTTTTTAAGATTTTATTTATTTATTTGACAGAGAGATAGTGAGAGCAGGAACACAAGCAGGGGGAGTGGGAGAGGGAGAAGCAGGCTTCCCACCGAGCAGGGAGCCCGATGTGGGACTCAATCCCATGACCCTGGGATCATGACCTGAGTCAAAGGCAGACACTTAACGACTGAGCCACCCAGGAGCCTGTTTTTTTTTTTTTTTAAGTTTATTTATTTAGGTAATCTGTACACCCAACGTGGGCCTTGAACTCATGATCCTGAGATCAAGAGCCACATGATATTCCAACTGAGCCAGCCAGATGCCCCATGAGCTATGTTTTTAAGATAGGAAAAAATGTTTGTAAATGGAGTAATAATGATAGCAATTAACATTCACATAGCACTATATGCCCAGGTGATATCTAAGAGTCGTATGTATATATTTCTACATTTAATCCTCATAACAACCCTATGAGGTAAGCACCGCATATATCCTGTTTTATGGACGGAAATACTAAGGCTCAGAGCACTACTTGTCCAAGGTCACAAAGCAGTAACTTACTAGCACATGGCAGAACCAGGATTCAAATCCAGGCAGTAGGTACCTGAGACCATGACCTTAATCACTATACTATGATAAATGCTGCAGAGAAAGAAAAATATCCCTAAACCAGGGGTGGGGTGGAGGGGTACGGGGACTACCCCTCCTTTAATCCCACCTCCATATAGCAGGTCAAGCAGAGGCTCATCAGACAAATGGGCAGAACCTTTATTTCCTACCCCACTCCCTGGATCTCTGTCGGAAGAAAGGACAGAGGCACAGTAGGTAGAATGCCAAATAAACCCTTCTTAAGCAATCCAGAACCCAGCTGAGACCGCACACCTGTAACTCTTCATAGCTGTCCCTTTTCACACACCAGAGAGAAGAGGAAGCAGGACAAGGAGGCCCACTTCTGTGGATTCAAGTCTTGTTGGGGATGTTGAACAGTTACAGGAGGCTTTTCAGAGAAGGCAGAGCCATCCTAGACATTCATGCCTGGAAAAGATCTTGCTTGGCAGATCTTCAGGACCAGGTGTCTCGAACCCTTCTTCGGGGTCGTGGGCCACAGCTGGAGCTTGATGTGGGGCCCAGGCCAGGGGGTGCTCCTGGAGGCTGGTAGCCACACTCATTGGGGTCCAGGGGGTCCCGGCTGAGCAGTACCCACACTGCAGGTACATGGCGGCGCACTGTTAGGGGATCCAGGCCAGTGTCAGGTGAGACTGGCACCCAGCTGTCCTCGGTCTGCAGGAAGCGCAGCTTGGTAAGCTGGTGCAGGCCTGGTACACGCCGCTTGACAATCTCAGCACAGCTGACCGCCTTCCCTGCAGCCCGGCCAGAACCTGAGAACACCACATGCCGTGCACTACCACCCTCCAGTCGACCCAGTGCCAGCCCCAGTAGGTTGCGGATTTTGCTGCCATCTCGGACCCGCATCTCCAGGGTATCAGGAGGTAGCTGGGGCATCGGAGAAGGTGCTGGGAGTTCCACAGAGCCAGCTTTCCGGTAGTGCTCCATTCCACTTGCTGTTGTGTCTGAATTTCACGGTCCACTGCAGAGAAGTGTCAGATGAATGCTGGGCAATACGCCCCAAGCCATCCCCCAACCCGAGCTCTCCAGGAAATGGTCCTGCTCTTCATCCCAGACTTCCCAGGAACAGGACTGTATCCCCTCACCCTTGGCTTCTCAGCACAGGTGCCATGCCTACTTGACCCTGGAAAAGGGCAGTATCCCAAACACCCCATTCTTCTGGACATGGCCATAACCCTCCCTCCACCCTGGAGTCCCTGACACAGGACCAAATTCATCAAACACTGGGCTCTTTAGGATAGGCCAAGCCCCCTCATCTTGAGCTCCTTGGGACAGGGCTGTGCCCTTTAACAGGGACTTCAAGTACCTCCATTTTTACCTCAACTGTACTTTCTAATAAAGTTCTTTTCAGTTTATCTTTTTTCCAGCCTATCTTTTTTTTTTTTTAAAGTAAGCTTTATGCCCAACGTGGGGCTTGAACTCATGAGCCCCAAGATCAAGAGTTGCATGCTCTACTGACTAAACCAGCTAGGCACCCCTTTAGCTTATCTTTTAATTCAGGCAAAAGACCCTGCAGGCAAAGCATCCCTCGATGGGAACTACAATTACCCCTCTAGCAATAACGACTGCCCTAAGGCCTGCAAGACCCTCTTTGGCCGCAAGACAATGATGGACCTGCCCTTTGCTGCCCATTGCACCTACAGACCAACCTTTGTCCCACATTCTCCTTATATAAACCTAGCAGCACTGTCAACACTTTGAAGACAGTCTTTGAGGCTAGTGTGCTGTCTTCTCAGTGTTGGCCCCACTTAAATTCCTTTCTTGTTGCACGACCAGGCGTCTCCGCCTTTGGATTTTGTCAGCCGGGAGTGGCAGAACCTGGTCTGTTTGGGACCCCCAAAGCCAGGCGCTTCTGCATCCCTGTACCCGGTTACACCCTTGCCCCAGACGTTTGAAAACAAGACTGAGCGCCCCTCACCCACAGCTAAGACAGGAACAAGGCCCCCCTCACTCCGCTCGCAGAGTGGAGTACCCTCCAAGCTCCCTGGCAAGAGCCAAGAGCCCTCCTCCAAATGCTTCTCAAACAGAACTGAACCCCTCCCCTACTCCGGGATCCTAAGAATAGGGCCGAGCACCCCTCACCCTGAGATTCCCAGTGTCGATGCCCCCAACCCAGGTCACTCAGAAACTAGGAAGCAGAGGCCTGACGCGGAGGGCTGCGTGGGCTACTCCTGGTGTGGAGCCCACAGCCCGGCCCCCTCCACCGCCACGGGCGGACTCCAAAGCCCAGCAGGCCGCAGAGGCCAAGAAGGCAGCCTCCCCTCTCTTCCCTCTACCTCCACACAACCGCACCACCGACCCCCAACGCCGCTGCACTCTAGCTCTCACCACCCCGGCCCCGCACACCTCTACTTCGATCTGGAGCCAAGATGGCGCGCACGCAGGGAGCGCGCCGAAGCCGCGGGGCCGCGCACGCCGGCTAGGGGCGGGGCCTGCGGGGCCGTGGCCCGCGGGGCCTCCGCGGGAAAACTGAGTACCGCCTGGTCGTCTAGGTGTGAGCTGAGCCAGGACGCCCTGAGACATGAACATACGGGCAGTCTCCGCTGTTACGCCCTGGGGCACCCCTACCGGGGCGCAGAAAAGCACTGCGGAGAGGAGCCACCATCAGAGACTCGCGTCCCAAAGATGGGGAGGATCCGGCCCTGAGACGATGGCAGGGCTGAGTCACCAGTAGAGCGCACTACAATAGCAAAGGCGACGCAGTGGGTTTCATTTGACAGGGGCAAGAGGTTCCGTTTGAAGTGGTTGCTGCTGCGCGGGGGAGAGCCTTGGTCACCGAGTTGTTCTGCGCTTCGACCTCATTCTGTGGGCATGGTGAGCCACGAAGGCTTTTCATCAGGGGCCGGTCAAACCAGTTTGTGTGCACAGTTCACTCTGGCTGCCGACAAAGGGGGTGGGAGTGGGGAAACTGGGCAGCAACCGCCGGTGAACAGGCCGCGGGGTGCTGGGGGCGTGTCCACGGGGACTCGTACGGTGCCTAGCGTATAATAAATAGGAGCTCAAATATGTGTTAAATGATTTGAGAATGAAACAGAAATAGCAGTCGGAATAGAGAAAAGTAGATTAAGTTGGGAGATATTAGGAGGTAGGTTTGGTGAGTTGGTGACTGTCTGGACTGAGAAGAAGAGTCTAGGATGAGTCCCAGATTTGTCTTAGGACGTGCTGAATTTGAGACGCTAGTGAAACTGTGCAGGTTGAGTGGCGGGCGGGCAGGCCCTTGTAAAGGGGTTTGGGGCCACAGCACTCCCTGAGACCACAAGGGGGCAGCAAACACTTGGTGTGTTTGCTGGAGTGAGGCACCAATCTCTGTCTCAGCTCTATCATCAGGCTCCCTCCTTCTCCAGCCCAGCAACCCACCCCCACAACCCCACACACAGCCCATCCCCACCAGAGAGCCCAACGCCCTGCAACCCAACCTCTTCTGGGCTCCTCTTCCCGCTTAATAGCACCAAGTAAACTCCCAAGAGAGAAACCTCAAGGATCCTGCCTTTGCACATGTTCTCAAATATCCTGGGTATCACCTTCCAGTGCTGCCTCCCTCAACTCTTCCTCTTCTGTGCTCCAAAGGACCCAGTTGCTGGGTGAGCTCTTTTCTTTGACCATCTCCCCAGCTAGTCTGTGCAAGGCAGGGATCATATCCTCCCCACCTAGCATGGTATCTGACATTTAGAGGATACTTGATAAATGTGGGATAAATGGATGCACAAACAAATGTTCCACTCATATCGATCAAATGAGAGCATCTGTCCTGAGAGCTCTACATTCCCCAGAAAGCCAGACCAGGATGAGTATAGCTCCTGGTCCAACCACTAGAAAGGCTGACAATTCTGCCCTCTACCACCCCCATCCTCACCATCATTCCCATCATAGACCAGGAAGTTGACACATTCCTCCAGTGATTTCTATAGTTTATTGTCACTGGAATAGGACACCGATGTGGGGAGGGGGTGCAAAAGCAAACCTCAAGTAGCCAGGCCTCCGACCTCAGAGCCCCACCTGAATGCAGAGAGGTAGGCTGCGAATCCAATAAATACAGAGCTGCCTCTGCCCTGTTACAAAGGCAGTTTAGCACAGGGCCCTGGAGCCTGGCTGTCCTGGCCCACCCAGGAATGGGAAGCAGCTATCACTCCTCTGCTGGCTTCACTTGCTTGGCGGCCTCTAGCTGGCAAAGTAGCTCATCCCACTGCACAAATTGCTTGGAGAGAAGCATTGTCTGGTGGCAGGTCAAGGTGAGAACAAGAGCCTGAATGAGGAAGTGGAGAGATTTTCCATCTGCCAAAGGGTTGGGGAGGAGGGGAATAGAAAGGTTCATTGGGATGGGATGAAAGAGACAGAGCTGCTGGAGACTGAACAAAAGGGCAGGGCCTTGGACAGCATTCCTTAGGGGCCTGGCTGAGCAGAAAGGATACAGTCTTGTTGTATTCCTCCAGGAGAGCCTTGGACTCCTCAGTGATCTCCACACACTGGTCCTATGGGGCCAACGTATGACAGAGAAAGGAGTTGGATAAAGCCCCTGCTTCCCACTAACTTTCCTGCCTTATCAGGGACCCTCACTCCCCATAAAGCCTAGAGAAGGTAGTGTTTAGCCCCAGAGCTAAAAGGAACAAATTTCTAACGGGGCACTTTCAAGCTCCAGGATGGGTACCCTAACAGCAGTCCTAAGGCAGAGTGACCACTCATTTAAGGAAATATTCCTGCTAGTATATGTCTCCTCCTTCCCTGTCCCCTATATCTGAATCCTCTTTGAACTTTAATCTAAGGCCTGGGAATGGTAAAACAAAACAAAACAAAAACAGCTCCTCCATTCAATGTCAAGGACACACCATCCCCAGAAATTCTTGGGCACCTCCCAACATCGACCTTCTGGTGTCTCAGAACAGTCCTACTCAGAGAGGCAAGAGACCTAAGGCAGATGGAAGATAAAGGATAAACCTTCAAGTTTCCCCTGGAGCTGCCATGAGGGTAGCCTGATGCTGCTTCCCCAGGTGGCAGGGGTGGGGACTAGGAGCCTCACCACTTCTACTTTCCCTTCCAGTCCTCACCCCTCCCATACCTGCTGCTGGATGTGGATCTGGGCCAAGCGCTGCAGGCGGGCAGCATGTTCAGGAACGGCTGTAAAACACAACACGCACTGCCTGATGATGCTTGTGCCTTCCCCGGGGACTGCTCAATAGTCTATTAGGTCTTCAGCAGGATTAGAGTATTGAGTGGAGAAGCTAAGCAAACGCCAGGCTTCATCGACCATTGCAGCTAAAGGTGGTGGGGCTCCTTGCCCACCCCAGTCTTACTCTAGGACCCAGAGGGGGCAAAGATACAGGCTCCTAGGAGAAAATAAAACCTTGGGGTCCCCAGAGTTGCCCCATGCCCCCACCCCAGTGCTGTAAGCAGGGTGAAGTAAAGAAAGCTTTGCCTATCATGGGATCTGTCCCTTTGCTCTCAGCCCAGTGGGACCAGGTCTGCCTGGAAGAGGGAGCCTGCAGGTGGGCTGAGAATGAATGCCAGGTTCCTAAGCTAGACACCTGGAATCCAACACCCAGAGCCTTGGCCACCATGCTGGGCCCACAGCTTAAGGCTGTCAGAGCCTCAGCAAGGGAGGGGAGGGGGAACTAGGAAAAAAATACCTCCAGAGACAGACAAGATGGATATCTGGATTCAATTAAAGTCACTGTCTTCTTGTCAAAAGAGGCCCAGGGACTGCACTGGGAAGTGTGGTGGGAAGAATTTACACACATTCACATGCCTGGCAAGAACTCTTACAGTAAAATCTGGGCTACGCAGCACCGTGCAGAACATATGCTGAGGGGGTGATGAAGAAGGTAGAAGGAATACCCAGAGTTGGGGGCTGCTGGACTTGACTAGTGTCCTTAAGTCCAAACTGCCTGAGGTTCTGAAACTGAACTCTGCTCTGGCCATTTTAATCCCAGTGCAGGTAGCAGGTACCCCCAGAGTGAGGGTAAAGACAAGGAGCAGACTAAGCTTGAACCCAGGGAACCTGAGGCACAGGGAAGTCCTGGCCATCCACCTACCTCCCCAAGCACAATAGTAGAGTTACAGCCCCAAAGAGGTACCTTTGATGTGAGCGCTGTCCAGCATGGGCACCAACGCCTCCACCTGCTCCAGGAGTGCAATCTGGGATAAGATAAACTGCTCCTCTGAGGCAAAAACAGACAAGACAGTGGCAGCGAGGTAAGCCTGGGCACTGCTACTTCTATGCAAGGGGCTGAGGCCCTGGCAGGGGAGATGGCTGAGTCCTGGAGCATGGGCCAGCTACTCTGCCCATTGCCCTCTTCTCTAGGTGCACATTCCCCCATTCTGCCCCTACCTCTCCTAGGTGCCTCTGGTATGAGCCATCTTGAGCCCAAGGAGCCTCTAAGTTTCTTCAAATCCCACCTTTCTTAAAGTTTTAACTCTAAGGCCTCTTCCTCTAGCCTCCTATCAACAAACTCAGTGATGCCACAGGAGACAAAGTACTTCAGACTTGGGTCTCCATGCCCAAGGACTCCTGGGAAGGTATGAAAGAGGAGACATGTGGCAGAATATCAGGCAGGTTCTGCTCAGTGGTCCTGAGAGGCAAGCTTCTGGAGAGCTGGGG
Source organism: Eumetopias jubatus (assembly GCF_037043125.1). Lineage (NCBI taxonomy): Eukaryota > Metazoa > Chordata > Mammalia > Carnivora > Otariidae > Eumetopias > Eumetopias jubatus. Next base: position 58,091,736 of record NW_028274821.1, read on the forward strand.
CAGTAACAGCAGAGCCCAGTGAGAAGAGCAGGATCTGGACTGGACCTGGCATAGGTGATTTCAATGGTTGCAGTGAGTAGGAAGCACATTCAAGAAGGGATGACTGTTGGGGTGCCTGGGTGGCTCAGTCGTTAAGCGTCTGCCTTCGGCTCAGGTCATGGTCCCAGGGTCCTGGGATCGAGCCCCGCATCGGGCTCCCTGCTCAGCGGGAAGCCTGCTTCTCCCTCCCACTCCCCCTACTTGTGTTCCCTCTCTTGCTGTGTTTCTCTCTGTCAAATAAATAAAATCTTTAAAAAAAAAAAAAAAAGAAGGGATGACTGTTATGCCAAATGTTTGGAGGCAAGGATGCTTATCAATTAATAGAGGAAAAAGAATTCAATTGGCTGAACTGATGCAAAGAGAGCACAGGAAACAGAGCTGCATGGGAACGTAGATCCATAGACTATCGAAGGCTCTGAATGGCAGGCCAAAGACTTAGGATTTTATTCTAGCAAGGAGAGAGACGGAGATGCTGAGGTTCCAAAGTAGACAAAGTAGCATGTTGGAGATGTGTTTGGGGAAGAGGGTACTGGGTCACACGCAAGAAGGGAAAGACTAGGGTCAGGAAGAGGACTCAGAAGACTGCAACTAGTCGTGCATGAGGGGCAGACGCTGAGGCAGTGGCCAGGGGGGGATGGAGAGGCTGGACTCCACAGTCGGTGTAGGAGAAGATCTCCTGAACTTGGTACCTGAGCCATGGCAACGGTTTAGGGATGTTCTGTTCACCACCATATACCTCACACCAGGGATGGTCTGGATCACAGTAGATGATCGATCATTAAACATCTTTTGAATGAATGAACAAACACAGGTACTTCACAAACCCTACCTCATGGAGTGGCTGACTAAACTGAGTAGCAGACCTTGCCAAGTCAATAGTTCCTGCCTAGAACTCCGAAATCCCAGTGCTTTCTCACATGAAAGAAAAATGTTGAAACTCATACCAATATTCTAACCTCTCCCAAATGCAATGCTCTGTTCCCACCCTTTCCTAGAAGCTCCCCTGACTAGTGAGCAGAAGTGAGGAAGGTTCTGAAGGAAAATCCTAGAGACAGACCACTTATAGAACACTGGAGTAGTCCCCACTGTTGTTGGCACCATGGCCTGCAGCTAGCTCAGAATGATACCACACCCAAGGCCTACTAGAGGACTACAGGATGACCTCAGGTCTCAGCCCAGAGCCAGGCCAGAATTCCAGACAGCAGCTTCCAGAGCTGTATCCATGAGAGAAGTGGCAGGGAGGCCATCTCTGTGCCCAACTTCCCCCACGATCCATAATCCCCAGATGCATGTGCACACATTGTCCAGCACTACCTGCTAATATGAATTGCAGCTTAGAGGCATCAGGTATGGCAATGCGGTCAATGTACTCAGGATCCAGATATTTGATCAGGTCTTCAACTAGAAAAGAAGCAAGATGGAAAATGGAATGGGGCTGGGGAGTGGGGAATCTGACTTATGAAGGATATTAGGGGATATTAGTGGTCAACCTTGGGGAGAATCTTGAGTGAGGAGATGACATCCACAGTGCCCACCCAGCAGGCCTCCATCAGGCCCCACCTCCCTGTCTCTCCCCTCTGACCATCTGCTGGCTAACCTCAGCCTTTACAGCTGGGAATGCAATTGCCTCCACTATCCTGGGGCCCTCAGCATTCCCACTGACCTATCTTCACCAAAGGTGGAAGGTCCCTTGCCCCTCAGTGCCACCAAGACAAGTCAGAGCTTTTTCAAATTTTTACGTTGCTTGCTTTGACATAATCAAAACAGTATGACTAAAAAAGCCTGGGGTTCTCAGGCCCGATTTCTTTCCTGCCTTTGAACCTTGCCTATGGAAATCCCATACCTCTCCTCCTTACTTTACTAAGAGGACCTTTGAGGCAGAACTCTTATCCCATAACTTAGGACACTGTCATGGGCTTGGAGTTTAAGCACAACACCCCACTTTACCATTTCAGCAGGGAAAAATCTTCACATTCTATCCCCATAGGGCAATTCCAGTGACCTACTGGGCTGGAGGGCAAGGGCCAGGTCCCAGGAAGCACAGGCATGGGAAGGAGGTCAGGCAGGCACCCTATGGAATCACTTACTCTTTTTGTACAGAATCTTCACCCTCTCCCTCTTGCTGGCAATGTTCCCCAAAGCCACCTGTACCTTGACTAGGCCATCAGCCACCTGTAAGGGGATTGAAAGTTAATTCCAAGATTCACCTCTTGACTCAAGGCTTGAAAGAGGTAAAGAACCCTCATTCCCTCAGACTCCCAAGTCTCCTTGACCCAGCAAAGTAGGTTGGCCCCCTTCTCTTGTCTTAAGGGAGATGCAACCCCACCTTCCGGGAATCCTCATTGTGAAGGGGAAGATAATCATGTAGTCCTTGGGAAGTTTCAAGTCTGACTAGGGAGGTAATTAACTATACTAGACTTCATAGGCCATTAGCATATCCTATATATTCTATTCCCTGGTTCCTGCCTCTTTAGCTGAACCTACCTAGGCTTTAGGGGTAGAGAGTGAAGAATCCGGATATTAAAGGGAGAGGCCATGGGAGTGAATGATCTCACCCAGGTTTTAGAATACAGGGTAAGGAATGCCAATATTCAAGGGTCAAATATATGGGGAGGCAAACAGGACTAAGCAGCAACAGCCATAGCGGTAGGAGGAAAACAAGGATTTAGTGTCACAGATGTCAACTGGAGCAAATGTTTTGAGAAATCAGTTCTCAAATGGGGCATAATCTGCTAGTGACAACTAATTCCACAAGAAGTGTACAAAAAGACATCATTACCTCTGATACACTTAACTCCAGGGTATGCCTGACATTCCACCTTCAGTAAAAGGTCTTCCCATAGTAAAAAAGGGGTGCGGGGGGGTTGGGAGAGCTAAGCTTCACGGTTGTCAAAATTCAGTCACTGGTGTGGACTGCCGGTCCATACCTCAACACCCAGTACCCAATCCCTTACCCTCTTAGTCCTGGCTCTTTGAGACCTCACCTCCCACCCCTGGAGCCTTCCTTATCCACCTTTGCTCTGCCTCCTCTGGCGTCCCATGGACCTCTTTCTGTACAGTATTCAGCAATTAATTACGCAGGGCTCTGTGACGACCCTTCCACTGCGGACTTCAGCTCTTACTGAAACTCTCGTTAGTCAGTTTCTCGAGTGTGTCAGGTCTCTCCAGCTAGGCCTTGAGGACAGAGGCGGAATCTTAGTCACATTTCACACTGAGCCCATCACAATCGCTCCATTGCGGATGGAGCAATGCCCTCCATGGAAATGGACCCCGAGGGTCCGATAAGCTCTGCAAGGTTTCGAACCTTTATTATTTCAAAGGCCGGGCTGCGGGAGATGAGACTGGAGCGGTAGCATCCATCCCGACGACCAGGCCAGTAGACCGCTCTTGCTCTGCCCCAGAAAAGGAGCACTGGATCCCAGATCGCTCACCTTCCGAGAGCCGCGCGGCCCGCCCGACCCGTACACCCAGCGCTCCAATTCCTCCACACGGGCCTGTAGCCGCTGCACATCGGTCACAGCCGCCATAGCTACCGCCGCCCCGCCTCAGCCGGGGAACAGCCAGGGGGCGGGACATCCGGCCAAATAGAGAAGACTGGCTAATCCGAGTGCCCGGGTGGACCTCTATACGGGAAGTTGCGTCACGATTCAGCCCTCCGCTGCCGGAAGTGACCGGCAGGGCCCGTGAAAGGTGTCAAAAGCTGTCTGGTTACCTAGGCAACGGTTACCCTAGCCAACCTTCCAGCGGTCAAGCCCTATCCTAGCTTCCAGCTTCCGCTTGTCCAGACAAACTTTTGCCTTTCTTCTAATTCCAGGGTACCAGAGAGGTTTCCCACCCCATTCCACGAGATTGCCCATATAAATACACCTATTTTTTAAGGATTGGTCCATTCCCCTAGATCAGTAGGAGACTCCGTGAGATGCCATAATCTTCAGGAGTCTTTTAGGGTTCAAGCGATTAAATGTCTTGCCCAAGGCCACTCCGCACTCTAGTAGTAGAATCAGGATTTGCACTCAGGCTGTCTGATTCATGAACTCCAGCCCCTCTACCTTCATGGACCTTTGCTGTTCTGTCTTCCCCTCTGAGAAACCCTGGCCCAACACAGCCTGTGTATACCACATAATCCCTTCCCAACACCCAGACCCAAACAAAAAGGAGAGGAGGCACTGGAGAGGGAGGGACTACAGCTTTATTATTCAGACGTGACCTGAGGGACGACTCCTTCACAACACCCCAACCCAACCCTTCACATGGCTTCTAAAGGGAAGCAGGTCTGATTTGAAGAGGTGGGGTCCTAGAGATGACACTGACACAGGGAGGCACATGAGGAGATGATGGGGGTTACTGGGGGCAGAACTCTTTGGTAGATGCTGCTGGGGTTGGCCAGGGAGGAGATGCTCTCCCTTGACAATGAGGTAGATGTAACATAAAAAAAAAAAAAAAAAAAAAAAAACCCAAAACCAAAAAAAAAACCCTCTTTGGCTTCAAGTCCACATGGCATGGTGGGGGGGGGAGGTCATCTCCCAGGGCTGGGTCCTAGGGTGGGCACCCTGGAAGAATCAAGGTGTGGGGGCTGGGACTCAATCCAAGTGGGAGTTCTCAAGGTGAGGGGCTGGAAGGGGGCCCTGTAGGGAGTGGAGGTACAGGGTTGGTTGGGCCCTGGGAAGCTGGCACAGGCTGGCGACGGGCAAAGAGGACACCTGACAAAGGGGTGAGGAGATGGTGGAGGGAAAACACAGGCAGGAGGGGGTAGGCACAGAAACAGAAGAGGAAAACAAAAGTCAGTGTCCTGATTGTTAGAACACCGCACACATATCCCTGTCACAAACCAATGAGGACAAACCCCTTAGGTCAGTGGAGACTCCTATGCCAATATAGATACCCTCAAACAGGTAAACAAGAAATATTTACACTGATACATAGGCCCATGACAAGTCAGACATCCCATGGTACCCATGCCAGAGAGGTCATGCCTTAGACCCCATGCCATTGTAGACACCCCTTTAACCCATGCCATTGTAGCAATCCCCTGAACCCCACATTACCCATGCAAGTTTGAATATCCCTGAACCTCATGCTAGCTGAAAAAATCTAAAATCCCCATGCCAGAGCAAATATCCCTGACTTCATGCCAGTATAGACAGCCTGCTGTACCCATACCAGTGTAGACCACCCCGTTGATCTCTAGGGCCATGTTGATACTGCTGATACCACTGCCTGCCAGACTGAGAGGCCCATCCAGCCGCTCTTCTGTCCAGGAGGGGCAGGGAGTCACATTTTGGAGAATCAGACTTCAGATTTATAAGCTCCCCCCTCCATCCTTATAGACAGCCCCCATTCCACTTTGGCCCAATACCTATAATCACACAGTTGTCTATTGAGGGATCTTTCTGCCCCACCTTCAACATCTATGTCCTCCCTCAATGCACAGGTCCGAAGCCCTCTCAGCAACAAGCCCCTCCTCACCCCTCAGGGGAACCTTGCCACGGGGCAGGAAACTGGTGGGAGCTCCAGGTCGAGGTGGATCCATGTGCCCCATCAGCACAGCCCTCTTCTCTGGGGGCTCCTCTGGTGCCAACTTCTCCCTTGCAGGTCCCAAAGCCAAGCCCACAGGCAGTGCCAGTCGAGGGGCTGGAATTCCGGTTTCCTCTGGAAGAACAGGTCATTCAGCTCTCCTGGACCAACCAACTCTGCCTCTGCATTTGGTTCTCCCCCCAGGCTTGGGACCAGTGGAGGTCACCCAAGCTGAAGCACCAATTTTGATCCGCCCAACCCCCATCCAAAGTCTCAGCCTCGAGGCACTGAAGCTGGAGAGCCCAAAGGGCCAATATATATGTCTAGGTTGGTCCAAGATAATGTGGGTCCTTTCCGTGTTCTTAATTATTAAATAATACAGGTCACAGGAGGCAAAAACCACATGCAAATAGGAGCCCTAGGTGCACAGGTGTGGAATGGAGCTCCTCTAGATAAAGGACCTTTTTCTGAGCTTCAGGTCCACACAGCAGGAACCCGTACCCCAGACCTCCCACGGCTTCATTGACCCCAAACCTCAGTACTCCTAAACCTTAGCGGTCAGCAAACCCCAGTGCCCTGTCAGTCCTTACTGCCCTCAGACCTCAATGCCCCCCAGACTTCAGAGTCGCCACATTTTAATGTTCTCTGTATCTCAGCGCACCCTCTCGGTCTCAGAGACGCCCAAAACTCAGCCTCTCTCCCCTCAACACCTTTCTTAATGGGGCTCGGGCTCAGCTGCGCGCAGGCGTGCGCCGGCAGGCCGGAGGCGGAGCCTTGGGCAGGACGGGGGCTGGGCGTGGGCGTGGGCGGGGCGGCGCCAGGACCCGAGATTTGGCCCGGAGTTGCCCGAGGGGTAGGCCCAGCTAAGCCGTAGAGCGGGGCGGCGGTGTAAGCCTGACGACGGCCTTCGCGCCGGTTGCTGTCGATGGCTGCCTGGAGCTCCCCCGGGGAGCTGAGCGCCCGCGTCTCGCACTCGTACGGGTACAGGTACTTCATGTACCTAGAGGCGGACGAACGAGGAGGGGTGGGTGGGAGGCTGGACCCAACTGATCAAGCCCACAACGGAACGTCTACCCCTGGGCCCTCCACGCCCTGTGGCCCCCTTCCGAAGCCTCCCCCCCTCCGCTCGCGCGCCTGGCCTCACTGGGTGCGTAGAGTGAAGGCTGCCGACGTGATGGTGGTGGGCAGGCTGAGGCCGCGCGTGACCTCCCGCCACACCTTGCGGTTGATGACTTCCACCAGGCCGCCTTTGGCTGTCACCAGGCGAAAGAGCGCGTACAGGTCCAGCACCTGCTTTGCCATGATGGGCACACGGTTCACTGGCGTCCCTGGTGGGAGGTGGACAGAGAGGACACTAAGACTAAGACCCTGTCTGCGGACATCCTCAAGGACTGAAGGAGTCGGTTGCCTGGACGAGGCCAGGGTACAGGGCGGGACCTCTGAGAAAAGGGAAGAGGGAGGGATGGGGAGGTGGGATTCCAGGCAGAGCCCACAGAGCCCCCAAGCCCTGCACTGTAGCAGGAAGGACAGGAAGCTAGATCAGGGGTCGGTAAACTTCTGTAAAAGTCCAGACGGTAAATATTATAGGCTTTGAGGGCCAAACCGCCTCTGTCGGAACTACTCCACTCTGCCGTTGTAGCTTGAAAGCAGGTATGGAGGATATTTAGAGGAATGGGCCCGGCTGTGTTACAATAAAAACTTTATTTACAGACCCTGAAATTCGAATTTCACACGTCCTGAAATGTTACTGAAATGTTATTCGTCTTTTAATTTTTTCCACCATTTAAAAATGTAAAAACCATTCTTATCTGGCAGGCAGCTAGATTTGGCCAGCCGGCTTTAGTTCGCCGACCCCTGGGGTAGACCGTAGTAAGGACTTCCGGACAGTGCTGACGAGTTGGACTCCCCTAAGCTGGACTCCCCTAAGCCGCGGCCGGGGTATGGCTGCCCGAGACCGGCGGATGGCGGATGGGAGGAGAAGCAGCCCCCGCCTCGGCTCGCCATCTCCGCAGCTCACGCCGCCCCCGCCGGCCAGTCCTGACAAAGGGGCCTGTCTGCGCTGAGCGATGGGCCCCAGTTAATTCCTTACCGATCCCGTCCCCTTCCGCCGCCGCCTTTGGACCCGAACAATTAGCTGCGGCCTGATTAATGGGGGGAAATTATCGGTCCCGCGGGACCTCCTCCCCCAGCAGAGGGAGTGGAGGGAGGCAGGGACCGGAGGGAGGCAGAGCTCCCGGCCTGAGGGTGATGGAGGAAATGCTGGGACCTGCTCAGACCACCCTAACCCACTTCCCCAGTGGAGGGGAGACCTTGAGGAAGGGGAGGGAGGGGACACTGGGACCAGAATGACTGGGCCTCCCTGGGAAGCAAAAAAGACCTGGGGCCCCACTGAGGGTCCCTGGCTAGAAAGGATCCCAAAAGGGGTGCTGGCCCTACAGTGGGAGCCTGGGGGACTTTGACCAGCAGCTGCACTAAGGGAGGGGGGTGCAGTGCAGCTAGTTAATTAGTGGCTTATCAGGCCAAGCTCTGAGTGAGTTAATTAGCTTTGTAGAGAGAGATAATGAGTCAGTCTTCGGACCCATGAATCTGGGGAGAAGCCTAAGTGATGGACTGCCGCCCACCCTGATCTCCTTCTGGACCCTTGCATTTTCTTCTAGCTCTGAGATTCCTGGAAAAGAATTCCCACTCCTCCACAACCCCAACTCGCATGGTCCCCAGCCTACCCCTTGAGAAGTCCTTCCTTCAGTCTAATCCCAGTCCTTCCTGCTGTGGAGCACTTTGGGTGCCCCCTGCCTAAAGCAAGGGGAAACTGAGGAGAGACAAGGCTGGACAAAGGGCCACTGAAAGAGGAACAAGGCATTCCCAACCCCCCAATCCTGGGGACCCCCCCCAGTTCCCCCTCCCACCTTCCCAATTGATCCCACACTCATTAACCTACCAGTGGGCTGGCCACTGATTAATCCCCGGGTGGAGGAGGGGGGCAGGGTCAGAGGTTAAAGATGCTATTGAGGGCCCAAAGGATAGGTGTTGCCAAGCTCAGGCCTCTGCAGAGAGGACCCAACCTAGGGACTAAACCCTGGGATCTCCCTTCCTCAAAACTGGTAGGTGGGGGTCCTTCCCTTACATCATCCCACTCACCCCTCTTCTGCATGAAGCTAAACAGGTCATCCAGAAATTCCTTCCTCTTGGGGTCTCCATCAAGCTCGTACAGCTGGGGAAGGACTGAGGTCATTTTTCAGCTCCATTGACTGCCCCCCTCCCCCTGGTTCCCCAACTCAGGTTATACCCTGAATAAGAGTTCTCAGCTGAAAGCGTGGGTAGGGTCTGAAATGCTGGCATTAGACTCTCTCCCCATGAGGGTAGGTAGGGGCTCTTTTTTCCGATATACACACAGACCCTCCACTGGCCAGGGGAGCCCTGGGAAGCTCAAACCATCCCTCTGGGGAATAGGGGATGAGAGGAGGCTTAGGAGGCTCAGCCTGCCCTCCAGGGGGTACAGAGAGCCCCAGGGAGTTAGTCAGGCTAGGATAGTATGTCATACTGAGGAAACTAACAGCTGTCTCTGAGGCACTCATTCACTCTTGTTCATTCCTGCAAAGGCTTCTTGCTTTTCACATCCCCATGTACCAGGGCTTGGGATGAAGGGCAGAGATACCTCTAACCCATTCCTTGGGCACAGTGGATACTCAGAAGCTCCTGGATTGAAACCTGGGGCCCCTCAGCCTACTTTCTGGTCTCTTTCCAGGGACAGTGACCTACCCACTACAGAGACTGCCACAGAGGTAATGGCCCTGCACCACCCAGGACCTGTGGGGTCAGAACTTGAAAGGCCCAGAGGTCATCCCACGCATTTCCAGTCACCTGGAGCCCCATCTCCAGTATCACCTCCCAAATGCCACCCAGGAGAAACAATCCCTAGAGTAACACTCATTTACCCAGAATAACAGTCCCTGAATAACACCAATAGGTAACACTCCATTCCCCAATAAGAACTCTCAGAAAAAAAAAAACACCCATGAGTTAACAAACCCCAAAGATCCACTTTAGACCTACACTCCCACAAGAACTGAGCCCAAAGTCTTAGATGGATTCCCACAAATAACAAACATGCTCTCCAAGTAATAATCTCCAGAATTATACCCAGGAGAAACAGTCACAGAGCCACAGAGCTCTGAATAACTCTCCCAGTTTGACACTAATGCCACAGAGTACTAGCCACAGATGAACACTTCTGGAAAGTACCCAAGACCAACATCCTACAAGTAACATCACCAGAACAGCACACCTAGAGTCAGAGCCCTTCATAATACCTTCATAGTGACAGCCTGAAGCAGTGCCTTAGAATAACATTCAGATGGGTTCCACGGAGAGGAAGAACCTCAAATTAAGGCTCTATGAGTAAGATCTGGTCATTCCCAGCTGTACAGGAGCCCTTTAGTCACACTGTGGCTGTAGTAGCCATCACAGACTAGGAACTGTCACCCATAGAACTCAGGCCAGGGAGAGGATTTGGATGAGGGCAATGCAAGAGGGAAGAGATGAGGGGGTATCAGCTTGCCAAAGGAATGGCAACCTCCAGCCTGCTTCCAAAGACAGAAATAGGCAGCCCAGGAAACCCCCACTGGTTGCTGGAATATGACCTTGCGACTTGATGTGTGAGAAGGTAGGGTAAGATGGTTCTGGCACTGGAATCCCCACTCCTCAGATCCCACTCCCTCAGAAGAATTCTTGAAGCTCCTCACCCCTCCCACTTTTCCTTCCAGCCTCACCAAGAGCCTCCAGTCTGTCATGCCTCCTCCATGTTTCTGGGCGTCTCCTGCACCTTTCAGGGTGTGCCTATGCACTTCTTTCCATGTCTCTGGGTGTCTGTTTCTCCCTCCCTGTCGCTATCTATCTTTCAGTCTTCCCCAGTCTCTCTCCAGGTCTCTGTGCCTCTGTCTTTCCATCCTGCAGAGGGCAGTGGGGGTGGGTGGGCTAAGAATCACCTGGCTTTGCTTTTGCCCAGAGAGGAGAAAGGAGAGAGGGCCTGATATGGAGCGGGTCCTACCTGCTTGAACTGTTCCTCGTAGGTCCATTCATGGGGCTGAGGTCCAGGGGGTTGGCTGGAAGGTGAGCTGGGGCCCTGTGTCCCTGGACGGCTCTCCTCAGCTGCCTCCTCCTCTGCACCGGCTTCCTCCCCTTCCTCATCCTCTTCAGCATCCTCCTCTTCTTCAGTCCCAACCTCCCCCAAGACCCCCTCAGGGGCCTGAAGGGTCCGGGGGGCAGGCAAGGGAGGTAGTGGTGGTGGCAGTGAGTGTGGAGGGGCCAAAGGCCCCACCCCTTGGGCCAGGCGGGCTGCCTGCTGCCTCTGCAGGGCCTCCATTACAGCTTCCAGGCGCAGTCCCCCCGCTGGTGGGGGGGCTGGCACCAGGCGGGGCCCGGAGGAAAGGGCCGCCTGTGGGGGTGGGAATTATGAGTGTTGTACCCTGCTGCCCCCACAACCCCCAGCACAAGAGGAGGTGTTCACTGATTCAGGGAAGTGTGGGGGGCCATAAGAAAAAAGCAGAACGATAGCTTTCCCAGAGATCGACAGAGACAGAGGTAGAAAGAGCAGGAGAGACAAGAAACCAGACCCAAAAGGACAGAAATGGACATTGACAGAGGACAGGTAGAGACAGCAGATCAGAGAGGGTGACAAGGACCAAGAAACGGGGGTGGGGGTGGGGGTGGAGAGCGAGAGCACGAGCGAGAGCCAAGCAAGAGACAATGACAGGAGAGATATGGAAATAGAAATAGAGATGGGACTGAGAGACAACGAGAGACAGAGGTGGGGAGAGACAGAGATATCAGGCAGAGACAAGAACAGAGACACAGAAGTGGGGAGAGATGAGATACTGGGTAGAGAGGGAAGGTAAGAGACATAGAGGAGCAAGAGATAAATAACAAGACCTGAGTGACAGGCAGTCCAGAGAGAGGGACAGAGACAGAGGTGGAGAGAGAGACAAATAGTGAGACAGTGGTTGAGAGAGACAGGGAAAGACCGACGCAGTGGGAGACAGAGACTGAAGAGAGAAAAGATCAGAAAGAAACAGGGCGAGACAGTAAATAGAGGGAAACAGAGACGAGGCAGGGAAAAACCGACGGAGAGACGGGGCAGAGACGCAGAGGACCAGCACTGAGGAGGCGCGGGAACAGAGGGCGGCGGGGGCAGAGCCCGGGACCGGGCGGGCTGGGGACCGCGACCGCGGGGTCTCGACGCCCGCTCTCTGGCTCCCCGCGCCCCGCGGCGCACTCACCAGCCTGGCGCGGCCCGGTGCCCCCGGCGTCTCCACGGCGCTCCCTCTGCTCCACCCGCCTCTCGGGCAGCCCCTTGCTCGGCTCGCTTCCCTGCGCGGGGTCCCCCGCCGTGCGCTCCAGCCGCCGTGCGCTCTTCTGGCCGCGGTGCGCTCACGCGCCGCTCTGCCGGCGGCCGCCGCGGGGGCGGGACCCGAGAGGGGCAGCGCGGGCGGGGGCGCCGGGGGAGAGGCCCCGGGGGGCTCTGCCGCTCCCAGCCCCCCAACAGGTGTTTCCCCCTCCGTACTGCCAGATTGGGGGGAGGGGGCGCTGGTGAGCCGCCGGGAATCGTTTAAAGGAGAGTGAGGAGCCTAACATCCTTGGACTCTGGACCAGGGCCCCGTCACACCCACAAGGCGTGCCCCCCAAATCCACACTCAGTGCCCGGCATTCACACACAAATAGCCGTGTTCACACCCTGTCACAAGCTCAGGCACACAGCTGCCCTGTCTCACATATTTGGTTACACGGACATTATAGCGCCAGTGGCCTGGGCAGGTTGTGATCATGAGGGGAGTTACTCTGCAAGATGCTGAGGTGAATGTGGAGGGCCTGCACAGAGAGAAAGCTTCTCCCCCTGCCCTGACCAAGTGCTGTCCCCAACAGCACGCACGCTGCAGATTGCGCAGTACGTACCCATGGTGGTGGACTCACACATCTGCACTCACACACTCAGGTCTCTGAACGGATTCCACATCCACAGCAGCAGGCTACACACACCACAAGCAGATACATAGTCACACTTCCTTCCTTCCTTTCTTTTTCCTTTTTTTTTTTTTTAAGCTCTTGTAACCTTCTGTTATGGACATTTTCAAACATATACTCAAGAAGAGTGCATAGTATTATGAACCTCTGGTATCCATCCCACATTTCAACTGTCATTATTACCATTTTGCCAATCTTCACACACATCCTCAACGCTTTTGGATGTGACTCCGCAGTGTGTATCTCCAGACCCCTTCAGCCAACAGTTCCTGGCCCACTCTACCCCTGGTAATCCCCCAGATGCTGAGATGCTGTATCTTATTTGGGGGCCCTGAGTGGCAGGCCACAATTTTTCCTCCGAGAAGCCTGGACCCCACTCCTCCCAGGCACTCTTATGCCTTCTCCAGTTTCTTCCTGTGCCCAATATGATGGACCTACTAAATGCATGAGGGCCATCCAGGAGTGATTCCAAGTGTGTGAGTAAACAACCTGTATCTGTTGATTTGACACCTGGTATGAATGTGAAACTCACTATGTCAGATCCAGCACCAGGGACCATCCCCTGACCTCACACCCAGTGAGGCACGCTGTTCCCAGGGCCAAGATTCCTTTAGGAGGCAGAAATTCAGGTGTGACTTTGCCTCCTTCCTCCTCCCCCACCCTCTCCCAATCAGTCCCCTCCTCTCAGACCCAGCTTGCCCTGGCCTGGATCACTAGCTCTTCTCACTTCTCTTCTTGTGCTGGGTGACACCTTGCTGCTCTTCTTGTCCTCTAGCCTCCACCCTTGCCCCCTGTCCAGATTCCACTGCAGCACTAAGTCCCTGTTCTCTTTGGCCCATCTCTGGCCATACTAAAACTCAGTACTGCTCACACCTTTGGCTCACTCGTGTCTTCCTGCTCAGATTTCAGACCTGAGAGCCAGCCAAACCCCAACCTCTCAAGAAGCCTTGGTGATCCAATTGCCTTCAGTATTGATGCCTGCTCCCCCATAGCTTTGTGTGGTGTGAGTTCTCCCGGGGAGAGTCCTGCTCCCTCCTCTGGGCCCAGAGGGGAGAATCTGAATGTGCAGAAGCAGACATACTCTAGGGGCTCCTAGGGAACTCGGACAGAGGGTGGAACTCTGCAGAACCCCTGTGCCCAGTTTGTTCCCCTTAAACCCCACCCCTCACGCCCCCCCCCCACCTGCTCAGAGAAGAGTAGGTGCCTGGAGAGAAATAGATGGTAAGATTTTTCTTGGAAAGATAGGAACTGGCTTAGGGAAATTCCAGTTCTGAGAGTTTGGAGATTGCTTTGCAGAGGGCGGAGGAGGACAGGGGCAAGGGATTGGGCAACTACTCCCAAAAGAAAGGAAATCAATCATCAATCAAGCATAGTAAACCTGTCTTTGGGGTCTGGGCCAGGAGGGCTACAACTGGGAAGGGCTGAGAGGAAGGAATAAGCTTCACTGGGACCTGGTTTCTCTCTCTCTTCATCTGTGAAGAGGAAAGGCTGTCTCTTACACCCTCACTTAGCTCCCATCTGATCCTAAACCTCACAGAGACAAAGACAGACAGACAGACGTAGACCTCCATTCATCCAACATATTTACTGAGCACCTACTTTATGCTAGAGACTTGGAAATGGGAATAAATAAAACAAAGTCCTTATTATAACGGTATAATTCCAGTGGGGGAAATACATAGTATATCAGATGGCAATAATTAAAATGGGGAAAAATAAAACTGGGTTGAGGGGAACAGAAAGGGAAGGATACATGTTACCTATTACTTTGTAACAAATTACACTTAAACTTAGCAAGCTTAAAACAACATTTATTTTCTCACAATTCTGTGGATCAGGAGTTCGAGAGTGGCACGGCTGGGTGGTTCTGGCTCACCACTCCTCATGAGGTTGTAGTAAAAATGTTGGCTGTAGCTACAGCTACGTGAAGGCTTGACTGGGATTGGAGGATCCCACTTCCAGGATGGCTCACTCACATGGCTGTTGGTAGGAAGCTGTTCTCCCCAGGTGGACCTCTCCATAGGATAGGACCTGTGCCTGAGTGTCTTCCCAACATGGCAGCTGCTTTCCCCCAAAGTGACCCAAGAGAGACTAAAGAGGCAGCAATGCTTTTTATGGTCTAGTCTTGGAAATCACACAGTCACTTCTGCCATGTATTTGTTAAAATTACATTAACTAAGTCCAGCCCATATTCAAGGGGAAGGGAATTAGTCTTCACCTCTTAAAGGGAGGAGTATCAAAAATTTTATGGAGGCATTTTAAAACCACCACAGAGGGGTGCCTGGGTGGCTCAGATGGTTAAGCATCTGCCCTGCATTGGGCTCCCAGCTCAGAGGGGAGTCTGCTTCTCCCCCTGCTTGCTCTCTCAAATGAATAAATAAGAAATCTTAAAAAAAGAAAATAAAATAGGGGCGCCTGGGTGGCTCAGTTGTTAAGCATCTGCCTTCGGCTCAGGTCATGATCCCAGGGTCCTGGGATCGAGTCCTGCATTGGGCTCCCTGCTCGGCGAGCCTGCTGCTCCCCCTGCTGTGCTCTTTCTCTGTCAAATAAATAAGTAAAATCTTTAATAAATAAATAATAAAATAAAATAAAGTAAAATAAAACCACCACAGAACAGGGAAGGGGACAGTGCCTGGCTGGCTCAGTCAGCAGAGCATGCGACTCTTTTTTTTTTTTTAAGATTTATTTTATTTATTTTAGAGAGAGTGAGTGAGCAGGGGGAGGGACAGAGAGACAGAGACTCTCAAGCTGACTCCCCGCTGAGCGTAGAGCCCAATACAGGGCTCAATCTCAAGACCATGAGATCATGGCCCGAGCCAAAATAAAGAGTCGGAAGCTTAACCGACTGAGCCACCTAGGCACCCCAGAGCATGAAACTCAGGATCTCAGGATTGTGAGTTTGATCCCCATGTTGAGTGTGGGGCCTACTTAAATAATAAATTAAAACAAACAAACAAACATCCTTCTGTGTTTACGAAATGTTAAGGGAAGAACCAAGTATTGAAAGAGTGGAGGAAGAGAGCCATAGGCATATCTAGGGAAGAGCACTGCAGCTAGAATAGCAGGTACAAATATCCTGCGGTGGAAGTTTGCTTGGTGTGTCAGAGGAAAGCAAGTAAGCCACTGTGCTAAAGTAAGGTAGCCAGGGTAAACGGTCAGACATTTGGTCATAGCTAACATGGGCCTTGGAGTAGGTCTTGGAGGCAGTGAAAGGACTAAATGAGATGGAAGCCATTGGAAATGTCTGAGCAGAAGAAAAAAACAAAGAAATGTCTGAGCAGAGAGTAGAAGGCTGACTGTGGTTATTGTGTGGAGAATCATCCACACAGGATACAAACATGAGGATTAATTAAGAGGCTGTTGCAGGGGGCCCCTGGGTGGCTCAGTCGTTAAGCATCTGCCTTCGGCTCAGGTCATGATCCCAGGGTCCTGGGATCGAGCCCCGCATCGGGCTCCCTGCTCTGCGGGAAGCCTGCTTCTCCCTCTCCCACTCCCTCTGCCTGTGTTCCCTCTCTCGCTGTGTTTCTCTCTGTCAAATAAATAAATAAAATCTTTTTTTTTTTTTTAAAAAAAGAGGCTGTTGCAGTAATCCAGGCAAGAATACTCCAGGTCCAAGATGGCTTGGACCAGGTAGTAACAGTGAAAGTGGCAAGATGTGGGTAGATTCTGGATATGTTTTAAAGATAAAACTGACAGGATCTGTTGATGGCTTGGATATCAGATGTGAGAATGAAAGGTATCCAAGATGGGGTGCCTGGCTGGCTCAATCAGTACAGTATGTGACTCTCGATCTTGGGTGAACTCGATCTGTGAGTTCAAGCCCTACGTTGTGTGTAGAGATTACATAAAATAGAATCTTTTTTTAAAATATTTTATTCATTTATTCATTAGAGAGAGAGAGAGTGTGTGCACATGATTATGGGGGAAGAGCAGAGGGGGAGGGACAAGCAGACTCTGTGCTAGGCAGAGTCTGGCATGGGGCTTGATCCAACGACCCTGGTATCACCACCCAAGCTGAAATCAAGAGCCAGCTACTCAACCCACTGAACCATCCAGGTACCCGTAAAAATAAAATCTTTTTTTTTTTTTTAGATTTTATTTATTTGTCAGAGAGAGAGAGAGCACAAGTGGAGTGGGAGAGGCAGGCAGAGGTAGAAGCAGTTCCTTGCCAAGCAAGGAGCCCGATGCGGAAATCGATCCCAGGACCCTGGGATCATGACCTGAGCCAAAGGCAGATGCTTAACCAACTGAGCCACCTAGGCACCCAAAAATAAAATCTTAAAAAAAAAAAAGAAAAGTATCCAAGATGACTCCAAGGTTCTTGGCAGCTGGGTAAATGTAGGTACTCTGAACTCAGACAGTTAAGACTGTAAGAGGTGCTGGGTTGGGAGAAAAATCAGTTTGTGCTGCCATTTTATGTTTTATTTTTTAAAGTTTTATTTATTTGAGAGAGAGAGCACAAGTAAGCAGAGCGGCAGGCAGAGGGCGTGGGAGAAGGAGACTCCCCACTGAGCAGGGAGCCCAATGAGGGGCTCAGTCCCAGGACCCCGAGATCATGACCTGAGCCAAAAGCAGACACTTAACTGACTGAACTACCTGGGCGCCCCTGCGCTGCCATTTTAAGTTTGAGATGCAATGAGACAATCAAGTAGAGATGGAGGCAGTCAGATATCTGAACCTAGAGCTCAGAGGTTTAGGTTAAGACAAAAAAATAGGAGTCAAGACATAGACGGTCCTCAAGATCCATCTGTGTTGTTATAAATGGCAGGGTTTCCTTTTTATGGCTGAATAATATTCCACTGTATGTATATACGGATGTTCACACATATATACCATTTTCTTTATCCATTCATCCTTGCAGGCATTATGCTAAGTGAAGTAAGTCAGATGAAGACAAATACTGTACGTTCTCACTTCTATGCGAACTCTACAAAAATCCAAACTCAGAACAGATTGATAGTTGCCAGAAGCAGGGGGTGGGTAGGCATGGGGGCAGGGTGGGGGGGTAGTGGAGGAATGAGGAAAGGTGGTCAAAAGGCACAAACTTCCAGTTATAAGATAAATAAGTCCTGCGGATGTAATGTGGAGCTTAGAGCTCTAACACATTATTTAATAGTACATTACTATATTAAATACTATATTTAGAATTGGAAAGTAGATTGAGAGTAGATATTTAAAGTTCTCACCTCAAGAAAAAAAGAACTTGTAACTGTGAGGTGACGGATGTTAACTTACTGTAGTAATCATTCCACCATACATATGGGTGTGAATCATGTTGTACACCTTACACTAACAGAATGTTATATGTCAATTATATTTTGATGAAACTGTAAAAAAAAAAAAAGACATAGATGGTTGAGAACACCTGGGAGGGGCGTAGATAGAGAAGTTTGAGGATTAAGTCTTGGGAAGTCAAAGGAGCCAATTTAGGAGTTAAGGTGATAAGAAAGAGCAAAGGAGCCAGTTTAGGAAGCGTAGTATACTGGAAGCTGAGTATTTTAAGAGCGATTAACTGTGTCAGACAAAAGTTAAGAAATAACCATTCAACCAACTCACCTAGCAACTGAGATAGGGAGGAGTCTGGGAGCCTACTCTTATGAGGAAATGAGAGAGGACAAGGGGAGCTAGGGCATTCCTGATAGATGTAGTCTCTGAACCTAGAGGCAGAGCTGGGTTACAGGGTGGGAGAGATCCTTAGGACCTTGACTTTGCAACCCAGTGGAGAAGCCCTAGCCAGGACCCGTCATGGCCAACATGGTGGTGGTAGTGAAATGTCGGAATGGCCATCTTGCCTGGCCTCACATTCACTCAGAGCCACAAATTGAAACTTTTGATGTTGTTTCCAAATGGTTATACATGTAGTCTTTTGTGTTGTCGTTCATTAGAATGTTGAGTCTGGGGATGCGTGGGTGGCTCAGTCAGTTGGGCATCTGCCTTCAGCTTGGATCATAATCCCAGGGTCCTGGGATCTAGTTCTGCATCGGGTTCCTTGCTCGGGAGGGGGCCTGCTTCTCTCCCTGCTTGTGCTCTAATAAATAAATAACTTTAGAGAATGTTGAGTTTGTATATAAAAATTGTGTATTTTTGGGGCACCTGGGTGGCTCAGTTGGTTAAGCGTCTGCCTTGGGCTCAGGTCATGATCTCAGGGTCCTGGGATTGAGCCCCATGTTGGGCTCCTTGCTCAGCGGGGAGTCTGCTTCTCCCTCTCCCTCTGTCTCAAATAAATAAAATCTTAAAAAATAAATTGTATATTTTTATAACCAATTTTGTTCTGTTCTTAATATACCAGGAAGCCTAAGAAGTAACAGTGGCCTGGGTCTTACTTAACCTCAGAACAGGGCCAGGAGGAAGGTGAGGCAAGTGAGGTGCCAGTGTGCAAAATTTAAGAAGGCAAATGCAGTGTCCCTGGGAGTGAGTGCAACTTAGGCACCTCTTTTGCTTCATCCTAGTGCCAACCCCCCCTACGTCAGACACCACCAGGTAGTGTCCCTGCTCTCCACCCCTGGGGGCTCCTACAAGTCAGGTGTCCTGGAGAAGGAAAACTGGAGAGGAAGAACTTCTCTGGGTAGGGGCGGGCATGATGTCCTGAAAACAGACAAAACGATACTGTGCCTCCTTCAGCTCAAAAACGAGTATGTACTGCCACCCCGTGGCCATCCAGGATTGGATTCCCAGGACTAACAGAATTGCACTGACGGGAGTAAGGCAAGATCAAAACACACACCATCTCCCAGCCCTTAATTTCTTCACATTAGCAAGTTTTTCTACTGTTCAGACACACGAAGAAATGAAACTGTTCAAAAGGTCTTTATTAACAGAGACAGATGGACAGACAGTGCATCAAAGGCAGTGTCTGAAAGCTGTGATGGGGGTGTATGTGTGCAAAAAAGGCCTTCTGTAGGCCAGGGATGGCTCCCTAGACCTAGGCTAACCCCTCTAGGTCCCCTGCCCAGCAGTGGGCCCTGCGCTGAGGCCAGCCTCCCCACCATACTCCTGAGGGATGAACAGGGTTGGGGGCGGGGGTCTTTCAGGATAGGACCCTGACCTCAGCATTCTCCATTCTTATGGTTCCCCAGTGGACAAAGTTGCTGAGAGGGTGGGGGACAGACCTCGAGAGCACTTGCATAGCAGGGGAAGAGAATGGGGGTAAGGCATATGGTGAGGACAGGGAGATGAAGGGGGCCTCCACAGGCAACCTTTCATCTTCCTCCCCCCTCAACTGCTGCTGGATCGAAGGGTCAGGCCCAGACAGAGGATAATACCCACACCCATCCTTAACTCCAGAGCCCTGACTGGTGGCAGGGAAGCTCTGGAAAGGCCTGAGTTAGTGAGTCAAGCCTGTAGTATGTGTATCTGAATGTGACTGGCCCTTTTGGTATGTGTGGGGCTCCCTCTCTGGATGGGTGTGAGTGCATGATGCTGCTGTACACATGGGATTCTATCTGCATGTATGTCCCATATGTTCCCAGGAGTCTCTATGTTTGGTTGTATAAGCATGTATGTCCCTGCTCGTACACCAGGAACTTAGTAGTTGCATGTTGTGAATATGTCCCTGTCTTTTCATGTGGGCTCCAGAAAGTGGATGTATGCGGGCCTGCCCGCTCCTGTCTATCCACAGGTCCTCCTTCAGGCCTGGCTGGTCAGGGGTCCTGGCCGAAGAGGTAGGTGGTGAACTCAAGCCGGAGGCCCCGGGCATAGGCGCGAAGAGTATAGAAGAGTGTGAGGAAGTCCTGGGTGCTGAAGATTGTGTCAGCCAGCGCGAAGGCCAGGGTAGATGGGATGACACCCCGGCCATACTCCACCATCCATGTGTTTGGCCCCCATTCCACAGCCGTTGCCTCACCAGGCCCATGCACCACGGTCTCTCCTGGGGAACAGGGAGCACCCCCATAAGAAGTCTAGCCCTGCCCTTCCATTGCTGCCACCTCCCTGACCCGTGGGCTATCTAGGGGTAGGGAACAGAGCAGGAGCTTCAGGAAAGGAAAAAGCCTTACCTCACTGGCCTCATCGCCCAACTGGAAGAGTAAGGAGCCAAGATAGCCACTCCTAAGTTTTCCTCTGTGGCATCACCTGGCTCACATCCTCTCTGGGAGCCCGGGGGTGGGGGATGGGGAGCCAGGGAGGGCCACCTCACCCAGCCATGGGCCACTATATGGGAGTCCTGGAAGTCTGCATTCTCAAGCCTCACTCATGTTAGGCAGAAATTTAGCTAAACTTGGGCCGGGCCTGTCAGAGAGGGAGGGGTAATAATAAGACTTGTTTGGTTCTCTGAGAAATGTAGCTGTTCAATTATAATGCCTGTCATGCCTGTAACACTTAACCTCAAACTTATGTGGAAGTCCAAAGCTCTACTTTTTATGTAAAATGTTTCACCACAGAAACAAGGAAGACAATGGTCTGTCTTGTCTTTGGGGGGTATGACAACCTATCTGATTACCCAACTGTCTCCCCAACAACTGCTGGAATGTTGGATGAATAAAACAGTATCTTGGTAGATAAAATTAGACAGAGTTAACAGGAAGCTGTTATGTTTTGTTTCCTTTTGACAGTAGAAAGCAACTGGGGTCCTTGGACCTGCTTCAATCAACGACCTGTGGCTTATCTGCGGGGATAAGGGAACCAGGGAAGAGTCCCCAACGACCCCCATTCCATGCCATGGCTCTCCTCCAACTATGGGCACCCCAGAACGAAGCGACCCACCTCTCTGACTGAGCCCCCCTACCCACCTGGGTAGAAGACCTCACTTTTGGTAGTGCCCTCTCTCCACTGGTGGAAAGTGCCAGAGATGATGGTGTCCGAGATCTCAGCCCAATAGCGCCCTGAGGGACAATCAGATGGACACCGAGTATCAGGGTATCAGCGCCAATACATGGCTTGGCCAAACATCAGAAAGGAGGGCATGAGCCCTTGTACAGCCCCAGCCTCCCAGTTCGGCCCGCCGCCAGCACTGACCCGAGTGGCCGCGAGAGCCCAGGGCGGTGCCGAAGAGCAGCACGTACTCGGACAGTGAGGCGTGCAGAAGGCACATGGCGCCCATCCAGCCGCCCGCGTTCACGAACACCCACTGCAGCTCCTCGTCGGGCAACACGTGGCCTGGGTGCAGCCGCCGTAGTTCCACAATCAGCCGAGAGAAGGCCAGCTCGTGGTCCAGCCCTGGCGGGGGCAGAGGAACAACACAATCAGAGCCAGCACCACTCCGAACTCGGGAAAGGCGCCTCTGAAACTCCCAGCTCGGCTCGGGCCTCCCCAGGCCTCTGCCCTCCACCCATTCACTCGCCCGGTCATCCGTCGGCTCACCCGCATACTGCCGGGCCAGCTGCGCGATCTCTTCGTGCTGGAAAACGAAGCTTTGCGTGCCCAGCCAGAGCCAGACCACCTGGGCCAGCACAGCTGAAGCAGCCAGGAGCAACGCGGCCCACACCCACCGCCGGCCCACTGCCCACTGCATCCCGGCGGGCGGCCTGGCAGAGAAGCAAAGGAACAAACTGGGGCCTGGACCCGTGACTCCCACTGCCTCCAAACCTGCAGCGCGCAGTCCACTACCGTTCCCCCGCCATAGCCGTGGTACGGCTCGCCCTGGCCAATCAGAACAGTCCGGGCACCCTGCGGGTACCGCCCCTCGGCTTGAACCATTTCCTCTCGGGGAGCGGGGAGCGCCAAGGGATGGGGCGGAGCCTCGCGCGTGATGCGAGGGGGCGGGACTAAGCCATCCCCACTGTTCCCTTTAGGGCCTACAGGCTGGGTCTCTTCGAGTGCCATACCACGTGTGGGCGGGGGTGTGAGTGTGGGTGGGGCTAGGTGGCCGTGACACTCAGAATGGACTGGCCCGCTTGGGCTCACAGGTGAAGCAGGCGAGCCCGGAAGCAGAGCCTTCCGGGACTTGTGATTGTCTCCTTTGCTAGCACAGAAAGTGGGAGGAGGCGCTTCTGCCTAGAAATGTTACGGAAGGCTTTCTGGAGGCGGTGACGCCTGAGCGATGTGTTTAAGGGAAATGCGGAGGGCATTCTAGCGAATGAGGCCTATTCCAAGAACAAAGGCACCGTAAAGAGACAACATGGGGTCTTTTTGGAGCCTCCGATTCATTCTTTGTTTTGAAGCACAAAATGTTGGGCGCCTGGGTGGCTCAGTCGTTAAGCGGCTGCCTTCGGCTCAGGTCATGATCCCAGAGTCCTAGGATCGAGTCCCACATCAAGTCCTACATCGGGCTCCCTGCTCAGCGGAAAGCCTGCTTCTCCCTCTTCCACACCCCCTGCTTGTGTTCCTGCTCTTGCTGTCTCTGTCTCTGTCAAATAAATAAATAAAGTCTTTAAAAAAAAAATCTTTGAAGCACAAAATGTGAGAGGAGGGCGTTGTAAGCCAACAGGGTTACGGGGAGGGAAATGATAAAAGGAAGAGAAGCAAAGGAGAAAAGAGGCAACAAAGTGCAGGGATTGAGAAAGAAACTCTGGAGCTGGACTGGATTAAAAGCCTGGCTCCTGCCACCTACTAGTTGCGTGATCTTGGGTAAGTTAGTTAAACCCTGTGACTCAGTTTTCTCATCTGTGAAATGGGATGAATAAAAGTACCTACCTCATAGTACATACCTTCATTGTGATGAAGATTAAATGAGTTAATATTTATAAAGCAATTAGTGCCTCGCAAATGGTGACATATGTGTTTGCTATATAAATAAAACACAAAGGAGAAGAGAACTGGAAGAGCATAGCATCACACATGATAGTGATGGAATGAAGGGTCAACACAGTCAAAGGTAACTGAGAGTTCTGATAAAATGATGGGAAATGGTCATTAGGTTTCTCAGTAGGGGCATATAGCAGAGATGATGCTATACATTCACAAATCTATTTCCTTTTGCTCTTGGGCAGCCAGATTACATTCCACAGTATACTCTGTAGTTAGATGAGGCCATATGATTGTATTCTGGCCAATGAAGTGTAGCCAGAAATTACATATGCCACTTCCAGGCAGGTCTGGCTCCTAAAACCTGTGAAATTCTTTACATTTTCGCTCTTCCCTCATCTATTATCTTAGTTACAGAGAAGTAGTGGAGAATTCTGAATGCTGCTCCCCCCCCCAAATGGACTGTGTTGCTAAGCCACTGAGTTTGGGGGGTGGGGTGTCATTTGCTACAGCAACTAAGATTACTTAACCTAATACAGGCCACTAGACATGTTACAGTGTATTGTGCCGGTAAGAGTAGAGGCTGGGAAGATGGACTATTTTTTGAGAAACTTGGCCAAGAAGGGAAAGATAAAGAAGGGATTATCTAGAGGAGACTGCATGACGGAGGGAACGTTTTTGTATTGGCTCTGGCTCCTGCGACACTCCTGAGCTGACCATTCTCTTAACCCTGAGGACCAGGACTAACCCCAAAATCTGGTCTGTATGCCCCTGTTTAGGCAGAACTCTCTGGGACTGTCTGGGTCTGCAGTTCCCCTGGTCTTTCAGAAGGCTTCTCTAGCACACACTTTTTTTTAAAAAAAATTGATCACAGCCGTATTCTCTAGACGTTAAGAAACAAAACTGAACCAAGTAAATTTGAAGATCTAATTGGCTTTATTAAACAATTCATGAATCAGGCAGTACACCATCTAGCAAGTAGAGGGGAGCTCCGAGGAGGAGGTATGCAAAATGGAAGGTTTTTATTTTTATTTTTTAAATATTTATTTATTTATTTATTTATTTAGAGTGCCCATGCATGGGGGGGGGCAGAGGAAGAGGGAGAGACTCTCCAGCAGACTCCCCGCTGAGTGTGGAGCTGACTCGGGGCTCGATCTCAAGACCCTGATATTGTGACCTGAGCCAAAATCAAGAATCGGACACTTACAGTGCCCCCGAAGTGGAAGGTTTTTATAGGAAGATGTCTGGGATAAGAAAGTTGCTAGAAAAGGATTGATCCAGGCAAGTTCCTTTTGCCTTAGGGGGGAAAGCAGGGGATCTTATTATGCAGATTACCTCGGCTTCCTTTGGGGAAGAGGGCCCAGGAAGGGACTCATTGGTGCTAATCGCAAAATTCCTGACTAACCAGGGAAGACTACATTTCTGGGGAAGTTGAAACCACACATTAGGCATTAAGCCCTGGTTTGAAAATTTGACATATGTGATACCAATTTGGGCCTATAGTTTTCTTTTCTTTTCTTTTTTTTGGTGCTTTTAATTTTTTATTGTTATGTTAATCACCATACATTACATCATTAGTTTTTGATGTAGTGTTCCATGATTCATTGTTTGTGCATAACACCCAGTGCTCCACGCAGAACGTGCCCTCTTTAATACCCATCACCAGGCTAACCCAACCTCCTACCCCCCTCCCCTCTAGAACCCTCAGTTTGTTTTTCAGAGTCCATCGTCTCTCATGGTTCGTCTCCCCCTCCGATTTACTCCCCTTCATTCTTCCCCTCCTGCTATCTAATTTTTTTTTCTTAACATATATTGCATTATTTGTTTCAGAGGTACAGATCTGTGATTCAACAGTCTTGCACAATTCACAGCGCTCACCATAGAACATACCCTCCCCAATGTCTATCACCCCACCACCCCATCCCTCCCACCCCCCACCACTCCAGGAACCCTCGGTTTGTTTCCTGAGATTAAGAATTCCTCATATCAGTGAGGTCATATGATACATGTCTTTCTCTGATTGACTTATTTCATTCAGCATAACACCCTCCAGTTCCATCCACGTCGTTGCAAATGGCAAGCTCTCATTCCTTTTGATGGCTGCATAATATTCCATTGTGTATATATACCACATCTTCTTTATCCATTCATCTGTCGATGGACATCTTGGCTCTTTCCACAGTTTGGCTGTTGTGGACTGGGCCTACAGTTTTCTTTTGAACAACATTGTAGAAGAGATCTTGGAGGGGAGGGGCTCGGTAGGCCCCATCTCAGTCATAGTACTCTTCCCCCAAAAAGTGATCTTGGGAGACAGAGGAGAGATTTGGAAATGTTCCTGAAGAGATGTTTCTGAAGGGTGTGAGGAGTTAGCGGGCACTGATGAGGGAGCAGAAGGCAAGCTGAGGACAAAGCACAAGCTGACACTCTGCAAGCCCCCCCCACCCCCGGGACGGGTGGGACATTCCTCAGACACTGCTGGCTGCCCTAAAGCTAAGGGAAGGAAAAACAAATGGTTAACTTAGAGAGATCACAATCCTGCAAGACATGAGTCTCCCTCAATTTACAAATATTTTAGTGACATTTATCAATAACCTATTTTCTAGAAGGAAGCTCCCAACTGTCTTTTTTTTTTTTTAAGATTTTATTTATTTATTTGAGAGAGAGAGAGCACATGAGAGGAGGGAGGGTCAGAGGGAGAAGCAGACTTCCTGCTGAGCAGGAAGCCCGATGCGGGACTCGATCCCGGGACTCCAGGATCATGACCTGAGCCGAAGGCAGTCGCTTAACCAACTGAGCCACCCAGGCGCCCAATCTCAGCTGTCTTAACGTTAATGCTTTACTAGAGGAAAAAAACAATCTTAACTTGACAATGGCAAGGCGTCTGGTATCTTGTAGGTCCTCTTTAGCATATGAAAGTTTTTTTAAAAACCTCCCTTTTTCCTTACCCCCAACTCCCAAGTATATAATCAGCCACCCCTCACAACCCTGGTGCAGCCGCTCTTTCTGCCCAGGGTCCTGTCCCCCTGCTTTAATAAAATCACCCTTTTGCACCAAAGATGTCTCAAGAATGCTTTCTTGGCCGTTGGCTCTGGACCTCAACTACATTCAAAACTACATCAGCATGATCCAAGGAGTGGCACTGAAGCACTGGTGTTCTTGGGAAAATGGGGCTGCCTCCAAAATCCAATCACTCCAACAACAAAGATGGCTGAGAGAGGAGGAAAACAAATCTTCCATCCCGGCTCTCCTCACCCCTACCCCAAAGAATGAAACCCCAGTGGTATAGGTAAAATCCTCATTTCTCAGTTCCCTGCCCCCTGCCCCCTACCTAGTAGCCTCTTCAGATTCCAGTCTGAGGACCTAGGGCAGAGATTAGGTAAATGACCAACGACCCAGTTTTTGCATCTGAGCTGCAAAACACCTGGGTTGGCCTGGCCTGGGTTGGGGGAAGGGGCCTTCCCGCTACCATGGAGCTCCTAGCTCACTAGGTTTCTGTCTTGAGTCTCTAAACTGAGCAGCGAGAAGAGCCTGGAAACTTGGGTTCAAATCTTAGCTAGGCCATTGCTCCTCTGGGTGACCTTAGGCTTCTGTTCTTCACTGTGGAGTGAGGAGGAGGTTCAAACAATATTTAGATGTCTTTTTAAAAGTGCCAGGGGAGGAATTAATTTGAATTTTATCCTAGTGTAAAGGAAACACCCCTGATCCCACCTAGATGGTGGCTGGAGCTACCGGCAGTTGGGTCCTGTCCACACTTTCAGATTTCTTCTTTTAATAAGAAGGTGTGTTTTCTTTTCTTTCCCTCTTTTTTTTTAAAAGATTTTATTTACTGGGCGCCTGGGTGGCACAGTCAGTTAAGCGTCTGCCTTCGGTTTGGGTCATGATCCCAGGGTCCTGGGATAGAGCCCCATGTCAGGCTCCCTCCTAATGGGAGCCTGCTTCTCTCTCTGCCTGCCACTCTCCCTGCCTGTGCTCTCTCTCTCAAATAAATAAAATCTTTACTTAAAAAAATTTCTTTTTAATTTTATTTACTTATTTGACAGAGAGTGCAAGCAAGGGCAGCGAGAGGGAGAAGCAGATTCTCTGCTGAGCAAGGAGCCCAGTGCAGGGCTTGATCCCAGGACCCTGGGATTATGATCTGAACTTAACAGACTGAGCCACCCAGGTGCCCCATACACTTTCAGATTTCTTATAGCCCTCTTACACTGCTCACTTCTTGTGCTTTCAGTATGAGCATATAAGAGAGAGAATATGGTTACTTATCCTTTTTTTCCTAAACCTGTTTCTCCTGCCTGGAGGGGACGGGGTATGATTTCCGTGAACAATCCACTCCTCCAGGTAATAACTGGAGGCCAGGGTTCTGCTGAAACAGATCACTCCCACCCTCACCCCCATGCCATTTTGCTTTTCCTCCACCATAGCCATTGAGGAAGTAAGTGAAGTAATTGTGGATCCAGGGTTATACCCCTACTTGGCCCTAGAGTGTAAGCTGCGGGAGCAGAGACCATGCCTGACTTGTGCAGGGGCATCCCTTTGTCCCATATGGAGACTAGGTGCCTGGCACACAGCTACTCAGTAAATATTTGCTGAATGAATGACCGAATGAACTACTGAATTCAGCAAAGAAATCTTGTAAGCGTCATGGAGCTGAAGGATCTGCAATAATCGGCTTTTACAGAGATTCTTTTAGGGCAGTGACTTGGCCCAGGGGTGTACTGGGATGACCAAAGTCGCCCCCAAAGCCACAGGCTTTCCTGAGCCCCGCCCGCGATTGGGCGGGCGGGCCCTTAGGCAGTCACGTGCTGGAGGCTAACCAATCATCGGGTGCGGGCGGGGCGGACCCGGAGATGGGTGAGAGTCCGCTTTGTCGCGTTCCAGACGATCCCCACCCAAGCAAGTGGCCTAATGTCGCGCAGCGGATCAATCCCTGAGCAGCGCCGGCAGGCGCCAGAGGCAGACGCCACGGCCACAACCTTCCGGGCGAGCGGTAACTGCAGGGCGTCTGGGACTTGCTGGAACGCGGAGCCGAGCCCTCCCTTTGCTTAGAAAGTTATCGTCCCTTCCCCTAGATCGGCACGCCCACCCCACCAAGCTGGCGCGCCTGAGTGGGGACCCCAGGCTAATACGAGCTGGGAAAGCTCAAGCCTGGGCCTTTGGCTCTTGAGCAGGCAGGGCTGAGAGGGTGCTTCCGAGCTTGGGTCAGCTGGTGGGTGAGACCCAGGGCAGAGAGGGTCAGAGAGTTTTGCTGACTGATATTGCCTCTCTGTCCCCAGAACATCAGCATATCCGCTACAACCCGCTACAGGATGAGTGGGTGCTGGTGTCAGCTCACCGCATGAAGCGGCCCTGGCAGGGGCAAGTAGAGCCCCCGCTTCTGAAGACAGTTCCCCGCCACGACCCCCACAACCCTCTGTGTCCCGGGGCCACACGGGCCAATGGAGAGGTAAGCCTTTAGAACGTACATCTGCAACTGGGCCAGGAGTACTACTCCCTCTTAGAGCTGCCCCTCACCCACAAGGGAGTGGGTCTCCTGTGTTATGTCCCACCAAGTCTTTCTGACCCCACAGCGGGTCTTCCACACCCTCTTTGTAGCCTGTCCAGCCCCTGAAGCCTGCCACATGACTGGTGGTTTAGGGAGCAGCAGATGCTTCTAGCCAATCCTTGTCAGTAGGTGAATCCCTACTATGATGGCACCTTCCTGTTTGACAACGACTTCCCAGCTCTGCAGCCTGATGCCCCCAATCCAGGTAACCTGGCTCTAGCTGCTGTTGGGGGGGAAGAGAGGCTGGACCTCTTGGGGGACTTCTGTTACAGAGAGTGACACCCCTTTATCTCAGGACCCAGTGATCATCCCCTTTTCCAAACAGAGGCTGCTCGAGGAGCTTGGTAACTATGGATTTCCTCTCTTACCTTCAGCCCTGGGTTGGACTGAGCACTGGGGTTGAGCCCTGCCCCTAGCACAGCCAAGCCCTATATCTCTGTCATTTCTCCCTCCCCCACCACCCAGTAAGGTCATGTGCTTCCACCCCTGGTCCGATGTAACGCTGCCACTCATGTCAGTCCCTGAGATCCGAACTGTCATCGATGCATGGGCCGCAGTGACAGAGGAGCTGGGAGCCCGGTACCCTTGGGTGCAGGTCTGTGAGGTTGCGCCCCTACCCTGGATGGGCAGGGAGCAGGTGGTGCAGCTTTGGTGCTGGGAAGCGGTATTCCTGTTTTCACAGGGTGTGGTCGGGAGAGGCTGATCTAGTGTCTTTCTGGCTACTAAAGCTCCGTACCTCTACCTGATAGATATTTGAAAACAAAGGAGCCATGATGGGCTGTTCCAACCCCCATCCCCACTGCCAGGTAAGTGTGTCAGGGGCTCCAGTGGATTTCTGGGGTGAATCCAAAGCAGTACCGTGGGGAAGGGAAGTGGAGGGACAGAATAAGTCATGTGGAGGCTTGGGGCTGAGGGACCTGCCAGTTCTCGGCTCTTGCCTCTTGACAGGTGTGGGCCAGCAGTTTTCTGCCAGATATTGCCCAGCGTGAGGAGCGATCTCAGCGGGCCTATCAGAGTCAACATGGAGAACCCCTGCTAATGGAATATGGCCACCAGGAGCTGCTCAGAAAGGTGGGAAAAAGCCAGACCCTGCTTTCCCAAGGAACCCCTAACCTCACCCCAGAAGCGAAAGGTGTATGAAGGAGGAGGTAGAAGGGAAAGAGCAGAGAGACTTGACGGGAAGCCATAGCAATAATCCAAAGGAACGATGATGGTGGCTTACATTAGGGTGGTAGTGGTGGAGGTGATGAGAAGCCATCAGATTCTGGGTATATTTTTTCTCCTTCCCCTGCCTATTTGCTGACAACAACCCCCTCCCCACCTTGATGACTTCATCTCCACTCGGTCTGCCCAGGAACGTCTGGTCTTAACCAGTGAGCACTGGTTAGTACTGGTCCCCTTTTGGGCAGTGTGGCCCTTCCAGACACTGCTGCTGCCCCGGAGGCATGTGCGGCGCCTTCCTGAGCTGACCCCTGCTGAGCGTGATGGTGAGTCTCCCTACTGGGACCCAGGGGCCATGTACAGGATGGGGATGGCTCTGGTAGGGCCAGCATCTTGGCCCCAGGCTGAGTCAGGCTCTGGTTCCAGATCTAGCCTCTATTATGAAGAAGCTCTTGACCAAGTATGACAATCTATTTGAGACATCCTTTCCCTACTCCATGGGCTGGCACGGTAAGGCTTTTTGAGCATCCATACCTAGCCCCAACACCATTTCTGAGGTCCTGAGGCTGAGCTCAGTGGACTGCAACCCCCAGCAGGCTTTGAAATACTTGTTGGGGGAGGGGGGAAGTGTCCCGAGTAGGGATGCTGGGACTGAAGGTGGAACAACAAACTTGGTGAAACTATGTTTCCCGGTGTTTTAATGCCTGGTCTACTCACTCCAAGGAATGCTGGGAGATGTAGTTTTCAGATACCTAGCCTGGTTTGGGGGTAGGGGCTAAGCTGAAGAACTAAAAAATGGCCCTCCCCAGTTATCTCTTCTTCCTGTCAGGGGCTCCCACCGGATCAAAGGCTGGAGCCAACTGGGATCACTGGCAGCTGCATGCTCATTACTACCCTCCACTCCTGCGCTCTGCCACTGTCCGGAAATTCATGGTTGGCTATGAAATGCTTGCCCAGGCTCAGAGGGACCTCACCCCTGAGCAGGTCAGATTTCAGAGCACCCTGGGTCCTTGGGTTCCTTTTGTCTCCCATTTCCCCAAGGGAGCCCAATAATCATGACCCCGAAAACCTCTATAACCTAGGCATTCCTAAGGACTCAGAAGCTGCTCGGCTCTATCCTCTAGTTATTCTGGCGGTCCTTATTGCCATCCTCCTGGTGCAAGAAGCCTTCCCCCCAGTGCCACCTAGGCACTTGTTACTACTGTTCCACCCATACTGCTCCATACCACCATTCTGGGTGGCCCTTATCCTCCCTGATTGCTCCCTGTTCCCTTCCAGGCTGCGGAGAGACTAAGGACCGTTCCTGAGGTTCATTACCGCCTGGGGCAGAAGGATAGGGAGACAGCAACCGTCGCCTGACCACACTGACCACAGGGCCTTCTGCTTGAGGGAACCAGGGCCTAGGGTTGGGAAGATGTGGGATCAATAAAACTAAACTGTGTTTCTCAAACTTTAATCACATATTCTAATGACAGAGAAGTATGAACTATAATCCTCAGGGATCTCGGTTAAAGGCTGATGGCACAGCACCAGCCACAACTTTTCTTTGACTGCAGATGTGCAAGAACTTAGAGTACAAAAATTACACCCCAAATCTCTGAACAAAATGAATACTCAATGTTGTGTCTGGCCTACAGATTCTCTTATTCCTGGAGTAACAAAGCCATCACAGTTACAGAAATTTTTTAAAATCCTGAGTTCTTGTCTGTGGCTAAGGCTTTGGGAAGTCCAGAGCCCTCTTCACTACTACCCCTAGGATGATACGTCAGCTCAACAAGCCTAGGCCTGAGGGTTTGGTGGGGAGCGGGTGAGCAGGATCCTGGTCCCAGTGGTCAGTGGCCAGACATTGGGCTGCTGGCCAGAACCCTGGCTTTGTGAGTGGCGGCAGCTTGGCTCTGCTCCAGCCCACGGGCTGAAGGGGTGGGTAGGGAATGTGTACATGGCTTTGTGTCCTTGAATTCTCTAGACTCTCACATGCAGCATATATGGGCAGGCTCTGCACACTTGTGTTGCCCATGTGCCGCAATCATTGCAGGGGAAGAAAGAAAGAAAACAGCTCTGGCAGGGAAGGGGCTATCAGAGTTAGGAGCACCAGCCCTTTAAGGAGGGCAGCTTGAGTCTGCCCCCTCCCTTCTGGACCTGTTTCCTTTGGAAGATTGCATGCAACCCAGGAGACTTGATGCCACCTAGGGCCTTCCAAACTTATAGGTGAGGATAGGGCTTGTGAGCAATGCAAGGACGGCCGGAGGCTTTTTATCTTCATTCTTCTCTCAAGGCAACTGATTTTGGGAAGGGCTATCATGCCAAGACTAGACAGTGATGACTTGGCCCAGGAGAACCTTGGCCGCCTGACTTCTAGTCAAGGGTTTTTTCTTCCTTGAGACTCTGAAGGGGTAGGGTCTGGGACTTGGAGTGTCTGGAAGGAACTTAGACAGACATGGCACACATCTCCCTTGAGACCCCACTGACTGGGGAGTAGATGTGAACCCTGAATGGGGGTGGCTGGTTTCTTAAGGCATACACCTACACAAACACCTGACCCTACAGTCTTGATTTGGCTGCGTTTTGGAATTATTTGGGAGTTTTAAACACTGATGCCAAGGCCAGCTTCCAGAGATTCGGATGTAACTGGTTTGGAGTGTGGCTTAGCAGTTTAATAACCACAATGTCCAGCAAAGTTTGAGAACCGCTGCCCCACACAAGTCCTCCTTATCTGAAGTCAGGGGCACCTTCAGCTTCTCCAGTCACCTGCCCAATGGCTCCTGAGCCACTGAACTTGAGGCTTTGTTTTTGGACAAAGCTGGAAGGAGGAGGGGCCTGAAAACTTCCAGTCTTGCTGTCCCAGGAGGGCAGGGCTGTAGGGAGGACCCAGGAATCCAGCTCCAGACTCTGTCCCCCAGCACTCTCCTCAGTCCCGGACAGGACAGGAAGTGTCCGGCAGAGGTGGGGTGGAGGTGATTGGCAGTTGGAGGCTCCAATGGGCCCAGACCCCCTCCCTTTTCACCCCCGTCCTTCCATTGGTGCCTGGGCGGAGCCGCCCCCTCTGCGGGGGGCCCCAGGGCGGGAGGGAGTGGAGGCCGGGGCAGAGGGCGAGGGCGGAGGGCGCAGGCGGCGGAGGCCGCAGAAGGTGAGGCCTGGTGGGGCCGGCGGGAGTACCCGCGGAAGGCTTGCCAGGAGAGGGCGGGGCAGGGTGGTGAACGATCTGAAGGGCCTGGACTGGCGGACGGACTGTCAGTGTGTGCGTGTGACTGTTAGCCTGTGTGTGACGGCGTCGGTGTGTGGACCTGAAACGGAGGATCACTTGGGGCAGCTGTCAGTTAATATGACTGCGTGTGTCGGTGCGCATGTGGTTGAGTCTGCGTGTGGCTGTGCGAGTGTGGGATTCAGTTTCCGTCAATGTGCAGTTTTTGGTGAGATACTGGGTTGCCTGCTTGTGTGTGAGAGGGCCTGTGACCACATGGGGACTGGGTTTGCGGAAGGTCTCTGTGGGGTTTAAGACTGTGTCTGCCTGTGTGAGTGTGGGTGGCTGGATTTATGTGTGCCATTGTGTGACTTCAGCAGTGGCAGAGCGAGAGTGAGAGACTTGTATTATGTGTGTGTCCTGTGTCCTGTGTCAGACTGTGTGAGGGTGGAGCTGTGTTGTATCTCGGGGACCAACTTCAGTAGTCAGTGGGACTGACCTTTCTGCTTAATGTCCGGCAAAGACAGACCCACCCCAACACACGTGTCTTCCCTTCCTTTCTGTGCTCTAGCATCTCTGTCATTGGTCTACTGCTTATTTTCTGTTTCCCTGTCTCAGTTTCCTTTTATTTCTTTTTCTCTCCCTACTACTGTCTTCCTAGAGCTGTCAGTCACGTGTGTCTCCTCACAGTTTTGTCTCCCCAGGTATCTCTGTGTATCTGCCTCTCACATCCTCTACATCTCTGTCTCTCTCTGCACCCTTGTGCCTCCTAGCTCCCCTGTTCACCTCTGTCTCTTTGGCTACATGGGGGCCTGGAGGAGTGATGAGATGTGGGATCTGCCATTCTAAGAGCTCCCTGGAAGAGGGGACTTAAACCATTATGAGGATTTGCTTTTAGGGAATGCTGCGACCCCATCCCAGGGGCAGAGTGCTAAGTGTCTGTGTGTCTGTGTGTGGTGTGAGGGTATGGGTATGAGTCTGAGTGAGGATGTCTGAGTGTATCGATGTGACTGTGAGTGGCTATATCTGAGAGTGTGTGTCTGAGGGTAAGTGTGGGTCTTGTATATCTGGCACCAAGGGACCAAAGGCATTTCCTGATGCTGGGGCCCAAAGAGTGGAGGGGGAGGTGAGAAATGGCTGGAACGTCCAGGGGCGGAGGGACTGGACTCTGGATTTTCTTTATACCCCCCAACCTGGGGCCTCCCTTTCCCTCAAAAAACAGCTAGCTATGCCCTAAGGAAATATTTGCTGGGGAGTGAAAAGAGTGGGGGCATGAGTCTGTGTCTGATTTTTCATTTGGTTATGTCCACGTGTGTTCAAGGGAGTGTCTTTTTGTTGACTGTGCTTAGTGAGTCCAGGCATGAATGTGGCTGGGTGAAAACATAGGGAATCTCTCCCTGACAGGGACATGAGCAGCCCTCCTTTCCCTCTTGCTGGCCATGGCTGTGCCTGTGGCTTCCTTTCCAGACTGGGGGGAGGCCTCTTCCCTTCCCAGGGCCTCGGGTGGGAGGGGGGGTGAAAGGGGAGGAAGGAGGAGGAAAGAGGGAGGTGGGGGCCTAGCTCAGGGCGGCTGAGCTCTAGGGCCCAGAGGGGCGGAGGAGGGAAGGGGAAGGAGGGGATGATTCTGGGGTCCCAGAACTGAGTGGAGCTGAGACGGGTGCTGTAGCTGGTGGAAGTCCTGGAGGCCATGGACACTCAGCCACTGGGATCACCGAGGTAGGGCGGGGCTGAGCAGGGTAAATGTGGCTGGGGTGGGGGTTGGGGGGTGTGAGCCACCAGACACATTCAGACAGATACACAGACACTTGGAGGCCCTTGTTCTGCTCTACTTGGGAGGGGTCTGTGCTCTTCCTCTTTTGGAGCCCTTGCCTGCCTGGGCCCTCTCCCTCCCTATCTGCTCCTTCTCCTATCCCCATGGCCACTTCCCCACTGCCTTTCTCATCCTGCTCTTCCATCCGGAATCCCTCTCTCCCAGCACTCCCACAAGCGGTGGTTACCATACACAAGCGGTGGTGACCTCCTTTGCCTTTCTGGTTCCTGCGGCCGGCTGGCCGTACACCAGCCCTTGCCTCCCTGAACTCCCACCACCTCCCAGTCTTGATCTCGGAGCATCTCTTGATCCCGTGGCCTCCACCCCAGGCCCCTTTTCCCTGCAGGCTCCTCGCTCCTCTCAGCTTTCTCTCCCCTCCCCGACACCCTGTCTCCATCCCCTGGCTCCTTGCCCACCCCCAGCCTCTGGCAGCAGCCAAGGCATCTGGATCTGCTTAACTCTGCAGCCTCAGCCTGCACCCTAGCCCCATCCAGCCTCATAGGCTCGAGACCAACAAGATTCCAGAGTCAGGCCCAGATGAGTGGCCCAAGGAGCCAGGCCCAGGAGAGAAGAGGCCTGGCAGCCAGAGCAGGGCTAGGCCTCGTGGTAGGAATATAGCGTGGGCTCAGACCCACTTTGACAGCCCCCCACCCAAGGTTGATGAAGCCTGTCTCAGGTTAACCAGAGGCAATGACTAGCCCTGGGCCAGGTGGGGGTGGACACTGGAATTCCCAACAGCTGGGTTGGAGGAGTTAATGGGAATGACTGAGCTGGTGCCAGCACTTGGTGCCAGGGGTGGGCGCCAAGGGTGGTGTGTGTGTGTGGGGGGGGGGGGACTGCTGGTGCAGTCTGTCGCCTCCGGCTTTTGTTCTGGGCCCTAGGCCCAGGACTTTGATGGAGGGTGTGTGCGTGTGTGCGTGTGTGTGTGTGTGTGTGTGTGTGTGTGTGTGTGTTTGCCTGTACGCACATGCAGCACTGGGTATATGGTGGAAAGGGGAACCTTAGATCAGATCCCCAGATATTTTCTGATATCCTTACCCCATTTGGTACTAGTTTTCTTCCTAGAAAGTCCCAGTTTAGAAGAGGAGGAGGAGGCAGGCTTTAGCCTCCCATCTGGGAATGGGGGATTGCTGACCCTGCCTCTCTCCCCACAGATGAGCAGCAGCTGCTCAGGGTTGAGCAGGGTCCTGCTGGCCGTGGCTATAGCCCTAGTGTCCGCTGCCTCCCCCTGTCCCCAGGCCTGGGGCCCCCCAGGTGAGATGATGAGATGAAGATGAAGAATCCTGCTATATGACTCTAACTTTGACTTGCCACCCTCACTGTGTACCCTTTCCATGCCTAATCTGTGACCCCCACCCCCTGACATCCAACCTGGCAACATTCCTTCTCTCCCCTGTCTTCTGACCTCTGTCTCTAGATTATAACATGATGCTTTGACCCAATGACCCCACCCAGGGCTTAAAAGTTTGCCACTTGCCCTGTCATGCTAAGTGGGGGCTGGGATGGGAGAAAGGGAAAGCGAGAGCCTTTCCTCAGAAGTGCCCTCCACAGGGTTCCAGTATGGGCAGCCTGGCAGGTCCATGACACTGTGTTGCCCTGGAGTGACTGCTGGGTAAGTGCCCCACCTGCCCACTGGGCTGACATTCATGACCCTTTCTTGACTCAGTCCAGTCCTCGTGCCCCTCCCATCCTTGCCCCCGGTGTCTATAATCCTCATCTCTCTAGCTGTCCTAACCCTCAAACCATCCTTATTCAACAGAAAATTTTAACCAACATGTATTGAGCACCTGCTGAATCCCTGGTCTATCCTAGGCTCTGGGATCTAGCAGGGATTAAGCCTGGCAAGATGCCTGCCCTTGCAGAGGTTACATTCTAATAGGGCAGACAGATAATAAGCAAATATGAATCTTGCCAGGGAGTGGTACCTGCAGGGCAGAAAGTCAAAAGAAAGTGATGTGGAACAGGATAACTGATTGGTTACTTTTTCTTGGTAATCAAGGAAGGCTTCTCTGAGGAGGTGACATTGAAGATAATTTCTAGGGTCAGGAAAGAGGCAGCCATGCACAGGTTGGGGTACAGGCATTCCTGACAGAGGGAACAGCTAGTGCAAATGCCCTGAAGTGTGAATGAGCTCAGTACTCTTGAACAGAAAGAAGACCAATGTGACTGGAGTGTAGTGGGTGAGGGGGAGAGAGGGAGGAGCTGAAGAAGGAAAGGAAGGCAAGGGCTAGATCACCAGGGGCTTTGTAAGCCCCTGGACTTAAAGGACTTACAAAACTCTGGGTTTTATTGCAAGCACAGTGAGAAGCCAATGGAGAGCTGTGGCATGGCTGACACTTTAAATCTTCCCTCTGTCATCACCTCATCTCACCCCCAGGGCCCCGGTGTCCTGGTTTCGGGACGGGGAGACAAGGCTGCTCCAGGGACCTGACTCTGGGCTAGGGCATGAACTGGTCTTGGCCCGGGCAGACAGCACTGACGAAGGCACCTACATCTGCCGGACCCTGGATGGTGTACTTGGGGGCATTGTGACGCTACAGCTGGGCTGTGAGTTGGGGAGGGAGTATTGGGTGGCAGTGATGAGGCAAGGGGCTCCTGAGGAAATCCAGGCCCTGAGTAAGCCCTCTAGGATGGGAAGGACCTGGGACTTCTCAGACTCCAGTTGCACTTTCTGCCTCTAGACCCCCCAGCCCGCCCTGTTGTCTCCTGCCAAGCAGCTGACTATGAGAACTTTTCCTGCACTTGGAGTCCCAGTCAGGTCAGCGGTTTACCCACCCGCTACCTCACCTCCTACAGGTGTGTGCATAATTGGGTGTGTATGCCTATACATTTGGGTGTGTAGGCACAACGTGGGTATGGGAGGCAGTGAACGAGGTCCTGAGGAAGGCCTTGGAGAGAGGAAGGATCCTCTTTTCCTTCCTGACCTCAGATGGCCCCCTCCCTGCCAGGAAGAAGACCGTACCAGGAGCTGATGGCCTGAGGTAGGACATAAGGGAGAGGATGGGGGTTCCAGCTAGACCCCACAATGAGCATTTCCAAAGCCCAAGACCACATCCTCCCTCCTAGGATGAGTCCATCCACAGGACCCTGGCCATGCCCCCAGGATCCCCCAGGGGCTGCCCGCTGTGTAGTCCATGGGGCCGAGTTCTGGAGCCAGTACCGAATAAATGTGACTGAGGTGAACCCCCTGGGGGCCAGCACACGCCTGCTGGACGTGAGCTTGCAGAGCATCTGTGAGTACCTACCTGCCTGTTCCTACTGCCCCCTCAGATCCCCACCTCAGAGACCCCGAATGGACTCCAGGGTACAGATCTCCCAACACAGAACCTCCACCTGCCAAACAGTTCCCTTCTGACATAGACCTCATTTTAGCACGTAGGTAGCTACCGTGGAGACTAAGAAGCCAAAGAGATCAGAGCCTAGGAGGCAGGGTTACCTCAGCCTCTGGAGGCTGCTGCCACTACCCCTTCCTGGGTGCCTAGCCCACAAGTCCTTCCTGGGTGCCTGCCCCACAAATCCTTCCTGGGTGCCTAGCTCCAGAGTTGCCCCTGCTTCTAGGGCCTGTGCTGAAGGCAGCCGTGTCTCATGTCCTTCCTGCCCAGTGTAAGCCCTTGCTGGCCCCTCTTTCCTTTTGATCCGTATGTGGGAGGGGGGAACTAAAGCTCTAGCTAAGGGCTAGAGAGGGACAAGCAGACTCCATGCTGAGCACAGAGCCCGACGTGGGCCCAATCCCACGACCCTGAGATCATGACCCGAGCTGAAACCAAGAGTGGGATGCCCAACCGGCTGAGCCACCCAGGCGCCCTAGCTCATTTTATAATAAGGATGACAGACAAGTCCTGAGGATCCAAAGGATGATCCAAAGGATGATCAAGCTTAGGATTTCCCCAAACCCCCTTGGAAGTGCCTCCCTCAGGTACCTTTAGGCATATACCCACCTTCCCTTGGGAGGTGGTGGGGAAGGGATGGGTACCTGTCGCCCATCCTGACTTCGCGTCTCCACCACCCTCAGTGCGCCCTGACCCTCCCCAAGGGCTTCGCGTCGAGTCGGTCCCTGGCTATCCCCGCCGCCTGCATGCCAGCTGGACGTACCCTGCCTCCTGGCCCCGCCAGCCCCACTTTCTGCTCAAGTTCCGACTGCAGTACCGTCCAGTGCAGCATCCAGCCTGGTCCACGGTGAGGCCTGGAATATGTCCCAGTCTGGGGCTATGGCTTCTGCCTCTGGTTTCATGTTCCTGGTTATTCTGCCTGGCTTTCTGGCACACTGGCAGGTCACCAAAGCCCTGTCACCTCCTCCAGTAGAGTGCTCTCCATGGGCGAGTCTTTGTGCTGGGTGCTGGGGTTTGCAGCAGGGCCTGGTAGGCCTAGCCTCTGCCCTGTGGGGCTGTAACTTTGACGTCAGCCCTTCTGTGGGAAGACAGGAGTAGCTTTTTACAAATGACTTTCCTAGGAAAAGGAGTGCCTTTCACCCAGAGGCACATTCTCACATAAACATTCTATACCCAGATGAGGACAGTAGTGAATTTCTACCTCTGAAGATGTTAAAGATTGGCTAGCATCAAGTCTGGGAAGCAGCTGCCTCAGATAATGCCCGATATTTATTGAGCACCACCTGTCTGCCAGCCACGGTCCTACACATTTTACATGCATTATCTTATTCAGGTATAGTCACCTCTATTTTACAAATGAAGAGAGCAAGGCACAGAGTGGCCCAAGGTCACTCAGTAAGTGTTACAGCAAAGATTTGAACCCAGGCAGTCTGATGGCACAGCCTATGTAACCGTTACGCACTTTCGTCTTCCAAACACTAGGTGTACACCTGACACCACCAGCCACCAACGTGAGGCCCAGGCAGCTCCACCGGTCTGACAGGGACGGGACTGGGAGGAAGGGGTGCTCTTTGCTAACTAAGGTTGGGGGCAGGTAGGCTTGGCATTTACAACCTGGATAATGGGCCAAAGAACCATCTTCATTCCCAGGTGGAGCCGGCTGGATTGGAGGAGGTGATCACGGATGCTGTGGCTGGGCTGCCCCACGCTGTACGGGTCAGTGCCAGGGACTTTCTGGATGCTGGCACCTGGAGTGCCTGGAGTCCTGAGGCCTGGGGGACTCCAAGCACCGGTGAGAGACTGAGCCCAGGGCACGGGCAGTGGGCCCTCCCACCGCATCTGTTGGCTGGACGGGTGTGCAAGTGGGCTGCATGCACATGTCCTGCCACTCAAGCATGGCCGTTGAGGTCCCAGTCTTCAGCCTTGGTTGTCCACAGCCCCGCCCCAGCTTAAGCCCTGCCCCTCAGCCTCCACCTCCGTTAGGCCCCCAGAAGCTGGCTCTACCCTTTCAGCTTCCACCTCCTGGGCACCCCGTGTCCAAGCCAGGCCCTCGCGTCCCCTGGCAGGCCCCGTCTTCCGCCCCCACCCCGTGTGGACAGGTCTCCTCAGGTCTCACCTCCCTTCAGGGCCCCTACCGGAAGAGATACCAGCTGGGGGACAGACACAGAAGCAGCTGGAGGAGGAGCCTCAGGCAGACAGCCCTGCTCCCCCCAGGCCCTCCCTCCTGCCAGACCCACGGCCACTTGGTAAGCTTGGGCAGGTGAACAAAGGTTGTATAGGATGGGAAAGCCCCGGAGAGAAAGGGTTTGGTCAGGCAGCCTCTCTCTCACAGTGGCATGCGACCCTCCCTCTCAGACCACAGAGACCCCCTGGAGCAGGTAGCAGTGCTGGCATCTTTGGGGATCTTCTCTTTCCTGGGACTGGCAGCTGGGGCCCTGGCACTGGGGCTCTGGTAAGTAACTGCCAAGGGCCCCTCAAATTCTGATCCCACACAGATGTTCTGATACCCACAGACCACACCCATTCCCGCCCTTCATGATTTCCCAGTGAAACTTTCTGATTCTGGAACAACTCCCCCCTCCTCCCTCCAACCCCCACTTCATTATTTTCACTGATTTCTCTCCTCACCGTTTACTAATACACTGTTT
This sequence comes from Eumetopias jubatus, assembly GCF_037043125.1. Taxonomy (NCBI): domain Eukaryota; kingdom Metazoa; phylum Chordata; class Mammalia; order Carnivora; family Otariidae; genus Eumetopias; species Eumetopias jubatus. The sequence continues at coordinate 58,132,594 of NW_028274821.1, forward strand.
TGGTGGAGACAGAGATGTACAAATTGTCAGGGAGACAGCTACGTTTTTGTGCTCCAGGCTGAGACTGAGACCAGCTGGGAAGGATGGACCCCAAAAGCCTGGGTTCCTGGCTCCAGTGATTCCAGTGGACAAGCTTCCAGGTGAGTAGGACATCTAGGAGGTTTGGACTCAGGATGTGTACCCTCGTTTTGAGTGTCTGGATTAAGAGCCAGATGCTCTAGTCATTGTAAGGGTGTTGGGAATCAGAGTTGGGTCACCTCATTCATATGATGTCTGAGCTCAGGGATGGACCTTTCATTCTTGAGTCCTTGGGCTCAGATTTGGGTCTCTTTCCTTCTCTCACGTGGTATTGGGGTTCCTAGATGGGCCCCCCTCATTTTCAGGGTGTTAAGCTCAGAGCTGGATGTCTACCCTGATTCTTGGGCTGTCTTGGATCAGAGTTGGGTCCCCTCCCTTACTCTTGATGTATCTGGGCCCAGAACTAGGAATACTTCATCTTCAGGGTGTTGGGGTTCAATCAGAGCTGGGCTCCCCTATTCATTCCTGGTGTTGGGCTCAGAGCTGGGTCCCCTCCCTCATTCTCAGGGTGTCTGGGCCAAAATCTAGTCCTATTATCTCTCTTGATTTGCCTCCTGCTTCTTCTAGGAGCCCCAAACCTGTAGATGATCCAGGAGGGCTTCAGCTGATTCACCTATAATTCTGTCATGCTGGTGTGGATGGACAGACAGATAGAACCCAGGCAGGCTAGTAGACCCCCATGGAGGCAGGAGGGCGGGGAGTGGTCTCAGCTGGAGGTTCTGTTTGGAGCCCAGTTCTGTCAGACTCTGTTCCAAACTTGCCAGCTGAAAGGTGCTGGACCTCTCATTTCATCTCAGAATTGGAGGTCCACCTGAGGAATGAGTGTAGATATGTATGTTTGTGTCCATGTGTGCCCATGTGTATGTGAGGTAGGGAACATGTGTTCTCTAAATGTATGCATGTAGGTGCTTGGGGAGTATTTGTGGCTCCTTGGCACTTGGCCTTGCCCCTGGAGGGGTTTGTGAAGATGTGAATAAAGAGAATGAGGAGGTTCTTCTGTTTATTGACATGTCTCCCAGCTTCAGATTCAGGACTCACAGGAGAATGCATAGAACTTGGAAACCACAGAGACTGTTGTCCAGTGCTGCTTTATTGTTTCGGCTACTGGGGGCCCTGGTCCATTTTCCCTGTCAGCCCCAAATTCAGGTTAGGCAGAGTCCCCTGGAGTCTCCTCCCTTGGCGCTCAAACCACCGAGCCAGGCTGCGGTTCTGAGGGTGGATGCAGACACTGCGTCGAGACAGGTGAAGCCTGGGAAAGGAAAGGTCCAAAGCCATAGTCATAGCGTGGGGATGAGGTTAGGGTCCAGGGGTTAAGGCAGAGGCTAGATGAAAACCTGAGTCAGTCTCAGAATTAGCAATTGGGGTTGGGGTTGGGATCAGCATCAGGGGTTGGGACTGAGGTCAGACGTCAGTATGAGGGGGAGGGTCAGAGCTCACACGAAGGCCTGGAGGTGACAGTCCCCATCAGCTTCCTGCACTTCCACCCGGATGACCCTTCTCAGTAGCTTGTTCGAGAGTGGCTGGCGGTAGAGCTGAGTACAGCAGGTAATGCTGGTTGGCAGTGGCAGGGCTAGGGGACAATGGGGCCATGTGTTCAGAGGGCTTCTGACCCAAAACCCTTCCATCAGGCAGCTGGAGGATGGACTTCCTGGGTCCCTTTCCCTCCATCCCATTCACCCAAATCCCTGACCTTCTAGACCCCCAAGCACTCACCTGCTCCAGGGTCTGGGCTCAGCAGCAACAGTAGCAGCAGGAGGCTGCTTGTGGATGAGGGCCCCTTCATGCTGCTCAGCCTGGATACTTCTCTTTCCTCCTCCTCCCCTACCTTTTATCTGGGTGCCTTTTACCTGGGGCACCAGGTGAGTCAGAGGCAGGTGAAGATGTATTGCTCATCCTGTGACATTCCTGGGCCCTAATTGCCACAGACCCCTTCCTCTTCTAGGGCTGCCATTTCCCATGGCTTCTAAGCCCTGGACAGAGAAGCTGGAGAGAGGGGTAGTGCATGATGTGACGACTGATGGTACAGTGACTGAGTAAGGGCACCTAAGTATCCACAGTGGCATCCAATGATGGACATTCACACTCACATACCCACAATCACATTCAGTCACACCTCAACCACTCAGTCAACTTTACACAGTCAGACAACCAAAGACAGAATCACATAGCCCCAGTTGTACTCAAAGTCCCACTCCCACATAGTTGTGTCTTCACAATCATTCAATCACACAATCATATTGGCACACACAAATTCTGATAGGGGAATTGTGGGTGGGGTGGGAGCAGAGGGAAGGCCAGTACCAACTTGCCTTCATCCTCTCCTCCCTTTCTTCCTGCCCTAGCCTGCCTGTCTTATCAGGAAAAACTGATGGGTATGGACCCCTAAAGCAAGCTCTTCTGGCTGATGATGAGTCTTGGCTGGGACAGTCACAACCAGAGTGAGAAGCTGGGTGCTATTGGGGTACCTCTGGGATGCTGAGGTGGGGGCTGCTTTCCCCAGGGAGATGAGACAGGGAGGAAGGATGGGGTGGATAAGGTGGGAAGATGAAAGAAGATAAAGTTCTTTGGTGCCAGGTTGCTGCTGTCAAACAGGAAAAAGACCCAAGAAATCTTACCTTCCTGTTTTTGCCTGGTCCTGTCCCAGAAATGCCAGCCTCTTGCCAGCAGGGGCCTGGGGCTTCCAGAATCAATCCTGGCTTATTGAGACATCAGACTCAAGAGCTCAATTACCTCTCTTTTGTTCAAATTCCAGCCTTTCCCTGTTGCCCACCCAGGTCCGGTAATACACCCCCCACCCCCCACCCAACCCTTATACATTCTGTATCCCATCCTCTTGCTAAAGCCCCAACCTCTCCTCTCCTTCCTGTCTCTTGTCTCCGAATCCCATTCCCAGCTCCCACTCCCTTCTCCCCTTACCCCCTAAAGCAAAACTCCTCCTCCTCCTCTTGTCCTTTCCAGGAAGCTGGGGACTGCCTATGGTGGGGGCAAGCCGCTAAGTTTAGTGCCTCTGGCACCTTGAAGAACTTCCCACTCCTGCTCTGGGGATTTCAATCCTCAAGTCTTGCTCTGTATTTGAAACATAAACTGAGTCATTACCCAGTAATCCCCAGACCTTATCTGGTTCTTGTAAGAGTGCCTTCTGCAGCCTTCTGCTCTGTGGCCAGCTATTCTCTAAGGAGCAGGCCTTCTCTTGGGATAGGGACTCAAACCTGTCCTGGGCACCTTTCTGCTGCAGGGCTGCTGAAACAATCAGGAGGGACCATCAGTTCCAAGAGTAAGAACTCGTCCCCCTCCCATGCTGAAAAACTCAAGCTTCTCCTCCTTCCTGTCCAGGGTGAGGCTTGAAGGCCCCTTCCTGGAGTTTGTCTTGTGAATACTCAGGAATTCTGACAGTGTCCTGGTGAGGTGTAGGCCCAGGGCTGCACAGGGCACTCCACTTTTGACAGGGTTCTTGATGTAGACATTCTGAGGAAATGGCTCAGGAGCCTGGGTCCTTTCTTGAAGGTGGCCACAACCCAGAGGTCACCCATCTTGAACTGCTAGTACCAGAGGCCTTGGGTCTCTCTCCCACCCTCCAGTTTGGACTTGTGCCCCAGAGCTTGGGTGCAGCTCTTGGGGTGCCATTTACTTATCACAGATCTCCATCAGCTGGTTGTCTGCCACATACTTTGTGTTTTTTCCTGGACCAACTGGTCTAGATACCTGGAAAGGCAAGAAACGAATTCTTCCAGGTACGCACCCATCTCTCCCCTTTGGCTATTCCAAAGATAGGGCCAAGTCTTCTCCCCAGCCACAATCTGCTGTGGCGGGGGCAGCCCCAGGCTGAAAGTTAGCTTTGCCCCAACCCATAAATTGGGTTGTCTCGTTAACTTAATCTTCGGATAACTTTTCTGGTGCCGGGCCTAGTCCTTTACTGAAAGCAGGCCCACTAGGAGTCCCTCACCCTCGGTACTTCAGGAGCTAGAGGGTTTCAGGTCAACTAGGGGAACAAGACAGGGGTGGCAGGGAGCCGTGGCCTTTGGGTTCTCCTAGGGACAGAGCAAGAACTGCTAGGTAAGCTGATGCCAAGTATCTTTAAACCTGAGAAAAGACTGGGGGAGCCAGAAGTTGTGGCATTAATTGTAGGAAAGACCTCCAACAGTCCCAAGTCACTCCACTGTGGCAGGCTGCGGGAGTCAGCCTCTAGGAATCTTCCCCTCCTCTCACAGCCTACTTCCTACAACTCTGGGCTTACAATAGTTTAGATTCACTCTCAGAAGAAGATTCTCCAGACACCTGGCAAAGTCCTGTCTAGGAGGAAGGTGGAACACATCAATGTGGAGATAGGCTGGGAGGAAGACCGGGACAGGGCTACTTAGTTCCCGTCATATAGGCTATTTACAGCGAAGTGGGGGCGGGGGGGGGTTAGGTGGCGGAGGGCAGTCAATGACAGTAATGGGAGGCCTGACACTGATGAGGGATCCTTAGTAATAACGGGGGCCTGGATATGGAAGGGCACCCTATCAAGGAGGGAGGCCCTGTCAGTAACGAAAAGCAGGCGTGTAGAGGGGCTCCCAGCGCGAATGGCGGCAGCGGCGGCAGAGTCAGGAGGGCAGCACGGTGGCTTCGGTTTAAATCTTTAATGCACCGGCTGGCTGGGCAGTGGCGGTGGGGGTGCGGCGGGGGAGGCCGCGACCCGAACGCTGGGGGGCAGGGCCCAGGCCGCTTGACAGACAGCTCATCAGGCCTCGTAGAGGCTCCAGCTTCTGCTCCCGGGAATGCGCCGAGCTGTGGGGCAACCCGACACTGGCATGAGGCAGGGAGGGGACTCCCGGATTCCCCCCATCCATCCTCCTTGAGGCTGAGCCTCGTGTGCCCCGGGCGGGTCCGCGGTGTCGCAGCCCCCTCACCTCCTGTCCCTCCGCCACATGCGCAGCCAGGGGAAAAAGTAGAAGCAACCCCAGTAGATCCTGCGGAGAGAAGGCCGAGCCGGGCCGGGCGGGGCGGGGCTGACCCCACAGACTCCGCCGCTCAGACGCCTCGCCCCTCTCTTGAAGGCTCCGCCCCGCCCTTTAGAGGCGGTTCCCTCCGCAGCCCACGCCCCCTGAGGGGCCCCACGCCTCCCGCCCGCGGAGAACTCGCGCCCTCCCCCCACCCCGGAGCGGCTAGGTTCCTCCTCCGCAGAACCCGCCTCCACTCACTCCTCCTCCGCCTCCAGCGCCACCTCGTATCTCCTCAATCCCGACATGTCCTGGGCTCCGAACGTCTCCTGGGGAGCGGCATGATTGGATCAAGGATACCCCAACCCTAGGTCCCCTTCTCTGTCATTCTCGGGACCAGTCTGACCTGTTCTCAGGTAATCTGAGGCAGGTGCCCCCGGGAAGCCTCAGTTGCCACTTTGGGACAGGGTAGGACTGAAGAATTGGGAGGCACCAGACGTTAAGGATATAGGAGGTCGGTCACCTCGGGGGCCTGGGGCATTCAGGGGGTCAAGGCGAAAGGCTTTGCGGTCATGGACCTGGGATATTTGGGGCCCAGGGTGAGGATTTCGGGGGTTGGGATCACCTGGAGGGGGGCTGAGGGGTCGGTGCAGCCTAAACTCCCGCCCTCCCTGGCTCCACCCCGGAAACAGACCGTTACCGTTACGTCATAGGGACTCCGTCGCGCTCCAGGGGTGGGGCTTGCCTATTACCCGGAAGAGGCGAAGTCTGAGCGTTTCTTCTTCAGAGGAGGAGTCAAAGTGTCACTGGAGGTGGAGCCAGGGTCCATCTGTCACTAAAGGGGCGGAGTCAGGCCTTATTAACTAGGATGCGGACGGAGCACGGGACCCTCTTTTGTGGGGGTAGAGTCAGATTTTGGAGCTTTCTCCCTGGAGACCTCAGTCTCAGGCAGCAAGATAAGAGCTTTGGGACGTTATCCAGTACGGTTTTCCCAGTCTACTTTTCTTTGCCCTCTGCACTGCTGCCACTTGTATGACTCTGGTCTGAGGAGGAATAGGTCTCCAGAGCAATCCTAGCCTAGATGGAGCAGACTACAGAAGTACTTGATGTGTGAGTGGCTTTGGCCAAGTCACTTAATGGCCAGAGGGTCACAGCCCTTCCTCTCTGAGCTGAAATTTGTCTTCCTGTGATTTTTGTTCCCACAGTCATTCAATCAGCAAATATATCAGGCTAGGAATGGGTATACAGCAGTAGAGAAGCCAGATTATTATAGTAAACATAGCACACTGGTTGGAGGCAGTAGACGGTGCTGCAGTAGAGCCTAGAAAGCGCAATTAACCCAGTGTTGGAGGTTGGAAATAGCTGCCCCAGTTAGTCTGGGGAGGGAGGAAGAGAGCCTTCTGGCTGGATTGTAGGGGAGTCACCAGAAATAAGTGAAAGTTCCCTCAGGCTGAAATGTGGCAAATGGGTACACTACTCTTTCCCCCCATCCCACCTTCTTTCTCCCTGTCATACCTCTCTTCCCTGCCTGGGCCACAAACAAGATTGCAGACAGATCTGTGGGTACAAGTTGAGCGCTATTGGAAGCATTGTGGTCTAGGTGTGGAGGAGAAGCTGCACTTCTGCTACGCCACACTCACCCCTGCTCACACTCACACTCACACTGACACTCCAGGCCGTGTCCTGGCTGGGTCAGGTCTGGTGCAGAGTCACTGGAGGCCTGGTCCTCCCTTCTTTTTTTTTTTTTTTTTTTTGTTTTCTGGTCCTCCCTTCTGATCCTTGGTTCCCCAGGGCTACAGAGACTCATATCCCTTCACTCAGACACAGGGCTCCCTCCGGGGCTGTCAGGGGCTAACTGCCGTGGCGCTTGTTCTAGGGGAGGAAGGAGAGGCAGGGTCATGGGTTGGGGTCTTGGGAAGGGGCTCTGAGGGAGGAGGCAGGGCTGGGGAGGGCCGGGCTTGCCTTTGCAGAGTTCTTCTGCAGTCTCCGGATGATGCGGTCCACCCAGGGCTGGTCTGGAGGTGCACAGAGCTGGTTACCTCTCAACACAGTGAACCTGGAATCAGAAGGAATGGAACAGTCCTGGAACCCAGCTTCCTGGCAGGCCTTGGTGTGAAGAGCAGAAACTGAGGACCACGTCTGGAAACCTGTTTCAGGGGCTTCCTTGTGGGGAGGAGCTTGGCAAGGAAAAGGGAAGCAAGATGATGAGGCCCAGGTGACAGAGGAGGTGATTGGGAGAGGAAGAGACTGGTTACTCTTCACCCTCCCCCCCAAGACAACAGTACCCTACAGCCATCAATGAGAAGGAGATAGGAACAAAAAGGCACCAAAAATGTTCCTGGGAATTGGGTATTGGTTCACCAAGAGACAAAGTCCTCAGAGTTGTTAGCATCACTCAGAGGTGGGGGTGGGGTGGGCATAAGGGTTAGGGCTTGAGGGACTTTTGGGTGGGAAGACCACAGCCCTGACTAGAATTCAGGACGCCTATCCCCAGTGTCATAGCTTTAGTGTTTCTTTCCTTTCCATCCACGTACACTGTCCTCTTCTTCCTCTGGAAACCCAGACTAAAGGAGATAGAGCCTCTAGAGAGAAGGGCAGCCAGAGAACCCAGGACCCATCCGGGTACTGGCATATTCAGGAATAGCAGGGGCACAGGCACATCTATATTACACGGGTGCACACCTGGGACATGGCCACACCCACACCACACAAGTCCATGTATAGATTGCACAGGAATGTGCACAATGCACAGGTATACCGACGCTACACAGGAACACAATCACAAGGGCACACCCATTTGGCACATGTACACTCTAGGACCTGGGTGTTGACCTGAACTCACAGTCTCCTTCACAGACTCCCTAATCCCTCCTCTGCCCCTCATGTTACCATTTTACCCCTTCCCCTTTCCAGGGGAGACCACGAAATCAGTATGCTGAGAAGAGGAGTAGTTGTGTCCAGGAGGCCATGGAAGACGGAGAGAGATGGACAAATGGGTAGAATCTTTGGAAGCAGCAAGTGTGTGGGTTGCAGAAGTCCTGCTTGTGTGGAGTCTGCATGAGACTGTGAGGCTGGATGGCAGAGAGTGAGCGGAAGAGTGATGATGAGGGGGAGGGAGTCCATGGTGGTTCTGTGATGTGTATGTGAGCCTGTGTGAGGCTGTAGCTGTCTCTTGTTTATGGCCACCTGAAGCCTTCATTTTTTATATCCAGAAATTTCTTCCTTTCTGTTGTGTAATAAAGAATTTGACTGGTTTTTGTCCCTGATTTCTGAAAAGGAGACTTTAAATCTTTGAATTTCCCAAGTAATAGGAATGTCTGTTATTTATGAGCCCCTTGGATGGTCACACCTGAGTTTATGCTAAGAGATGAGATGACTTAGGATCATCTGGGGGATGGTCACAAGAAAAACCAGCCATGTCACTGAATTGTCAGGGCTTTTGAGCCTGCGCATCCTCTGGGAGTAGGAGGGGCACTGGAGATTGAGTTCAGCCAATTCAGTCATGCCTACATAATGAAATTTCAATAAAAACTCTGGACACCAGAGCTTGTGGAACTTCCTGGTTGGTGAACACATTGATGTGCCAGGAGGGTGATGTGCCCAATGGGGTTTAGAGCATGAAGCTCTGCATTTGAGACCTTCCCAGACTTTGCCCTGTGTGTCTTCATTTGGCTGTTCCTGATTTATATCCTTTATAAAAAACTGTAGGTATAGCACTCCTGACTCTCATGAGTCTTTCTAGTGAAATATTGAAGCTGAGGTGTCTTGGGAACTCCCTGGGCTTGTAACCAGTTGGTCAGAAATGCACATGGCCTGGCAACCCCACAAATGGGGGCAGACATGTTGGGGACTGTGCCCTTAAACTTGTGGAGTCTGATGCTGAATGGTTAGTGTCTGAATTGAATTGGAGTACATGAGTTGGTAGGATAGCTTTCCAATGAATTTTTTTTTTTTTGGTTTTATTTATTTATTTGACAGAGATAGAGCTAGAGAGCACATTAAGCGGGCAGGGGGGTAGAATGGCAGAGAGGGAGAAGCAGACTCCTTGCTGAGCAGGGAGCCCGACGTGGGGCTCGATCCCAAGACCCTGGAATCATGACCTGAGCCAAAGGCAGTTGCCCACAACTGAGCCACCCAGGTGTCCCTCCATCGAATATTTTACCCACTGTCTCTAGAAGAAACTTCTATCCCTTTCATAACTCCTTAATAGCCTTCCCACCCCCATTTCCCATTCTTTATCTTTTAGCTCTGAGAATCTTAGTAAATCAGCAGTTTGGACAAGGCAAGGTGTGTGTGTAAGGGGGTGTTGGCGCTGCCACCCTTAGGCGAACATTTACAATGTCCTCTCCTGAAGGAATTTGAACAATCAGTCTCAAGGCTAGGGGTCAAGTCTTGGTTCCAGATTAGAGGTCAGAGTAAGGAGTACCTCTCTTTCCCAGGCTTCTCACCTCAACTCTTTGTGGTTCTAAGATACCTGGGAATGGTGGCAGGGGGGGGCACCTGGGTGGCTCAGTCAGTTAAGCGTCTGCCTTAGGCTTAGGTCATGGTCCCAGAGTCCTGGGATCGAGTCCCATGTCAGGCTCCCTGCTCAGTGGGAAGCCTGCTTCTCCCTCTGCCTATTGCTCCTGCTTGTGCTCGCTCTCTCTGTCAAATAAATAAATAAAATCTTAAAAAAAAAAAGATACCCGGGGATGGGAGGAGTGGGAAAAGTGGGAGCCAGCTGGTTCCCCAGATTCCCTAGAACAATGACAAGTAGCAAGATAAAACTGGAGAGGGTGGGGGGCGCATGGGTGGCTCAGTTAAGCATGTGCCTTAGGCTCAGGTCACGATCCTGGGGTCCTGGAATCGAGCCCTGGATGGGTCGGGCTCCCTGCTCGTTGGGGAGTCTGTTCCCTCTGCCTCTGCTTCTACTCCTGCTCGTGTGTGTGCTCTCTTTCTCACTCACTCAAGAAAAAGTCTTTAAAAAACAAAAAACTGGAGAAATTCCCTTCTCAGGTTCACCAAGTCTCCCTAGGCCCATGACAGTGCCTTTGCATCTGTCATTTGAGACCTGGTCTTCCCTCAGACAAGTATCGCTAAAGGGAAAGTTTTCTGGAAGCAGATCCAATTCCTGTATCTCACATCTGAGGACTCTAGGGCTTCACCCTCCTGACCCAGCCAACACTGACCCTTTCCCCTGTCGACCCATTTTCCTATGCCTCAAGCTGAGTCAGAGGAATAGCTTGAGGGGAACCTGGCCTAGAATACCCCTTCTACCATGCTTTCCCTATCGTGGGGATGGAGAGAGAATTTCTGAGCAGAGGGGCTGGTCAGCTTACAGAGACAAGGAAACTAGGTAGGAGGGAGGGGAGCAAGTGCTTTCCTCACCCGATAAGAGGCCCAAGAGACAAACTAGAGGAGGAGACCTCTCCTAAGAGACTAATTGTAGAGTGCTCCTCTGTTACCTTTTCCAGCCCTAGAGCATATGATGTGACAAACTTAACTGTGGACCCAGTTTTTTTTCTGCCTTCTCTATCACCCATCCATGTGTCCATGTCCACCCCTTTGTCTATCAGTCTATTCTTCCTTCTTCCATTTTCATATCTTCATTTCCATTGGTTCATGCATATGTTCAACCATTTTAATCCAGTCATCATCTATTAATGCATTTATTCATCTATCTATTAGTTATGTTAATAATATTTGTTGGTACTTGAGTGCCAGGCACCATGCTAAATCCTTTAAATTCATTGTCTCATGGCAAATCTATGAAGTAGAGTGCTGTGGGCTAGGCTTTTGTTCATGCAGACACTTTCTATACTCTTTTTGTGGTTTCTTTGGGTAACTCCTCTACCATCTCGTGTGGTCTTGATGGGTCTGTCAGTCATAGTGCTCTGATCAGAGTACCCCATTTTCTGACCACTGGAATATATTGAAGAATTGAGTATGTGTTATAAGCACAGTTAGCTGGAGCTTTTCATGAGATTTGGTGTTAGGAGAAAGAGGGCCTCTCATATATATATGAGCTGTCCCTTATTTATATATATATTTAAGACTTTTTGCGGCGCCTGGGTGGCTCAGTTGTTAAGCATCTGCCTTAGGCCCAGGTCATGATCCCAGGGTCCTGGGATCAAGTTCTGTGTCGGGCTCCCTGCTCTGCGGGAAGCGTGCTTCTCCCTCTCCCACTCCCCTGCTTGTGTTCCCTCTCTTGCTGTGTCTCTCTCTGTCAAATAAATAAAATCTTTAAAAAAAGACTCTTTAAAAAATATTTATTTATTTGAGAGAGAGAGTGTGAGAGAGAGATCACGAGCAGGGGGGAGGGTTAGAGGGAGAAGCAGACTCCCTACTGAGGAAGGAGCCCGACTAGGGACTCAGTCTCAGGACCCTGGGATCATGACTTGAGCCACAGGCAGACATTTAACCTAGGCGCCCCTATTTTTTTAATATTTTATTCTTAAGTAATCTCTATACCCAACAAAGGACTCGAACTCACAACTCTGAGATCAAGAGTCACCTGCCCTACCAACTGAGCCAGCCAGGCACCCCAGAGGGCCTCTGTTTTAGATCGCTCACTATAAAAATGTAGACTTGAGGCTTCCAGGGTCCGTATTTCCTGCTATCTACAAGAGGAATGAAACTCCCTAAAAAGAATTATAAGTTAAAAGATGGAGTTATCATCTGGACACCTAGGGCAGAAGTAGACTAAAATCTATTTTAAAAAAATTATTTTTGAGAGAGAGGGAGAGAGAACGTGACTGGGGGGATGGGCAGAGGGAGCGGGAGAGAGAGACTCCTAAGCAGGCTCCATGCTCAGCGCAAAGCCCAACCTCACCACCCTGAGATCATGACCTGAGACAAAATCAGGAGTCAGAGGCTTACCCGACTGAGTCACGCAGGTGCCCCTAAAATCTGTTTTTAATGGACCTATTTATGTGATACAACAATTTTAACTTTTTGCTTAAGCTACTTTAAGTTGGGTTTTTGTCATTTGCAATGGGAAGAGCTCTGAATAATAATTACTATTATTCCCATTTTACAAATGAGGAACCTAAGACCCAGCAATTTTTCCAAAGTTTCCCAGCTTATAAATGGCAGAACATTGGTATTTGGAGCAAACTCTGATACACTACCTATAATATCCATCCACTGTTCATTCATCTGTGCTCTATCCCATTCATTTATTTACTTGACTACCCTTCAGGGCTAAGACTCTGAAGGCAATAAGCCTTGTCTCACTTGCTAACTCTAGTTCTGAGGCTGAGTTTGAATCAGGGGTTGGCAAACTTTTTCTGTAAGGGGCCAGATAGTAAATATTTAAGGGTTTACTGGCTGTACTCTAACTATAGTGACTACTCATCTTTGCTGTTGTAGCCCCAAAGCAACCATAGACCATATATAAATGAACAGGCATGGCTGCATTCCAATAAAACTTTATTTACAAAAACAGGTGGCAGGCTGGATCTCTCCCATGGGCCATAGTTTGCCAATCCTTGGTCTGGATCAATATTTTTAGGAACATGAGTTGGGAGTGGGATCATGCATGCCTTGCATTTGTCATTACCAATGAAGGAAAACAACAAGATTTTTTTTTAAGATTTTATTTGAGAGAGAGAATGAGAGAGAGAGAGCACATGAGAGGGGGGAGGGTCAGAGGGAGAAGCAGACTCCCTGCTGAGCAGGGAGCCCGATGCGGGACTCGATCCCGGAACTCCAGGATCATGACCTGAGCCAAAGGCAGTCGCTTGACCAACTGAGCCATCCAGGCGCCCAAACAACAAGATTTTAATATTCAAACTCTTGTGTTTGAATCTGGCTTTATGACCTTGGCCAAATGAGGGAAGAGATGAGAGTTTCTTCACCTGTAAAATAGAAATAATGTATATCCTATGAGGTAGTACATGTGCCTCGCTCACAGTGGGAACTCAGTGAAGTTTAGGTCCATCCCTGTTCTCATTTATCACCCACCATGTATTGCCAGTATCAGGAGACTTCTCTTTATGGTATCCTGGATGCAGTGAGGACAGTTCAACCTAGCTTGCTAAGTTTAAGAGTCCAGCTTCTAAGAATGAGATTTCACACAAATTATATAGATTAAGCTCTTGCAAACTCCAAATTTCTCTTTTCAATAGCTATACCCCAACTCTTATCTGCGCGGTTGCAAACTTAAAACCATTCTAGTACCCAGCTAAACAAAGGGCTCTCCAGTCAACAAGCACTATTAGACCTAGAAGCAGTTCAGCCTCCTTTTATATCACTCAGGATGTCACCCTGTTCCCCAGGTGTATTTTCAACCTATTTCTTCCAAACAAATACTCCTCTCTAAGACAAAAGATTGTGTCCATGTGTGTTTGTGTGTCTGTGTGTCCATGACACGTGCATGAATCGTGTGTGTCTGATATGCCCTTGTGTCCATATTGTGATTATAAGATTAAATGTCTGTGGTGTGTCCTTTGATGTATATGAGTGATTGACTGTGCATGTGTATGTGGGTAGGACATATGTAAGTGGGTGAGGGTGTCAGCACTTGTTTGTATGTGGGTGTGTATTCTGGTTGCTGTTCAGTCCATCCATTTGTGATTCCCAACCTCACAGGGCCTGCAGGGAGCATCTATTGCATAGGGAAAAGGAGATATGAGGCTTCTGGCTTGGGCTCTCAACCTCATGGGGCCTATAGAGGGCGTCTAGTGTATGCAGAAAATGAAAATGTGTGGTTCCTGGCCTCTGAAGTGGGGGCTTTGGCCTGGGGAGGCTGGGCTGTCTTCTTCCAGAAAGGAGTTGGAAATGAGCAAGAAACCAAATGACTCAGCTCCTGAAAGTCCCTCGTAGGAAGGGGTCTGCTTCACACCCCATCCTTTTCTAAACCTTCTGTCCATATCCAGAGGGTCCTAGCCCAGCCAGAGGGGCAGAACTTGGCCCTTCAGTCTCAGGGTGTGGGTAGAACATTGCGTAGGACTTCCAGAGGTGACAGGACATCAGGATGGGGTGAAGTCTTGAGCAATAGTACACCCCCCCCCTTTCCTGCCTCCTGCCCTCTGGAGTTTGAAATAACACCACTGCCAGGATTTTCTGAACATCCCCTCTCCATTTCCTGCAATTTGGGCTACTTCAGGCCCCAGGGTTCCTTGCTGGGAGAAGTGCAGGAAACAAGGGCCCCTGAATCCAAAATAGAAAGTGATTTATGTGGCTGGAGATGAAGAACCCTGGGGGGTCAGAGAGAAGGCAGAGGAGACTACATGGACGAGGGATCTCTGCAGAGCATCGAGGATGGGTGAGGCAGGAGAGAGGACATTCCAGGTAGAATGAACAGTAAGCACAGAGGCTCAGAGGAAGGACAGGGGTTTGGGATTAATCCCAATGTGGGTGAGGAAGGGGAAGGGCAAGTGGTGAGAGAGGCTGTGTGTGTGTGGGTAATACCTGTGGTATTTGGGGCACTTTCTCCTGGTGATGCCATGCCTAGTGGTCAAAGTTAATGGAAAACCCTTGTGGCCTTAATCAGGCAGGACCACTAGGGTCTAGTATCCCTTGGGTGTGAAGGGTTGAGTCTCTTTGCAGTTACAGAATGTCAACCAGGTGAAGTGCCAGTTGGAGGTAGAGGGAATGAGTCACAGGGGAAGTGTGGTGAACATAATTCTAAAATTCCTGCCCCCAGTGTGTATGCCCTGCATCTCCTTGATTTGAGATCACCTTAACCTATTGACCTGTAAATATGATGGCATATCCTTCATGGGATTAGGTTATGATAAATGACAAAATGGAGGGATTTTGCAGATGTGATTAAGGTCCCTAATCAGTTGACTTTGAGTTCATCAAAAGGGAGATGACCTTGGATGGGCCTGACCTAATCAGGTGAGCCCTTTAAAAAAGTGTTTAGAGATAAGAAATAAGCATCAGCCTTAAAAAAAAAAAAAGCAAACTTAAAAAGAGGGTGCTTTGGGGCACCTGGGTGGCTCAGTTGGTTAAGCATCTGACTCTTGATTTCAGCTCAGGTCATGATTTCAGGGTTGTTAGATAGAGCCCTGCAGCCGGGCTCCGTGCTGGGTGGGAAGCCTGCTTAGGATTCTCTCTCTCCCTCTGTTCCCTCCCAGCCCCCCCGCACCCCCCACACTCCTGCCAACTCACGTGCTCGATCTCTCTCTCTCTCTTAAAAAGAAGGGGGGGTGCCTGGCTGACTCAGTCGGTAGAGCATGTGACTTTTTTTTTTAATATTTTATTTATTTGACAGAATGAGAGCACAAGCAGGGGGAGTGGCAGGCAGAGGGAGAAGCAGGCTCCCCGCAGAGCAGAGAAGCCCCATGCGGTACTCGATCCCAGGACCCTGGGATCATGACCTGAGCCAAAGGCAGATGCTTAACTGACTGAGCCACCCAGGCATCCCGAGCATGTGACTCTTGATCTTGGAGTCGTGAGTTCAAGCGCCACGTGTGGCGTAGAGTTTACAAAGGAAGGAACAAAGAAAGAGAAAGCAGCAGCAGCAGATGCTCTCATGCTGGCTTTGAAGAAGCAAAGTGCCATGTTGTAGAGAGGGCCATGTGGCCGGCAGCTATAGGAGCTCGGGGCCTCGCCCTGCCAGCACAGCTGCCAATACCCGGTGAGTTTGAAAGAGGACGCTGAGTCTGAAATGAAACTGCAGCCCTGGCTGAGGCCTAAGTTCAGCCTGGTGAGACCCTGAGCAGGGAGGACCCAGTCAATGCGGACCTGGACCCCTGACCCACAGAAACTGTGAAATAATAAATTTGGATTTTTCGAAGCTCCTAAATTTGTGGCGATTTGTTATATAGCAATAGAAAAGTAGTATGAGAAGGAAGTACCTAATAAATGCTAGTTAAGCCCCAGGGTTTCTTAACTACAGACTATAGCTTTTAACCATATTTTCCTCCTGGTTTTGAAATGGCCCTCTTTCTTTAACTGACTCCCCTTTTCTTTCATCCTTTTTTTAAAAAAAGATTTTATTTATTTATTTGAGAGAGAGTGCATGCCCATGATTGGGGGGGAGGGGCAGAAGGAAAGGGAGAAGCGGACTCCCTGCCGAGCTGGGGGTGATGAGGGAGGTGGCACTTTGTCCCAGGACCCTGAGATCACGACCTGAGCCAAAGGCAGATGCTTAACCGACTGAGTCACCCAGGTGTCCCTATTCCGTTCTTGAAGATAGATTTTTGTGGTGGTATTATTACTACTCACCAAGATGCTGATTCACTTCTCCTGGCAGTCTCTCCCTTAAAGTTAAGTATGATTGGGGGCACCTGGGTGGCTTCACTCTTTAAGCATCTGCCTTCGGCTCAGGTCATGATCCCGGGGTCCTGGGATCAACCCCCCGGGATGGACCCCAGGATCATGACCTGAGCCGAAGGCAGATGCTTAAAGAGTGAGAGGGAGAGAGACAAGTAGGCTTCCCGCAGAGCAGAGAGCCCAGGGAGTCTGCTTGTCTCTCTCCCTCTGCCCCTCCCCCTGCTCATGCTCTCTTGCATGCTCGCTCTCTCTCTCTCAAATAAATAAAAATAAAATCTTTTTTATAAGATTATTATTATTTTTTTGAAGATTTTATTTATTTTTTGACAGAGACACAGCAAGAGAGGGAACACAAGCAGGGGGAGTGGGAGAGGGAGAAGCAGACCTCTCGCTGAGCAGGGAGCCGGACATGGGGCTCGATCCCAGGACCCTGGGATCATGACCTGAGCCGAAGGCAGACGCTTAACGACTGAGCCACCCAGGCGCCCCCAAAATAAAATCTTTTTAATAAAAGTTAAGTATGTTTGTATGACACACTTTGGCCAATGAAATGCATTTGGAAATGGCATGTGTCGTTTATGGATAGAAGTGTTTAAACAAGAGATCCCCTGTCTTTTCTGGCTGCAGTGATCATGGAAACATGTGTTGAGATGAAGGAGCGTGCCAAAAGATCAAGGCAGCCTAGAATGTTGAACTGCCACATGGAATCCAGCTGTGCTAAGGACCCGCCTAGACCCATAGCAGGCTCGGTATGCATGGAGAATAGAGTTTTGTTGTGTTAAGGTACTCAGATTGGTGTCATCTGTTATTGCAACATAACCTAGCCTATCCTGCCCCATCAGGTGTGTTGGTGGTGGTAACCAGGTGTTGTAGAATAGAGATGAGATTATAACAAACTAGAAGAAGAATGGATGCTGTGGGCCAAATTGGTTCTGTGTGACTGTATCTGGAGATAGGGTCTTTAGGAAGGAATTTAGATTAAATGAGGTCAGAAAGGTAGGGCCCTAATCTGATAGGACTGTGGCCTTATAAAAAGAGAAAGAGAGAGCGATCTCTTTCTCTCTGTCATGGGACATAGTGAGAAGGTGGTCAGGTAGAGAGATCACACCAGAAACTGACCATACTGGCACCTTGATCTTGAACTTGTCCTTGATCTTGAACTTGTAATCTACAGAATTTGAGAAAATAAATGTCTGTTGGTTAAGCCACCCAGACTATGGTATTTTATCTTGGCAGCCCAAGCTAAGACAGATGTGGTAATTGCTAAAACTCTGAATAGTCTCTTTTTGAGGAGGAGTGAAGTTTTTTTGGTTGTATAAGCAAAAGTGATATTATATTTGGTGATGCCCTTAAATTTTTAAGAAGCCTAGGGTTTGGGACAAAGGGTGTATTTTGATGTTGGATAGCCAGAGGGTAGACTATGGAGGTATTTATCATTGTTTTCACTACCTACAACCTTAAACCCTTTCTATATTTGAGGAATTTCCTATTGGTCTTAGTTACCAATAGTTATGTTCCATCATAAAATACCCAAAGGTCACATACTAATTCTCCCCCCTTTTGCTGTTAGGCCTTGGGCACATGACTTGGGTTTAACCCATCAGAAGCACCTTCCAAGGATTGTGAATAGGAAGAGAATAGTGATGCAAGGGAGCAGGATTAGTAGAGAATCTATTTTGATGGTGATAGGAGTGGTAGCAGAAGTGATGTCTGTTTTCCAGGGGCACTGTAGTTGTGATTCCAGAGGTAAAACCTGGCGAGCTGATCACTTAACATTGTGGGGCTTGGAGCAACAGTACAAATGAAGGGCCACATACCATGTATCTAAATATTTAAAAGTTATGGGGCACCTGGGTGGCTCAGCTGGTTAAGTGTCTGCCTTCGGCTCAGGTCATGATCTCGGGGTCCTGGGATCCAGCCCTGGGTTGGGCTCCCTGCTCCATGGGGAGTCTGCTTCTCCCTCTCTCTGTACCGACCCCCACCCCCCAGCCCCGCTCGTGCTCTCTCTCTCTCAAATAAATAAATAAATAAAATCTTTACTGACTGAGCCACCCAGGTGTCCCAGTAAATAAAATCTTTAAAAAAATAAATATTTTTACTTTTTTAAAAGATTTTATTTATTTATTTGACAGAGAGAGAGACAGTGAGAGGGGGAACACAAGCAGGGGGAGCAGCAGAGGGAGAGAGACAAGCAGGCTTCCCGCAGAGCAGGGAGCCCGATGTGGGGCTCGATCCCAGGACCCTGGGACCATGACCTGAGCTGAAGGCAGAGGCTTAACGACTGAGCCACCCAGGTGCCCCCAAAAATAAATATTTTAAAGTTATAAATCAAGATAACACATTGTCAAATAAAAATACCTCTCTCTTACTGTCTTGAAAAATATGCATTTAGAGCAATTCAAAGGCCAGGTTCAAATTTAGAATTCTTGGACTCCTTGGAGTTCTATGATGGAATGAAGCAGTAAAGGGAGAGCCAAGCTCCAGTGCTCTACTTGTCTTCCCACCCCTTCCTCTTCTACCCTCAGTTCCATCATGAACCATGAAGGGCCTCATGTGCCTGGTATAGGCAGTCTGGCCCCATACACACAAGCTCCTTCACTGTTCCCTGGAAATAGCTACCTCTTGGCAACCCTCTGGATGCAGGGAGTGACGCAGTACATTATAGGAAGGATGGCTCTGAGGAAGAAGCCTGCACGGACTCTGGAAGCTGCTCGGGGCCACTTGGGCCGAGAGTTCTCTAGTTTTCAGTTCCTGAAATGTGCTCTAGAAGGAGAAGCACAAGTTCCAGGTGGGCATGTCCCCTTAGCTCTGTACCCAGAGGTGTGACTGGAGGAGAGCCGGAGCAGAGCCCTCTGAAACATGGAATGCAGGGCAGGGGCTCCAGCTGTCTGGACATAAGCGTGGTATTGGCATTTGGCTTTCCTTCTGGGGATGCTGCCTGGAGGGATGTCTGGACTGTCCTGGCTCTACTGCAAGATGTGCAAGTGGTTCCAGCTGCTCGGGCTCTCTTACTCCTCCATTTTCTACAATTTCCCAGGGTCTTTTTAATAAATTACTTTTCTGAGAGTTTTAGTAGCTTGCAAGTAAGAATCCTTATTAATACGTTTGTCTATTTGCCTTTTTGTGGGGGGGGCAGGTAATGTAACCTTCATTAGAAGGTTTCATTCAGCTTCATGAGGCCCAAGACCGTATCTGTCTTTTTTTTTTTTTTTAAAGATTTTATTCATTTGACAGAGAGAGACAGCGAGAGCAGGAACACAAGCAGGGGGAGTGGGAGAGGGAGAAGCAGGCTTCCCGCCGAGCAGGGAGCCCGATGCGGGGCTCGATCCCAGGACCCTGGGATCATGACCAGAGCCGAAGGCAGCCGCTTAACTGACTGAGCCACCCAGGCGCCCCAAGACCGTATCTGTCTTGTTCACTATCATATCACCAGCACCTAGAACAGTGCCTGGTAAGAATAAATGTTCTGGGTTCCAGTGATGTGGCATCACTTTAGACACAAGGATTTGCCAGGGTTAGGACCCTATATCATGGCAGCCCTGAGACTACTGGGGGCCCTACACTAACAGATATTCTGACACTTAGGGCTGCCATGCCAAGAGGAGCCATTTACATAGACTACAGGGGAAATGGTGTCCCTGGAGTTATACAATGCTGATGTCTTGTCTGACAGGCATGGTGTTCCTGACAGTGGTAAGATTTCCTGAGAGGAATAGTAACCTGATAGTAATGGGGGACCTTGACATTAATGGGGGTCCTGTCAGCAATGGGGACATCATTAGGTATTAGGATGTCCTGTCAGTCAGTGTTTGTGAATTGATGGAGGGCTTTTAAAGTGTTAGGCCCCTGGTAGGAAGGGGTGGCTTCTTCTTGGAGGAGATTTTTTGAAATAATGATCTGACAGGTATGAGATCACAAGGTGACTGAGGTTTTGATGGTGATGGGTCCAGATTTCCAGGGACTGTGACTCTGAGATCCAGAGCCCTGGGGGATCAGGTTGTCCTGGTTGGACAAGGTGGAAGCTGCTGGGGTTAAAGCCATCCCACTTCCACTGGGTTGGAGCCCAGGGTGGTTCCTGTCTTCTGCCTCCCCACAGGACCCATGGAAGGCTAGAAGGTCCTAGGGACAGGAGCAGGGCAAAGAGGTCTGACTCCCCGATTTACTCTGATCCTCAGAGGTTTTATCCTCGTTCTTGTTCTCCTCCCCTGTCCTGCCTGATCCTGACCCCTCAGGAGATGGACATGGCCCTCAGAAGCCAGTCCTTCCGGAATCTGATCCCACCTCTGTGATCCCCAGATTCTCTGCCCTGTGGAGGTAGCACCCACTCTCGCTGACTCTAAAGGCTGGCCCCACCCCTTCCAGAATCCTTGCCCACATGACCCCCCGTGTCCTGCCCCTACTTTTCAGGATCCCAAGCCCTACCCCTCATTCCTCCTGTCCTTTTAACATCCCCTGGTCCTGGCCTCCGATACTTGCCTGGGAATGGAGGTAAGGATGTGGGCATGTTTGTGGACGGACCTCCATCTCCACTGCTCCTCCTTGGGAATACTGAGACTTGAATAGCCTCGGAGAACTGCGCCTATTTCCTCTCAGCAATGCCACTTACTAGTTTAGTGGACCTGGGAGCTCACACTACCTCTCTGTGCCTCGATTTCCTCCTCTATAAAATGGGACTAGTGATCTCCACCTCATAGGGTTGTTAGAGGAAGCAGTGATATAATGCACATAAAGGACTCTGCTTGGAGCCTGGCACATGGTTAGCACCCCAAAGTTAATGGCTTTCCCTATTCCTTGAGAGCCACTTCCTCAGACCTGGTCCTGCTGTATTGTTTCCCATTTTTATTTAGGATGTGGGTCAACTCACGAGGTGGTATGTGTAGTAACTTAGAGTACAGATTCTGCAGCCAAATTGCCCAGCTGGGATGCCCCCAGCTCTGCCACTTTACCATCTGTCCAGCCTGGGCAAGTTACTTAATCTCTGCACCTCAGTTTCCTTAGCTGTAACGTAAGAATGATACTAGTACTTAAAGCAGTGCCCAGCACTCATGGTGAACTAGCTAGTGCAACAGGGCTTGTCTTTCCATGTGGACAAGTCTCAGGAGCCACTGAGGAAGTCCTCTGACCAGAGGAGTGCCAGCTTATTCTTACAGAGGGGTTCTTGAGGAAATTCCCCACTTGGGAGTCCTGCTCCGTTGTGAGACTGTTATTTCCAAGATTTTTCTGGCTGTTTCTGAGTTTCCCGGAGGCCAGAAAAGGGGAGCCTGGGGGTGGGGGCTTACCAAGAAATCGAACATGAGCTGATGAAAATATGATCAAAACCGTATGGGGCTGGCTCTTACCAAACACTTACCCATGCAACAGAGGCAGTCCCAATGTCTTGAGAACTGGATGTGCTCCAGGTATGAGTTGGGTGGGGCATCGTGGGAAAGGGCCATTTTCAGTTACATTTTTTGTTAATCAAATGAGTTCTGGGGCTTGTTCTATGCCAGCCCCAGAGCGGAGCAGTGTTGGCAGTGGAGATGAACAGGTCCAATATCATTCTCTGAGAACTCTATCAATAGACAGGACGGGGAGCTTGTTGTCCATCCTGTAGATGGGAGCTGGGAGCTCTCTGAGCAGGATGTCAGGTCCCTTTAGGGAGATGTTGGCTGCTGGGGCCTTAGGCCTTCAGGGTAGAGAGTTTTCACTCAGCTGTTGGCCTTAAACCGGTAGCAGGCGCTGTGTGCCCTAGACAGGAAGGTGTCTTCTCAGAGGCAGGCAGCAAGGCCTCTGTATTCTGGTTGGGGAGCCAGAAGTCCATGCTGTCCCTTGGAGAAGGTGGCAGCCTCATCATTGTCAGGTAGGCAGGTCGGCTTCTGGCCCGCGAGAACTCGGGATAGTGACACAACCCTTGTCAGTAAATCATAGTAAAACAGGGAGCGGGTGTGATTAGATAAAGTGACAGTGCTGAGAATGTTTGAGTGGGTAGGGACAAGTCACAGATTGCTGGGTTAAGCCCTCATGTATCTGGCAGGGAGGTAAGAGGCTAGCACCCAGTCCCCAGGAGGAGTTGGTGGCTGGGGGCGGGAAGGCACGGGCTGGAGAAGGGGTAGGGAGGGCTGTATGCCTGCTCTCTATGGTACTCGGGTGTCCACCCCCTCAGACTTTCTTGAAATTCTTTATTCCCCAGGCCTCCAGGGTCTGGCCAGAGGCTGTTCGATCCAAGCCCCTTCACTAGCTCCTGAATTATTTTCTCTCTTCTTGAGTCTCAGTTCTTGCTTTGTTCCCAGAAGGTGGTCCCTGAGGCCCCAAGAAGTAGGGACATTTCTGAAGGTACATGACTTTGGGGGAGCCTGTGTGAATGTTGGGGGTTTAGACCCAAAGATTCATGAGTCAAATCTTTGGAGGGACTCTTAAAAATTAAGCACCTCTCCCCGTACACCTGACTGATGGGGAACTAAGGTTTTGGAGATGGGGAGTAAGGAAGAGACTTGCCTGGAGTGGCACAGTGAAGTGCTGAAGCAGGGCTGAGGGCTGGGCACTGAGTTCAGGACTTGTTCCTGTACCCCCCTCAGTGGCGTGGCAGGGAGGTAGCGTCCAGGGCCTCTGTCATAGTAACATCTTCCTCAGGGCTCCTGCCCTCACTCCCCTACTCTATCTGGGGTTTTCCTCCGAAGGGAGGTTTTCTGTCTTCCTCTGTGGCAGGCTGACTTCCACTTGGCTTCCCTGGGAACTGAGAAGGAGTTGAAGCAATGTGCCCCTCAAACACCTGTGTTTGTCCTCTGCCTGCTGGGGCACAGGGCACGGGATCTAAAAGGTGTCTGTAGCTGGGCCCCCGGGGGCTCCATGGTTGGCTGCCTTAATGGATGAATTAATGGATGGATGAGTAGATGGGTGGAGGAGCGGATGGATGGATGGCAGTCTAATGGGTGCAGAGATGGCTAAATGGATGGGTGCACAGGTGCACGAGTTGGATGGCTCATTTCCTCCAGGCAGCAGGGCCACACTTCCCAGCTGTAACAGTTGTTCTTGCATCCCACCCACTCCTGGGGCTCTAGGAGATGGGATATCTGAGATTTTGAATACCTTACTTCTGGGAGCAGAGGGGAGAAGGAAGCTGCTATGCACTCAGCTCCGTGAGGAGGGGCTGGCACAATCCCCTCACCACTGCTCCCCTTCCCAGACTGCCCAGGCCTGGCTTTGTTATCAGATGAGGTATAGCTGGTAAGTGATGACCCACCCCTTCCCAGGTAACAATGCTCAGTCTGCTGTCATATAGCTGTCATCCAACCCCAGTGCCACAGTCTTGCTGCTCTCAGTGGGACAAGTCCTTAGAGGCCCAAGTGGGAGACCAGCAGCTTCCCCAGGGGACTTACCAGGCGTGAGGAGTTCACTCCTTCCAGAGCAGCCCTGTGGTATGCTCCAGGCATCACAGCGCTTTCACCTCCCCCGAAGAGGAGACTCCTCTGTAACTCCCTGATCTTTGTGTTGCCTTGGCTCAGGTACCCTGGGGGCTGCAGGGCTGGCGGTGGGGTTCCTCCATGCTAAATCTTCCTAGCTCCCTGGCCGCTCCTTCTTCCACCCTCTGGGCCCTCTTCCACTCTGCCTTCTGGCTCCCAGGTCTATCTGTCAGTATCCCTGACAAGTGTGGCCCCAGGATTGCTCAGATGCGGCTGGACCTAGCCCAGCCTCCCTGAGTGAGAGAGGAAGGCTAGCCCAAAGGTCAGATTCTGTGTGGACAGATGGGCCCTCACCGCTGGCTATTGAGCCTTTCCTCACATATGTACTCATTTTCTATTTTTTAAAAATATTTTATTTATTTATTTGACAGAGGGAGACACAGCGAAAGAGGGAACACAAGCAGGGGGAGTGGGAGAGGGAGAAGCAGGCTTCCCGCGGAGCAGGGAGCCCAATATGGGGCTTGATCCCAGGACCCTGGGATCATGACCTGAGCCGAAGTCAGACGCTTAATGACTGAGCCACCGAGGCGCCCCTGTACTCATTTTCTAGACAAATATTTATTGAGTGACTACTTTGTGCCAGGCAGTGAGACCACCAGGGAGACAGTGGAAACCAAAACAGACGTGATCCCTCTTGAGGAAGGCTGACAAACTATCAGTTATAACCCAGTGTGATGAGAGCTGCAAGGGGAGAGGGGCAAGGGCCCTGGGAGCTTGGGAGGGAGGGAGGCTACTTAATCTAGCCTTGAGTCGGGGTGGGGGGGGGTGCTTCCTGGAGAAAGAGTCATCAAGACCCAGATGGGAAGGCAGGTGAGCCGGTGAGAGAAGAGTGTTCCAGACAGAGGGAATGGCGGGGGTGGATGAGTACTTTCCCTGCCCCCGGCAGCAGAGTTGGGCCTCTTCTTGCCCCCAGCCAGGAAAGCTGGTTCTTGACAACTCCCTCCCCCCTGGTGACACCTGATCCCTGAGACACCTGGATACTTTGCCTTGGAGGAGAAAGACTGGGAGGCGTGAAAGAGTTTGGCTCAATCAGAGAACAGGCACAGGTTTGGTGTGGCTGAACCGTGGAGAGTGAGTGGGCTGTGAGGGGACCAGGTGGGGCTCTGATGATGGGAATTGGTCCCGAGAACGCAGGGCGTTAAGGAGGGGTCCATGAGGAGGTTGCTCAGGTTGCAGAGGGAAAATGAGATCTGCCATTCCATCTCCCCATTTCCTACTCTGGTCCTCCTGGACAGACAACAAACAGCAGACAGACAGATCCGTGGGTACCAGTTGGGCTTTATTGGAAGCACTGTGGTCTGGGTGTGGAGGAGAAGCTGCACTCCTGCTACGCCACACTCACCCCTGCCCACACTCACACTCACACTCACACTGACGCTCCAGGCCCTGTCCCAGCTGGAGTCAGTTCTGGTGCAGAGCCACTGGAGGCCTGGTCCTCCCTTTTTTTTGTTTGTTTATTTGTTTTCTGGTCCTCCCTTCTGATCCTTGGTTCCCCAGGGCTGCAGTGAGTCACATCCCTTCATTCAGATGCAGGGCTCCCTCCGGGGCTGTCAGGGGCTAACTGCCATGGCGCTTGTTCTAGGGGAGGAAGGAGAGGGTCATGGGTTGGGGTCTTGGGCAGGGGCTCTGAGGGAGGAGGCAGCGCTGGGGAGGGCCGGGCTTGCCTTTGCAGAGTTCTTCTGCAGTCTCCGGATGATGCGGTCCACCCAGGGCTGGTCTGGAGGTGCACAGAGCTGGTGACCCCTCAGTGTGGTGAACCTGGAGTCAGAGGTCAGAGGTCAGAGAGAATGTAGCCCTGGAACCCAGCCTCCTGGCAGGCTCTTGGTGTGAGGGGCAGAGACTGGGGACCACATCTGGGAGCCTGTTTCAGGGGCTTCCTTGAAGAGGCTGGGCTTGGCAAAGAGAAGGCAGATAGGAAGGTGGGGTATCACCGGTGGCTGCTGGCGGAGATGAGGCTAGACGAGCTCCTCCCCACAACTCACACAACGGCAGGCACTCTACAGCCGTCCTTGATGAGGAGGTGGCGAAAGGCTCTGATGATGTTCCCTGGGATGGGGCGCTGGGTTACAGACAGGCAGCAGTCTTCAGCGTCGTTGGCACCACCCAGAGCTGGGGTGCGGGTGGGAGAAAGAAGGTAGTGTCAGAACACAGGCACCCTGAGGAGGGGAGGCCACGGCCCTATGGCCCTAAGTGGGATTAAAGAGAAGTGTGTGTGTGTGGGGGGGGGGGTGCTTAAACCTGTCATTCAGCCGGTATGGACCCATATGGCCCTAATGGTTGCTAAATATATTGAAGTACCTCTAAGCTGTTTGGTAAACCCCAACCTCTCCCCCAGGACCTGCATAAATGAAGAGTTGATGCTGCTCACAGCGCGGGGTTGGGGAGGAGAGGTGAGGAGTAAGGGCTAGGGTAGTAGGAGACTGGGGTTAGAGGAGTTATGAATTGTTAAATATTTGGACTATTAGCCCTGTCTCAGCATCTCCCATTCTCTCCACCGTAAACAAATATATACTGTTCTCTCCTGTCTGGGAAACAGAGGCAGCAGGAAAGAGAGGCTGAAGAGAGAAGGCTCGTCCTGGGCCCCGGGACACACCAAGAGACCGACAAACATTGAATTCAGGGGCCCAGTCATACCCACACTCACAGGGCTCAGGGAACCCTCAGGTTCACCCAAACATGCAGACCTAACTCCGTGTCCCTCACATCCAGCGCCAAGTAGTCTGAGATTTAGACACCCCCTCCCCAATGCCCACCATAAGCCTTCACTCAGCCTTACCCGGGGAGGTCCAGAGAATCAGCAGGCTGAAGGCCAGTATTGCAGCTGCTTGGGATGCCATGGACGGCAGACGGAGGCAGACCAACCGTGAGACAGTGAGCACGGGGAAATCTCTGGGTGCGGGGCCGGAGTCTTGTGAGGCTGAAACTTGGCTGGCAGTGGGAGGGAGCAATGGGAAGTGCACAGGCGTCCTTGTGGGCTGTGAGGGGTTCTGGGAATGTGTGTGAAAGCCTGTGTGAGGCTGCAACTGCCTCTTATTTATGGCTCAGAACTTTCACTTTCCCTGCTCAGAAATTCCCCTCCACTTCCATTCCGTGGATTCCCCTTTGTCCCCCTCTTTCTGATGGAACTTGCCCCTGCCCCCCTTCTTCCTGCCTCAGTAGCTTCCCTACTCTTCTGCTTTTTTTGGCTTCATCTCTGAGAATCTAAGCAGTCCGCACTCTGGCCAAGAGAAGGGACCTCGCCATGTCAGCCAAAGATACAGGGTCTGCAGTATGGCCTTCTTGGTGGCGTTTGCATCATGAACCATAGGGCTGGCTTTCAGAGGTGATGGTTCGGTTTGGGGGGTCAGAGTGAGAGGTTGCATCCCCTTCCCTAAGTTTATCCCTCATTCTCGTTCTTGTCTCTGTGGTTCTTCTCTTCTCTCTGGTGCGGGTGGTGGTGAAGAAGGTTCTCTGGTCCTTTCAGAACAATCACGAAGCCTGGGGTAATCTCCCTATGCTGCCCATCCGTTATCTGGGAACCAGTCCCTTCCTTGGGACAAGCACAGTCGAAAGGGAATGTTCCTTGGGAAGAGGCTCAGCACCCATCTCAAGCCTCTGGGATTCAACCTCTTGGCTCAGCCAGCACTGGCCCTTTCTCTATTTGCCATGTTCATATGTCTAACACCTGGGTCAGCAGAACAGCTGGAGGGAGCTGGCCTGGAATAGTTCCCTTCGTCTTTCCCCTGCTCTCAATCCTGGGAACCAAGAGGGGATTTTTAAGGAGAGGGGCTGGTCAGCTCATACTCAGACAATCCCCAAATTTCAAGGAATCGACAGACGAAGGAAGGGACAACTAATTTCCCATCCTTATGAGAAAGACCAGGACTCAAAAGGGAAACTAATATGTGGAACACCCTTTCAACCATCCCACCCAAGCTCTGGACCCTCTTTTGGATGGGGTGGTGTTTCTCTCATAAATTTCTGACTTACCTTTCTTTCCATCCATTAATAATAATAATAGTAATCATATTTCTTATCATTTACTCTGTTAGGCTCTGTATCAAGGACTCCACTTTACTAACTTTCCCAACAAAACTACGAAGTAATTTTTATTTATTTATTTGTTCATTCATTCATTCATTTTATTTATTTATTTTTGAGAGAGAGAGAAAGAGAACATGAGTGGGGGGAGGGACAGAGGGAGAAGCAGACTCCCTGCTGAACAGGGAGCCTGATGTGAGATTCGATCCCAGGACCCTGGGATCATGACCTGAGCTGAAGGCAGATGCTTAACCGACTGAGCCACCCAGGCACCCATAATTTTTATTATTAACATATTACTATTTCTATTTTACACGTAAAGAAAATGAGGTTCAGAGCACAAGACCCTATAACAAGTAAGTGTCTTGTACCTAGGTGTCTTTTGCTGTAAGGTTACACTCTTTACCACTATCCCATGCTGCCTGTCTGCCAACTGTCCATTGATCATAGAACAGTATAGATGAGTGAGACTCTACAGATAGAATGCCTTGCTTGGGATTCAAATTCCACCACTTGCTAGCTGTGTCACCATGCGCAAGTTATCCAGTTCCTGTGTCTTAATCTATAAAGTAGGATTGGTACTAGATCTACTTCTCAGGATCAAGTGAGGTAATCCAAGTCCTTAGTTTAGAGGCTGGCACATAATAAACACTCATCAAATATTGACCATTGTTATTATTCTATCCTTTCATTCAGATATATGTCAGTTCATCTATCAATCCATTTTTCATTGATCTATGCATCCCCCTGCTTCTGGTGGTTCTGATTATTCCCTGTTGTCCACCCTCGTCCATGCTCTCACTCTTCTCTACCCTGTTCTGACCTCTCTAGACTGAATTACTCAGGAAGTAATTCCTGAGTAATTCCTGAGTAATTCAGCCTTCCTAAAGAGGAAGGCTGACCTCTCTAGACTGAATTACTCAGGATTCTTGCCCTCCAGCTTCTGTTTGAGTTTGGTCCACAGGAGGCAGCAGCAGGAGATCAGTGGGTGATAGGAGAGAGAGGTTAAGTCCCCAGATTCTTCATCTTGCTGCAGTCCTGGATACGAATAATTTTCTTTTTGGTAGTTGTTTTCAAAGACAGTTCTTCAGACAGCAGCAGCAGCAGCATCACCTGGGAGCTTGTCAGTTTATTGATATTGGTGCCCTCATCCAGTAACTGTATTAGCTCAGCACCTGGGAGTGATGTTAATAGTCTGTTGGGTTGGTTACTGGAAGTGTAGACTCAACAGTGGCCTTTGATCAATGAGGTTGAGATGTTAGAACCTCACTGACATATTGTAGAACAACGCTTCTTAAACTTTAATGCGCATGTGATTTACATGGGAGTCTTGTTAAACTCTAGATTCTGATTCACTAGGTCTGGGGTGAAACCTAAGATGTTGCATTTCTAACAAACTTCTAAGTGATGCCGATGCTGCTGGTTCTCAGACTATATAAGGAGCAAAGTAAAGGAAGGAGTGCAAAGTTGAGAGAGATGGGAATGTTGGAGTGTACCTGTGATGTGCAACCACTAACTGTACACCTCTGAAGGGCCCAAAAAGATGCTTACTTCTCCAAAGCAACAAGAAAAGTATTAATGAGGGGAACAGTAGCTTCTTTGAAAAGCACTGTAGTGGCTTCTTTAGGAGGCAAGAGATGGGGATAGGAGATGCCTTCTTGGGACTGGGCAATCAAGGGGGATAATGGAATCCATGAGTGGTAGAGGTCAGATGTTGGCACCTAACCGTGAGCAATAAGGTAAATGAGATTACTATATAAACTGTAGGGACAAGTGGTAATTTATGCGCTTTGCCCACAGGGATCTGTGGTGTTATCTAATTGATCATAGTGTTCCTAGCAATGAAACAGATGGACAGCTTACTGATGTGCTACTTGACCTGTGTAAGTGGAAACATCCAGCCCTGGTGGGCAGAAATTTGATCCAAATTGTATTGTACAGTCTTTTATCCAGTTCCTCTACTTAAGTCATTTTCCTAGACTCAAAGCCCTTTGGTCAGGTGGGAGGTGGGAGGGTGTGAGTCTCTTTCATGGGTGGATTCTATAAATCTTTCTCCCAGTTAGTGGTTTTCCTAGTGCATCTCCAACAGCATCTGCATCACCTAAGAACTTGCCAGAAATGCAAATTGTTGGGCTCTGCCCCAGCTTCACTGGATCAGAAACTCTGCAAGTGGTCCAGCAATCTATACCTTAACAAGCCTTTCTTGTGATTCTGATGTATGCTAAAATTTGAGAATGACTACTCCAAGCCTTCTCTACAGAGAGATCTGTAGCCATTTGCTAGGGTGAGTCTGAATGTGGAACAGGACATACTCAGACCTTTGGGGTGTTATTAGCTACAGTCTATCTTATGTTAATACTAGTCTCGGGGACCCAAAATCCCACTGTGGTCCACCAGTCAGAGTAAGGCTTAATAGAGGTCAAGTGATAGAAGGATCTTGATCCAGATCCATCTCACAGTGGGTCTGTTAATAGCTGCTCACTGGTTATTTCTCTAGGTTCAGAATGTATAGTGGGAATAGGTATACTCAGTCATTATCCAAATCACACTGGTTCCTTGACCATGGAGTAAGGAAAATTATGGTAGGAAGGGCCAAGTGGAAGTCCTTTGAACTGTGCTTGCCCTACCACATTCCCTGCTACAACAGGAAACATAAAATTAATGCTACATTCCTAGAGAAATCGCATAGATTAAAGCACCTTCAAAGACTTAAAAGATGTCATAGCCCTTGGCACTGGGCAATCTTATTTCAAGGGGAATAATGGAACCCGTGAGGGCTAATAATCTAACACATTCCTTTTTTCTATATCAGTCAATTAAAGACCATTGAAATCGGTTTCTTTTTTCTTTTCTTTCTTTCCTTTTTTTTTTTTGAGAGAGTGTGAGTGTACAGAGTTGGGAGAATGAGGTGGGGAGGGACAGAGGGAAAATAGAGAATCTCAAGCAGGCTCCATACCAACTGTGGAACCCAATTTGGGGATAGATCTCATGAGCCTGAGATCATGACCTGAGCCAAAATCAAGAGTCAGATGCTTAGCTTACTGAGCCACCCAGGTGCCCCAGAAATCAGTTTCTTTTCAATTGGAATGACAGGTGTACACTGTCACTGTCTTACCACAGGGATATATCAATGTTCCTGCTCTTTGTCATAAGATAATCTTGACATCCCAAGAATATCAACTGACGACATTATGCTTACTGCCTCTGGTGCACAAGAAATAGTAATCACACTCCTAAAGCCAATATTATACCATATGTTAACTAACTAGAATTTAAATAAAATTTTGAAGAAAAAAAGAGCAATCACCCTAAATGCCTTAGTAAGACCCATATATGCCAGAGAGAGCGAGAGAAAGAAATCCTACAAAAATCCAGGACCCTGACACATAGGTGAAATTTTTAGGCCGTTGTGGGTGGAAAGAAACTGAAAAATGGTGGTCTGTGGTGTGTTGCACCTTCACCATGAAGAAAGAGACACAATACTTAAAGGAAGTTTGGATTTTGGAGGCAACATATACCGTATTTAGGTGTAGTGTTGCAAAATATTTATTGGATATGACGTGAAGCTATGGTTTTGAATGAGGCCCAGAGCAAGGAAGGGCTGGGCAGCAAGTCCATTTCCAGGAAAGTTGCCCTGCTCCTTGGGTCTTATGGCTCATAAATCCATTGAACTTCAGCTTTTCTGTGGCAGAAAAGGTTGCTATAGGAACCTCAATGGGAGAATTACACCTTAGGGTGTTGGAGTAAGGCCACACCTCTTCTGCTAACAAGTATTTTCTATTTGAAAAGCAGCTCCTGATTTGCCACTGGGCCCTGGTCTAAAACTCAGACTCTAGTTCACCCAGTGACAATGTGGCCCAAGGGTGTTACCGATAGCAAATGATATAGTTGGATGTGCAGAACAGCATTCCATTGTTAAATGGTCATTGTACATATGAGTTCAGGCCTTAGAAGTTTCAGAAGGCATGAGTAAAAGCGTGGGCAGGGGGCTCAGATTCCTATTTGTATTGTTTCTTCTTCTGATCACATTCACATCTTCATGGAGAAGTTTTCTACAGTTAACAGAGGGAGAAAATGCATGGTCTTGATTTTTAGATGGATCTCTAAGGTAGGCTGGCCCTGAATGACGGTGGTGAAGGGCAGTCCTTTCAGTGGGCAGAATTTCAGGCAGTACATTGAATGCCAACATTGCCAGGAAGGAGAGATGGCCTGAGGTTTGGAGGTGGACTAATTCACCTGCAGCGGCTGCCTACAACAACCCTGCCCTCACCTTTGTAAATGGTTCCTTCACATTTTTTCCCATTAAACCTTTTTGGACATGCCATTTATTTCCCACCAAGATCCTGAATGATATAAGAGTATAGTGCAGAGCTGGCATAAAAGTTTCAATTAAATTTTAATACTGTCTGCCTGGAATGCCTGTTGGGAAAGATCCCAAGAATCAACAGGCAAGAGTGAAATAATGAAATAATAATAAACAAGGATTTGTAACACATTCATTAAATAAATATTTATTGAAGGCCCCCTATGTTCCAGACACTGTTCTTGGCACTGGGATACAGCAGTAAACAAAACAGACATTTCTGCTCTTGCAGACTTTTTTTTTTTGGTAAATATTTTATTTATTTATTTATTTGACAGAGAGAGACACAGTGAGAGAGGGAACACAAGCAGGGGGAGTTGGAGAGGGAGAAGCAGGCTCTCTGCTGAGCAGGGAGCCCGATGCAGATTAGCCCGATGCGGGGCTCGATCTCGGGACCCTGGGATCATGATCTGAGCTGAAGGCAGACGCTTAACAACTGAGTCACCCTCGTACCCCTCTTGCAGAGTTCTTAATCTAATGAAGGAAACAGGCAATAAACAAACAAGAAAAATATATAGTATTTCAGATGACAGTAAGTGCTATGAAGAAAAATCAAGAAGGCCAGAGGGAAAGGGAACAATGGGGAGGGTGGTCAGGGAAAACTTAACTGACAACATTTGAGAAGAAAGCTTGTGTGAAGAAGATGAGGGAGAGAGCCATGCAGAGATCTGGGGAAGATGTTCCAGGTAAAGAAAATAACAAGTGTGAAGATTATGAGATGAGAGTGTGTCTGAGGAATAGAAAGGAGACCAATGTTTGGGAGGGAAGTGAGCAAAGAATAGCATGGTGGGAGATACAGTCAGATAATAACAGGGGCCAAATGGTGTAAGGCTTTGTAGGCCATCATAGGGTTTGTGTTTTACTGTGAGTGAGATGGGGAACCATCGGAGGGTTGACAGAGGTGTGACATGATCTGACTTGTTTTAAAGACTCCTCTGGCTATTGGATGGAGAATAGACCAAAGTAATGCAAGAAGGGAAGCACAGAGACCAGGTCAGAAGCTCCTGCAATAATTGAGGGGGGACATGATGTTACTGGGAGTGGAGTTGGTGAGAAGTGGTTACATTCTGGAAATATTTTGAAGGTAAAGTTATGGGCTTTGCTGAGGGGTTCGTCATAGGATGTGAGAGAAAGAAGAGACAAGAATACTGCAATATTTTTGGCTTGAGCAATGTGATGGATGGGGTTGTATTTATCAAGATGAGGATGACTGCAGAGGAGTGGGTTTGTGGGAAGATCAGGGCCCTCTTTTGACTTGTTAAGATAAAGCTGCATTTTGGACATAGAAGTGGAGATGTTAAGTAGGCAGCTGGTAATATGAGTCTGAAGATCAGGGGAGAGATTTTAGCTGAAGATACAAATTTGGGGGCATGTGGATGGTCTCTAAGGCCGTAAGACACTGAGCTCTCCAAGGGAGTGAGTACAGGTAGAAGAGGTTCATGTTCTCAGCCCTGAAGCTCCCCAACATTGACAGATCAGGGATATGGAGAGGAATCAGGGAAGGAGGGGAGCTATCAGGGTGTTATGATGGTACCCATTATCATGGCTAAAAGGGAAAGGACACGGGGCCCAAGGATGGAAGGTTTAAAGCACCCACTCCCTAACCTTTGGTTTAGATGATCCAATGGGAGTGGAAGTGGGAGATTGGATGCCAAGGAGGTGGGTTTGAAACAGTTTCTGACCACACACACAGAACCCTAAGTAGGCTACATGCTTCACCTAGTTCACTCTCTTCCCAGCCAAGTCGTCTTTGTGGGGTTCCTGGTTCAGTGTGAGCCCTGGACCAGTCACCTTACAGCTCAGGGCAGCCCATTCCAGCCTAGACCCACACTCCTCCAAGAAGCCCACATAGTCTTCACGGCGTCCTGGTCTGACCAGAATCCATGCTCCAGGAGCAGAGTTCTTGGATGGTGGGCACCTTAGCTATTGGGGCAGGGGAGGTAGCCGCTGGGCCTGGGAAGTCAACCAAGTCCTTGGTAGGGGTGAGAGTACAGGGGAGTGAATGACTGTGGGGAGAGGACCTCTATTAGGTGCTTAGTGTTTGTTGAATGGTTGAGTGCGTGTGTCCCAGGCTGCGTTCCTGGAGGTGTGTGTGTGTGTGTGTGTGTGTGTGTGTTAGTGGTGTATGTGGCTGGGTGTGGGTGTGGGTGTGTGTGAGTGGTGTATGTAGCTGTGTGTCAGCCCTCCCAGGCCTGCAGAGGGCGCCCCAGTCTGAGAAGGGAGGCTCTGGAGTAGGGCGGAGCTCTGGTGGAGGGGTGAAGGGAAGCTGTGGCTGGCTGGGGGTGCCTGTAGCAGGGGCTGGGGAGGCCTTGACTCGGCGGGCCCCTCAGAGGCTGAGGAGGGCGTTGGGCCCAAAGTCACTGGGCCTGGGACGGCCTCTGGTGCTCTCCCCGCTCCAGGCACCCGCAGGCCCCGAGGCCGAGCGTCCTAGCCCGCCCCAGGGTCCGGGGAGTGGGCCGGCCGCGCGGAGGGGAGACTCAGGCTGTAGGTGGGACCGCACTCCCGAGGACGTGGGGCCCTCGTGGGTCTCGGATGTTCCCCAGGAGGCCGTTACCCCAGGCTTAGCACAACAGCATTCCCCTCCCCCCGCCCAGATCCCCGCCACTCAGGCCCTGAACCCGCCAGGTACGCGGCGGGCTGGCGGAGACGCGTGGGCTGGCGAAGGCCAGTGTCTGGCTACGAATATTTCTCTCTCCCACTGCCACTCCAACCTACCCTGAGTCCGAGCACCCAACGTAGAAGACTGGACGTAATGTTTGCCTTAAAGTTCACATCACCTCCGGCACTTCCTTCACAGAATAACCTGCACCCGATCGATTCCTTACGCCGCATAATTACGGTGCGAACTCTAAGAAAAGATTTCTTTATTCAGCGGGGGTTTATTGAAAGCCTAACTGTGCCGGGCGCGAGGCTCCACGCCAGAGGGTGAAGGGCTTTAACAGGGACACGACCAGAAAAGGAGTTGGTCCTACTTGTCAGTGGACACAGGAAAACGCTAAGCCTCTGGCCTATCATGAGACACATTTGAGGACAAATAATAAAAATAATTTTAAAAATTGATCCCAGAAAGATGAAGGAAATGAGAATAGAAAATTAAACTCACAAGCCTGCAGTTAGCCTTTAGCCGACCGAGGACCGCGGCGACGATGCTGCCCCCTGGTGGCGGAATGGGGCAATGATGCTATCACAGCCAAGTGGAGTTTCACGTGGTAATGGTGATGGTGGTGACTGGGATTCTGAATCAAAATTGGCTCTGGCTGCCCAGGTGACCAAAAGTGGAGTTTGGCTCTTTTAATATTAGATTGACATTTATTATTACCACAATCCATAGTCTAAATGAAAAGTCTTCAAGAACACGGCATCAGAGTTTGCCTGGGATGTTTTGGGTTTGCCACCCACTGAGAAAGGGATGTCTTGAAGAAAACAAAGTCTTCAGCTTCTTGGCATAGCTAACACATTCTCTGTAGGGGAACTGTAGACACCAATAGAAGAATTACAAATATAGGTGTTAGAAAACGAGGCTTGGCAACTTTAGCATTTATAAAAATGGCAATTCAGGGGCTCCTGGGTGGCTCAGTCCTTAAGCGTCTGCCTTTGGCTCAGGTCATGATCCCAGGGTCCTGGGATGGAGCCCCGCATCAGGCTCCCTGCTCTGCGGAAAGCCTGCTTCTCCCTCTCCCACTCCCCCTGCTTGTGTTCCCTCTCTCGCTGTGTCTGTCAAATAAATAAATAAAATCTTTAAAAATAATAAAAAAATAAAAACAGCAATTCATTGGTCAAGACTGCAGCCAAAGGACAGAAGCATTGATGACTTTAACAAAACAGCGTAGCATCATTTTGTCCCAAAATACAGGGAAAAATAGCACCTGGATGTGGGAAAGAAAGAGAACTTCACAAGAGAGACCAGTGAAGCTGAAGACATTTTCACAGGTAAATGATTAAAGCTAGGAAACAAATTGATTTTGAGCTTCATAAATAGCAGGTATAGACCGAGTCCCTCTGCCCTTCCTGTGCCATAATGCAAGGCAGAAGATGCCAAGTGTGTCAATGGTACTGTGCTGTTAACCCCATATTGTTCCATTTTTAATTTAAAATTTTTAAAAGATTTCATTTATTTCAGAGAGAGAGAGCACAAGCAGCAGGGAGGGGCAGAGGGGGAAGGAGAAGCAGACTCCCTGCTGAGCAGAGACCCCCCCCCCATGTGGGACTCGATGCTAGGACCCCAGGATCATGACCTGGGCTGAAGGCAGATGCTTAATCAACTGAGCCACCCAGGTGCCTCATTTTTAATTTTTAAAAGGAATACATCAAAAGAAAGAACCTGGGGCGCCTGGGTGGCTCAGTCAGTTAAGCGTCTGCCTTCGGCTCAGGTCATGATCCTGGGGTCCTGGGATCGAGCCCCACGTCCGGCTCCCTGCTCAGAGGAGAGCCTGATTCTCCCTCTCCCTCTGCCTGCCACTCTGCCTACTTATACTCTCTCTCTGTCAAATAAATAAATAAAACCTTAAAAAAAACCTTTTTTTTTTAAAAAAAGAAAGAACCTAACTGTCATTGGTGATCATGTCCCTCTAAAGGCTGGATTGATGAGTAAAGAACGAAGTAGTGGCTAGCCAAAGTGTGGCCCAGGTATCGTGTGTGGCGGGGGGTGGGGGGGAGGAGGGTGTTAAGACATCTGGCTGCTTAGTTTGGAATTAGTTTCAGGTTCATATGACTGAGGTTGTTAAGATGTTTTTATTAGCTATAATTCTGGGAGATCTTACTAGCTCTGTCCATCCCTTACATTTTTATCAAAGGGGTGCTTAAAGGATTCACAAACAAGGAGGACCACGGGAAGCAGGAGGCTTCTGATTCTGAGGCAGCAGACGCGAAGGCGCTGGCCCACCATTTCATAAGTGTGTGTGTGTTATTTCACGGAAGAGAAAATGACAAAATCATTTAAAAACATGGTATTAGTAATTTTCTGGATGGCCCTGAGGATGACTTATTCGTAGCAGATAATATTGACCCAGTTTTAAAGCAATGAAATGTTTTAGTGCTTCAGTGTAAAGGAAAACTCTGGATTCCAGGGATTACAGTGAGTTTTCATGATGGGGGGTGATGATTTTGTAAACTTTGAGGATGATTGATCTTTAGAATTTGTTTTCTTCTTTTCTTTTACATTTCTAGTAGAAGTCATTAATTGTCTTCTTGTTGAACATTGGTATACTAGTATTCATAAAATATTTTTACATATGCATGAGTGAGGCATTGGAAGTTCTTCAAATTTATAATTTTATTGTGTGCTTTATACCTGTTTTTATGGAAATATTTCCTGTCTAAGCAGCATCTTTGGAAAGTTACCTTTATGTCCTCTCTCATTTGGGCCTTTACACACATACATACACCAAAAACATTAACTATAGTTTTAGTTGGGGCTCAGGAAGAAGTAAAAATAAATGCATGTGTTTAATTTGCCGTCTTTACCCTGAACTTCTACTAGTCTTTGAATTTATTAAGATTTTATTTATTTTTTGACAGAGAGAGAGAGACAGCGAGAGGGAACACAAGCAGGGGGAGTGGGAGAAGGAGAAACAGGCTTCCCACTGAGCAGGGAGCCCGATGCGGGGCTCGATCCCAGGACCCTGGGATCATGACCTGAGCCGAAGGCAGACGCTTCATGACTGAGCCACCCAGGTGCCCCTAGTCTTTGAATTTACTTGTGTCGATCTTTTCTTTTATGGTTTGTGTTTTATGGTTTTACATCTTAAGAAGTTCTTTTCTATGTCAAGGTGATAAACATACTCATCTACGGTTTCTTCTATTCCGTATATTTTAAACATTAGGTCTTTCATTGACCTCAAATGATGAAACATTTGAAAAATACTGAAGCTGTGATAATGGCAAGACAGAAGTATTTTTAAAGATATTTATTTATTCATTAGAGAGAGTGCATGAGCAAAAGGGGGGAGGGAGAGGAACAAGCAGATTCCACACTGAGCACAGAGCCCGATCTCAGGACCCTGAGATCATGATCTGAGCCAAACCAAGAGCTGGAATCTTCACTGGCTGAACCACCCAGGCGCCCCACAAGATAGAGGTATTTTAAAAATGGAAGAGAAGTTAGAACTTAGGAAAAAAACCCCTAAAGGCTGAGTGATAAAGGAAAAGTAAGCAAAGTGCACTACTTTGCTATGCAGCGAATAATTACATGGTCTTTCCAATGTAAACACTGATCATGATCTAAATATAGTGGTATGACTATATTTAGAGGATAGGGTGACAGAAGAGGAAAGTTGGTAAAAGAGTTAAATCTCTTTTTATTTTTTATTTATTTATTTTAAAATATTCTATTTATTTATTTGAGAGAGAGCACAAGCGGGGGGTGGGTGTGGGGAGGAGCAGAGAGAGAGGGACAAGCAGGCTCTCTGCTGAGCAGGGAACCCGACATGGGGCCCAATCCCAGGACCTTGAGAAGGCAGCTGCTTAACTGACTGAGCCGCCCAGGCTCCCCAAATCTCCACTTTTTATAATAGGAAGCCAATTGGCAATGTTTAAAATAGATAAACCAAGAAACAGAAGTATGAACAAAATATTTAGACGTATGGCACCAACTCCTAGAAGAAGTTGCTTAAGAGTTAAAATGTGCAGGAAATGGTTTTCAGAATAAGTCATTTGGTACTTTTCAATATTTTTAAAAACCATGAGTATGTATTATTTGATTTTTAAAAATTATGCATCTTACAGAAAAAAGAACAGGACAACATTGTCAAAGATGAAGGCAGACAAAGAGAGTGGTCACTCATTTTCTGATGTAATAAAGAATATATTGCACGCCTGCTTGGGGAAGTGTTTGAGGCACATACAAGGCATGTAATGTGGCAGGATAATTTAGCAAAATACGAAGTTTTGTTTGTTCTGCCTATGTGTTTCCTTTCTCTCTCTGAAGCAAACAAGAGTTTTGGCAGGGCTGAGAACAGAGGCATCCCGATGTCAAAGGCCCTTCTGCCTTTGTAAAAGTCCAAAGCAAACCTGGGAAGAGCTTATGTCCCGGAGGGGCTGGGAGGAAGGATTTTGAAGAGAGGTCTTTATGACTGGGAGGGGATTGGTGTGCAGGTCCAGCGGTGGACTCTGATGTAGCAAGTGGCAGGACCTGAGTACATGGCTCTGGGGGTGGCTGGGGAAGCCAGGTTCAAGCCCAGAGGCTCTCATAGCTGAATTTCCATGTCTCAAATACGGCCCAGAGCTAAGAGTTTGCGAGTCCAGCACCTGAAGAGCCATACTGACTAGTACTACAGGGGCCTTAGCATTCGCTGGTAAGACTAATGTCCAGAGATGGGATGGTGTGTGTGTGTGTGGTGGGGGGCAGGTAGGAAGCCTCCTCTGGGCCTTGGTGTTTTTCTGACCTTTTGCACAGCCCTTGGTAGCTGAGGGATCTCAAGACTGCCAGATGAACTCCTCACTAGCACTCCAGTGCAGGGGCTCGGAGTAGGATTAAGGTCATTGGTAGCACATTTTAAAAAGCAGGTGTTCGGGCGCCTGGGTGGCTCAGTTGGTTGGGCGACTGCCTTCGGCTCAGGTCATGATCCTGGAGTCCTGGGATCGAGTGCCGCATCGGGCTCCCTGCTCAGCGGGGAGTCTGCTTCTCCCTCTGACCCTCTGACCCTCTTCCCTCTTGTGCTCTCTATCTCTCATTCTCTCTCTCTCAAATAAATAAAATCTTTAAAATTTTTTTTTTCAAAAAAAAATAAAATGCAGGCGTTCTTGCACATCTGAGTTTGCAGACTAGGGTCATACCTGCTACACAAGGATAGCCGGGAGAGCCCCTGTTTTCACCGGTTGCAGGAGGAGCAGACAGCAAGTATTTTAATGGCTTTATGATAAGTAGTAAATGATGTGGTGTGCTCAGGCTCCCACTGAAGGAAAAGATGGTGGGGCAGTCACCTCTAGCTTCTTGCTCCTCACCCAGGATCTATTTCCTTCTTTCTCACATGGCCTGGCCCCCATGATGGTCGTCCCTCTCTCTATAATAGGGGTGAAGAAGGGAGTAAGAGGATCTCTGCTCTGGGGAGGAAGAGGTAGAGGAGAGCCAGACCAGAGTCTTTTTTGGAGAGGACACTGATTTACATCTGAATTCTGGGGTTCTGAATACCTGGCAGAGGTTAAAGGGGCTTGGTCTCCAGAGGTTAAAGGGTTTAAAGTACCCTAGGGGAGAAAAGAAGGGAAGGGCTGGAGGCTTTCCCAACTGGAAGGGAGCTGAGGGAGTCAAGAAGCCCAGATCACAATAAAGACGCACACAGCCCTATTAAACGAAGGGGGATCCAACTTCACTGATTAGGGCAGAAGGGAATCCACTTGGATGTTTGGGAAGGGATCCCAGGGATGGAACTGTGCTATAGGGTAGGTTTAGTAGAACTTGAGTTTGCCTGTGTTACAGGTCTCCCTTCCAAAGAAGGACTTGGGAGTTCACATTCAGAAGGCCCCCAGGGAAAGTAGAGGCAGTCCCAGGCAGAGCTAGGAAAAGATCTGGAGGCCACTCCTGGAGTGAGAGAATGCTGGATACAATCAGGAAAGGGCTCTCTTCAGGGTCTCAGAGGCCCACAGAGCCTTTGGAGATGTGTGCTGTGGGTCCACCATCTCTCACTGACAGGGATTTCTCAGAGACCAGGGGCAGCCCAGGTCCCTTCTACTGCCAAGGTAGCTGGGGTGGGGATGGGGGGCAAAGAAACTCTTGGAGTAAGTGAGAAAATAGAATTAGGTAATAGAATTAGCTAAACCAGGTTTAGCTCTTGGCTGGGACCCCAGAGTGTGTTGACCCCACCCAGTAGTGATAGTGACACTAGCTTCCCCACGGGCACAAACACACAGGAACAGATATTTGGGTGGGAGACTGGAACAGGTTTTTATTGTTAGGTATAAATCATGTTTACGAGGAAGCAGTGGGTGCAGTGGGAGCAGGGTCAGGTCCAGAGGGTCTTGGGTGACCTTTCCTCAGAGGGGACAGCCCTGCTGCCTCCTCTCACTCTTTCTGGGGGACTATCCCTCCGCTGCCTTTCTGGGCCTGGCCTGGTGTGGGCAACTCAGCCATGCGGGGTAGGGCTGGGAATACAGAAGGGATGGTTGAAGCAGGAGAAGGGGTGGGGCAAGGCCAGCATGAGGTGGTTGCTCCGGGGCCCCTAGGGCCCCTGAGTCCACCCTTTCTCCTAGCCCACTTCTTGCTCCTTGGATCAGGGCTCCAAGCCCTCGTGAGGCTGGTGGGGGCCTCCTGGGCTCCAGGCTGGTCACTGGGCTATGGACCCTTTTGGGGTCTGTGGCTGTTCAGTCCTGGGAGGGCAGAAGAGGGGAGGGGCTTGAGGGGCTGAGCGAGGCTCCCCTTTGCTTCCCTCCCCTCGCGCCCCCCCCCCCCCCCCGTCCCTTTAGCTTCCTCACCTCTTACAGCCTTTGGAGCCCTTTCCCTTCTTGCCAGACTTGGGAGCCCCCTTGTCCTTCTTACAGCCCTGGACTTGTTTCTGTGGGGCCGGTGGCTGGTCCAGACGCTGCATCAGCTGCTGCACCCAGGTCTCTTTAGGGTCTGCACACAGCTCTGGTTGAGAGCGCTTCCGAGGTGAGAACCTGGGGGTTGGGCATGAGCAAGCCGGTCCTAGTCTTGCCCCCCAGGCCCTCCCCGCTCGGCGGCACCCATCTTCTTGCACTCACTCACAGGATGGCCGGGATGGGGCAGCCCAAACTTGGCTCCTGCTTCCGGTAGCTGCGGACAACCCGGGCGGGAATCTTCCTCAGGCTGTACTTGAGGCAACAGTCCTGTGCCCCTCCGTCACTGCCTGCAGGGTGGGGTTTACCGGGAGCCAGGGCTTCTTGTAGGCTCCGACCCAGCCTCCCCTTCTCCCCATCCTTGGCCACTCCCTCCTTGGTACCTTGGGTCCAGGGGATGCAGAAGGCCAGGACCACGACAAGGAGGCTCAGAGCCAGTGACTGAGCCATGGCTGTGGTGGTGGGTGAGTGTGAGGCCAGAGCAGTGGGCGAGGCGGACCGCTGCAAGCTGGGGGTCCGTGTGCCGGCTAGGACCGGACTATTGCCTATTTATGCAGGCAAACACTTTCACTTCCTCCATCCCCAGTCACTCTGTCCAGGCAAGAATAGGGATCTCCCTCCTTTTCCTTCCTGAAAGGCAGATCCTGTCCTGGCACCCAGCCTCACGAGTATGCGGAAACAAAAACTTCACACGGCTCGTCAGGCTCAGCAGGGTTCCAGGCTAGTCAGGCTCAGCAGGGTTCCAAGCCGCCTGAGTCTTTCTCCTCAATATGAGTTGATTCTGTCAGGCCCTCTTTTTTATTTTATCTTATTTATTTATTTATTTATTTATTTATTTTTTAAAAGATTTTATTTATTTATTTGAGAGAGAGAGAGAATGAGAGATAGAGAGCATGAGAGGCAAGAGGTTCAGAGGGAGAAGCAGACTCTCTGCTCAGCAGGGAGCCCGATGTGGGACTCGATCCCGGGACTCCAGGATCATGACCTGAGCCGAAGGCAGTCGATTAACCAACTGAGCCACCCAGGCGCCCCTTTATTTATTTATTTTTAAAGATTTTATTTATTTATTTGACAGAGAGAGACACAGCGAGAGAGGGAACACAAGCAGGGGGAGTGGGAGAGGGAGAAGCAGGCTTCCCGCCGAGCAGGGCCTCGATGTGGGGCTCGATCCCAGGACCCTGGGATCATGACCTGAGCCGAAGGCAGACGCTTAACAACTGAGCCACCCAGGCGCCCGTGTCAGGCCCTCTTTCTACCTTTCGCCACTGTCTTGGTGCAGGCCTCCCCACCTCTCTCCTGGAATGTCCCCCAGGAAGATTGCCTCTTCACTGCATTCCGGGTTCCACACTCTCCCCATCCTTCCAGCAGGCTGAGGACTGTTCCTAAAATGCACATCTGATTATTGGACTGTAAGGGTTCTTTCTCTGTTCTGGACAATAGACCCTTATCAGATACATGATTTGTAAAACTTTCCTCCCTTTCTGTGGGTTTTCACTCTCCTGATAGTGTCCTTTGATACACAGAATTTTAAAATTTTGATGCAGTCCAGTTTATCTATTTTTCTGTTGCCTGTGCTTTTGGTGTCATATTTAAGAAACCATTGTCAAATCCAAGGCCATGAAGATTTCCCCTTGTTTTTTTTCCCCCAGCTTTATTGAGGTATAACTGAAAAATAAAATCTATGTATTTAAAATGTTACAATGTGGTGATTTCATATAGGTATACATTGTGAAATAATTACCACAATCAAGTTAATTAATACCTCCATCACTTCACATAGTGACCTTTTTCTTTTCTTGTGGTGAGAATGTTTAAGATATATTTTCTTAGCAAATTTCAAGTGTACAATATAGTATTATTATTTTTTTAAACATTTTTTAAAAGATTTTATTTACTTGTTTGACAGAGCGAGAGACAGCGAGAGCAAGAACACAAGCAGGGGGAGTGGGAAAGGGAGAAGCAGGCTTCCTGCCGAGCAGGGAGCCCGATGGGGGGCTCGATCCCAGGACCCTGGGATCATGACCTGAGCTGAAGGCAGATGCCCAACGACTGAGCCACCCAGGCGGCCCCTACAATATAGTATTATTAACTACAGTGACCATATTGTACATTCATTCCTTAAAACTTGTTCATCTTATAACTGAAACTTTGTAACCTTTGACCAACATTTCTCCATTCTCTCCCTGCCCCAAACCCCTGGCAACCACCATTCTGTTTCTATGTGTCTGAATTTTTTTTTAAATTACACTTATAAGTGATACGGTGTAGTATTTGTGTTTCTGTCTGGCTTATTTCACTTAGTAAAAGGCTTTCTAGGTTCATCCATGTTGTCTCAAAGGGCAGTTTCTTTCTTTTTTAATGGCTGAATAATATTCCATTGTATGTATATACCACATCTTCTTTATCCATTCATCCATCAATAGACACTTAGGTTGTTTCCGTGTCTTGGCTGTTGTAAATAATGATACAGTGAACAAGAGAGGACAAATATCACTTTGAGGCAGTGGTTTCATTTCCTTTGGATATATACCCAAAAGAGGGATTGCTAGATCATATGATAGTTCTATTTTTAATTATTTGAGCAATATCTATACTGTTTTTCATAATGGATGTACCAATTTACATTCTCATCAACAAGGTTACAGTGTTCCCTTTTCTCCACATCCTCTCCAACATTTATCTCTTGTCTTTCCTTTTTTTATTTGAGAGAGAGAGAGAGGGCAAGAGCACATGGATGAGCATGAGGGGAGGGGTAGAGGGGAGAAGGGGGGAGGACAAGAGTGAGAGGGGGAAGGGGCAGAGGGAGAGGGAGAAGCAGACTCCCTGCTCAGTGGGGAGTCCCATGTGATGCAGGGCTAGATCCCAGAACCCTGAGATCAGGACTTGAGCAGAAGACTGACACTTAACCGACTGAGCTACCCCAGGCACACCTATCTCTTGTCTTTCTGATACTAGGCAT
This sequence comes from Eumetopias jubatus, assembly GCF_037043125.1. Classification (NCBI taxonomy): domain Eukaryota; kingdom Metazoa; phylum Chordata; class Mammalia; order Carnivora; family Otariidae; genus Eumetopias; species Eumetopias jubatus. The sequence goes on from NW_028274821.1 coordinate 58,177,084, forward strand.
TCTAACAGGAATGAGGTGATATGTCATTGTGGTTTTGGTTTGCATTTCTCTGATGATTCTCTGCACCTCCTTGCCCAGTGCGGAGCTTGATGCCGAAATCAAGAGTCGGATCCTTAGCCGATTGAGCTGCCCAGGTGCCCTGATTACTATAGCATTTTAATATAGTTTGAAATCAGGAATTATGATGCCTCCAGCTTAGTTTTTCTTTTTCAAGATTCGGGCTATTTGGGGTCTTTTGTGGTTCAATATGAATTTTAGATTTTCTTTTTTCTATTTCTGTGAAAGAATGCCATTGGAATTTTAATAGAGATTGCATTGAATCTGTAGCTCACTTTGGGTAGTATGGACGTTTTAACACTAATAATATTCTAATCAAAGAACACAGGATATCTTTCCATTTATTTGTGTCTCCTCTTCAATTTCTTTCATCAGTGTCTTATATTTTTCAGTTTATAGGTCTTTCACCTCCTTGGTTAAATTTATTCCTAAGTATTTTATTGTTTTTAATGATATTGTAAGTGGGATTATTTCTTAATTTCTCTTCTAGATAGTTTGTTGTTAGTGTATAGAAATGCAACTGATTTTTGTATGTTGATTTTGTATCCTGCAACTTTACTGAATTTATTAGTTCTAACAGTTTTTTTGGTGGAGTCCTTGGGATTTTCTATATATAAGATCAAGATATCTACAAGCAGAGACAGTTTTACTTCCTTTCTGAGCTGGTTGCTTTTTATTTCTTTTTCTTGCCTAATTGCCCTGGCTAGGACTTCCAGTACTGAGTTGAATAGAAGTGACAATAGTAAGCACGCTTGTTTTGTTCCTAATCTTCCCCAATGTGGGGCTCAAACTCACAACCCTGAGATCAAGAGTCACATGATCTGCCAACTGAGCCAGCCAGGTGCCCCGGATATTTTTTTTACATAAACTCTGTGACCAATGTGGGGCTTGAACTCAGACCCCTACATCAAGAGTCTCAAGTTCTACTGACTGAGCCAGCCAGGTGCCCCAGTTTTGTTCTTACAGAAAAAGCATTCAATCTTTTGCTCTTGAGGATGATGTTAGCTGAAAGCTTGTCATCTATGACCTTATTTATATTGAGATACGTTCCTTCTATACCTAATTTATTGAGAGTTTTTATCATGAAATGATGTTGAATTTTGTCAAATGCTTTTACATCTGTTGAGATGATCATATAATTTTTATCCTTCATTCTGTTAATGTGGTGTTTCACATTTGTTGATTTGAGTATATGACCCGTTTTGCATCCCAGGGATAAATCCCACTTGATCATAGTGTATGACTCTTAATGTGCTGCTGAATATGTTTTGTAAGTATTTTGTTGAGGACTTTGCCTGTATGTTAATCAGGGATATTGGCCTGTAATTTTATTATCTTGCAGTGCTCTTGTCTGGCTTTGGTATCAGGGTGAGGCTGGGCTCATAAAATGAGTTTGGGAGTGTTCCTTCATCTTCAATTTTGGATAAGAGTTTCAGAAGGATTGGTATTACTTCTTCTTTAAATGTTTGGTAGAATTCATCAGTGAAGGATTCACCTGGTAGAATTTACCAGGACCATCTATCTGGTCCTGGGCTTTTCTCTGTTGGGAGATTTATTATTACTGATTTAATGTCCTAACTAGTTATAGGTCTATTTAGATTTTCTATTTCTTCATGATTCAGTCTTGGTAGGTTGTATGTTCCTAGGAATTCATCCATATCCTCTAGATTATCCAATTTGTTGGTATATAATTGTTCAGCGTGGTCTCTTAAGATCCTTTGTATTTGTGTGGTATCATTTGGAATGTCTTCTTTTTCATTTCTGATTTTGTTTTCCAATAGAAACCTCCAGATGTTTCCATTGCTACACAAATTTACATCACCACCAACAGTGTATTATGGTTCCCTTTTCTCCACATCCTCACCAACACTTATTTTTTGTCTTTTTGGTTAATAGCCAGTCTGACAGGTGTGAGGTGATATCTCATTGTTGTTTGATTTGCATTTCCCTGATCATTAGTGATGTTGAGCATCTTTTCATGTGCCTGTTGGCCATCTGTATGTCTTTGGAAAGATGTTTATTCAAATCCTCTACTAATTTTTTAATTTTTTAAATATTAAGTTAATATTAATAAACTTAATATTAAGTTTAAATATGAATTCTCTATATATTTTGGACATTAGTCTGTTCTTGGATGTGTGATTTGCAAATACCTCTTCTGATTCAGTAGGTTACCCTTCATTTTGTTGATGGTTTTCTTTGCTGTGCAGAAGTTTTCTAGTTTTGATGTAATCCCATTTGTTTATTTTAGCTTTTGTTGTCCTTGCCTAAGGAGATTGGCATCCCCCACCCCAAAAAATATATTGCTAAGACTGATGTCAAAGAGCTTACTGTCTGTGTTTTCTTCTAGGAGTTTCATGGTTTCAGGTTTTATACTCCAAGTCAGACTCAATAATTTCAATTGCCTTATCTTCAAGTATCTGATCCTTCCTTCCACCTTCTCAAGTTTGTTGTTGAATTCCCCTAATGAATTTTTTCATTTAAATTATTGTATTTTTGGCTTGGGCACCTGGGTGGCTCAGTTGGTTTAATGTCTGACTCTTAGTTTTGGCTCAGGTCATGATCTCAGGGTCCTGAGATCAAGCCTTGTGTTGGACTCCATGCTCATTCTCCCTCTCCCTCTGCCCCTCCCCTCTCTCTCTCTCAAACAAATAAAATCTTTAAAAATTAAATTATTGCATTTTTGGCTCTAGAATGTTTGTTTGGTTCATTTTTTTTTAAAGATTTTATTTGACAGAGAGAGGGACAGCGAGAGAGGGAACACAGGCAGGGGGAGTGGGAGAGGGAGAAGCAGACTTCACGCAGAGAAGGGAGCCCAACACGGGGCTCGATCCCAGGACCCCGGGATCATGACCTGAACCGAAGGCAGACACTTAACGACTGAGCCATCCAGGTGCCCCGTTTGGTTCATTTTTAATAATTTGTACTTCTTTATTGATAGTCTCATGTTCTTCATACATCATTTTTGAGATTTCCCGTTGTTCTTTGTCCATGGTCTCCTTCAGCCCTTTGAACATATTTTAGACAGTTAAAGTCTTCATCTAATATGTCCAATGTGTGGGCTTCCTTATGGATGGTTTCTGTCAAATACTTTTTCTCCTGTGAATAGACCGTATTTTCTTGTTTTTTTGTATGTCTTGTAATTTTTTTTTTGAGAACTTGACATTCTGAATATTATAATGTGATATCTGTGGAAAGCTGATTCTTTCATTCCTTAGGGGTTGCAGATATTTGTTTGCTAAGGGCTGCAGCCACGTGTTTCGACTTTTCCAAGCAATTTTTGCCAGGTGTGTATTCTTTGTTTTGTGTGGTCCCTGAGGTTTCTGTTCTGTTATCTCTGCAGTTAGCCAGTGGCCTGACAAAGGTTTCTCTATCCATCTACCACTAAAAGGGTTCTGTCCCTTTTAATATTGTGATTTATGCCACCATGGAAGCTGCTGCAGCCCAAGAGGTCTGCAACCAAGGCAAGCGTATCACCTGTCCTTCAGGGAACCCCCAGACCAACCAAAATGCACAATCCCCAATTTTTGGAGGACAAGATTCTCTGCTACCAGCAAGATACTCCAGGAATGTGGGCCACTTTCCCTACAGCATTAGCTGGTAGCTAGTTGATGCATGATGCTCTCTTATGAAAGATCAAGCATCCTCTCCCTTCATCAAGCACACCCCTGATTGTTATGTCTAATCAAGTTACAGAGTCTTGAAATAGGTACTCCCAATTGCTCTTTCCAGTTCAATGGTTGCTTCAGTGGAGGGATCAACCCCTAGAGCTTCCTACTCTGCCATTTTGCATGCTGTCATTCCTATAGTTTAGTTTTTAACGTTTTAAATCTTTTATCCATTTGGAGCTGGTGTATGGTGTGAGTATTATTAGGTCAAGACTTAGAATCTGTGTTTAAAACCAGATTGGGACTTCAGAGTTGTGATTATCAGATTAGGACTGGAAAATCCATCTAGTTCCCAGAGTGCTAACCTCAACACCATGCCCCCTCATCCCCAGGCTTATCCCAGATTTCTGAAGGACAGCTTGTATGGGGACAGGGAGACCATAGAGAGATGTGGAGAGGATAAGAATGGGGAGGAATAAAGTCAGGACAGGGTGGGCCAAGTACAAGATAGTGACAGAAATATTATGCCCATGATAGGGGTGTTTTTGTGGGATACAGAGGGGGTGGGGATTGGAGATGGGGATATTTTTGGATAGGGATGAGGATGTGGTATTTTATCCCAAGGCCCACTGAGTAGAAGGACTGAAATCTGAGTGAATTAAAGGAGAGATAATTGAGCTCTTGAGCCTGAGGTTTTACAACAGGCTGAGACCTTAAGCAGAGCAGGGAGTGCCTCAGCTGGCAAGAGGCTGGCATTCTTGGGACAGGACTGGGCAAAAACAAAGAGATAAGATTTCTTGGGTCATTTACCTGGTCTGATGGTAGATCCTGGCACCAGAAAACTTAATTCCCATATCTTCAATCTCCTTCCCCACCTACGTCACCCTCTGTGGAAGTGACTAAGTAAGGAGTGAGCAGCCTGTTTCTGAAGAGTTCCCAGAGAGGTAGGATAGCATGGGTCTGGGCAGGGGTCATGTAGATGATTCCAGAGGCATATCATATTAAATTGTTCCTACCGTTTCCAAATTTGGCTGTACTTCAGAATCACATGAGGAGCTCATTAGAAATACAGAATTAGAGACACCACTCTAAACCATCTTTTTTTTTTTAAGATTTCATTTATTTATTTGTGAGAGAGAGAGTGAGTGAGCAGGGGTAGGAGCAGAGAGAGAAGGACAAGCAGACTGCGCTGAACATGGAACCTGAGCTGGGGTTTGATCCCATGACCCCAAGATCACGACCCAAGCCAAAATCAAGAGTCTGATGCCCAACCACTGAGCCACCCAGGTGCCCCCCCTCCCCACACCATCTTAAATAGAATCTTAGAATAGAGCCAAAGGTTCTGTATTTTTTTAAGGTTCTCCAGATACTTTCAAACATTTGATGGGGTGGGGCTGGGAGAGCCACCTGGGTCTATTTTGCTCCTCCTCCTAAACTCCAGATGGGCACAGAGCCTGTAGTAGGTAACAAAGATGGTCTGCAGGAACAGGAAGCTAGAGTGATACACCCCCAACCTTCCTGAGGGATGGGACTTTCTGGCCTGGCACAATGTATAGAAAAAGGGAGAGCATGGCTGGGAAGAGTTGGGGACTGTGCTATTTCCTTTCCTAAAATCCCAGGTTCCCTCTGTCTCCCAAGATGTCCTGTCCTTCCCCTTATTTATGCCATCATGGGGGGAGGCTCTTTTTTGTCAGATGGTGTCCACAGCCTCCTTAGATCCCATCCTTGACTGCCTTTCCTCTACTCAGGAGGCTTTTCCTAGGATCTACTCTAAGTCCCTACCTCTGAACTTGAACTTGTACTGGTAGATCAGCTATAGGGAGATGTTTTATCCTGGAGATATTGGGGCCTCTGTGCTTATTCCTAGGACTTATAACCTTAAGTTAGGGACCCTGAGAAAAGCAAGGGAAAGACTGAGGCTTTGCTGGAGGTAGAACTTGGCTGGACAAAAAGCCAGAACTGGAAAGAGCTGCTCTCAGAGCAGGAAGATGACAGCAAGTCTCTGCCACACACTAGGCTGCAGGTGACTGAGCCTATGAGGTGGAGGTGGGGGGCATGGCAGGGAGGCAGTGGGGGAGTCTGGAAGGTAGTGGAGACCTGGTATAGATACAGTCCACAGAAGAGGGGTTGAGACAATGGAAGGAGTTGTTATTCTTTGGGAACTCAAGACTGCCACACAGCCATTCCTCTGCTCTCAGCTGCTGGCCTGGGCTCATTCCATCCATAGTTCCACTTGAACCCTAAGCTTGGTGCGGGGGTGGTGGTGGTCTGGAGCTTGCAGCCCTGAACCAAGCCCCTCTTTTGATCCTCAAGATAGGCTGGAATATAGACATTGGGGAAAGGAACACAGAGATTTGAATGACTTTCTGTCTAACAAGGGTCAAACGGTCTGGGCACCTTGGTGCTCCTGGGTTCCCAGCTGAACACTGAGCCCTCCAGGGACATCCTGCTCTGATGACTATGCAGGTGTTACTGAAGGAGCTACTGAGTTCCTGGAGTGCAGATAACCCATACTGTCATAAGTGTGTGATATTTGTGGGACTAGTGGAGGTGCAGACATTACTCAGTGTATAGCTATCTAGGGTTAGGTAACTGCCTAGAATAGCCTTGATGTAGTTGGTTACAGATTGGAGGTAGACAGTGGTAAGCATAAGGCAAGGTAAAGATTTTGGGAGGTAATACCCACCAGCATTATTTTGAAAGGTCTGCTTTATTCTTCCCTTAGGGTTTGTGTCTGCTGAGAGGCTGGGGGTCCGGACCTTGCAGTAAACTGGGGACACTCCTGGGGATGGAGATGGGTGTATAGGTGAGGGATGGGGCTGCCGAAGAGGGCAGTGGACTCACTTGCTGATCTTGTCATTTCTTTGAAGCCCACAACCAAGTTGTTGAGACCAGAGGTATGCATGTGAATCCAAGACTGTCCTTACTAAAGGACAAGCAATGGGACAGAAGTTAGAAAGCAGGGTTTAGAGGAGGGAAAGACAGGCCTGGTTGAAGGTGGCCTAGGAGCTTTATGGAGGAGAGCAACTTTGAGGGATGGATTTGGCCTGCATTTGTGTTTGTAGGTCTGCAAGATGGTCTGTATGTGTTTGCAAATGTGGAGACTGTCTTTGTGCCGGCATGTGTGCTTGTGCCAGCTCTGCTCCTGCACGTCTGACTCAGGGTGTTCTTGAGCCTATGTAGGTGTGTTTCCTGGACATGTCTCCGGGTACCCTGAACTAGTTTTGGAGTGGCAACATTGAATTTGTGTCTTTGTGTTTATGCATCTGTGTGGCTGGATGTGTGTGTCCATGTGCCTTTGACTATGTGTGGGATTCTGCTCCGGCCTCTCACTTTACCCTGCCCCTCTCCCCTGACACTCCCCAGCTGCCAGCATCATTTACCGCAAGGAATGGCTTCCGTTCCCTTCCCGCTGTCTGGATTCCCACGGGTCCAGCTGCCTGCATAGGGTCCTGCCCCTGTGGCCTCTGTAGCAGGCTCGACCTTGGGAGCAATACACTCTGGAAAGCCCCCAGTGCGCTCCTTGCCTGGCCACAGACCCAGAGAAGTTACAGTGGAGAAGAGGGGCAAGGCGGGAAAGGGGGGGCAGTTGGCAGGGCCCACCCCTCCTTCTGGAAACAGAGATCTCCCTCTGGCCCCTTCCCAGGCCTCCTTTCCCTCCTCATGCTCTCATCCAGACCAAGTATTCAGGGTCCCGGCCTCGCTGTCTCTGGGGATAGGAATGAACAGTCCGCGGCAGGCCCAGCCAGAGCCATAGGGCTCTTGTCCTCTGTGTCCCCCAGCGCCTTACATGTCTGCACTGTGTTCCTTCCTCATCTCCCCACCTGAAGTCCAGGCGGTCTTCCCTTCTTTCCTCTTCCTGCATTGGACGCAGCAACTATTCTTGTTCTTCATTCTCTGACAGCCCTGGCCTCTGCCATGGGCCCCTGACCCAGGTGGAAAATTAGGCTTTGGATGGCTGGGAAAGAGCAGAAGCCCAGCCCCCTCTCACGTGGTGCAGAATTCCTGTTCTCATTCTGTGTTCACTGCTGTGCCTGGCTGGGCTGTGGTACGCAGGTACAAAAATGAAGCGGTCATGGTCTCTATCCTCTAGCACTCAGTGTTGGACAAGAGGAGTGATTTTGTGGAGAAGCCACTTTCCTCCACCACAGGTAGTCAGTTGCCTGAAATTCTCTTCATAGAATTCTTAGGTGTCCTCGGCAGAGGTCGAGGGAAGGGCTCCAGAAGAACCTTTCACCATGACATGTTATTTCAGAGGGCCAGAGGTGAACTCCAGAGTTTCCGAGCAAGCACTGATATATTCCTAGCATCTACCACCAATTCTGGAGTTGTAAATGCTTGAGTTTCTGTCCTCCATGAGGCCATTTATTCTGATTTTAACCTCTCTTGAGCCTAGGGAAAGCTGGAAGGTGGGGCTTGTGCTAGGGTTATGGGATGGGATGAACAAGGCTTCATCCTTCAACAACATCCTGTGTGAGTCACAGGCTCTGACCCTGTCCTCTCTCAGCTCTTGACTTTGCTGAAAACTGAGAATCCTGAAGGTGTTTGTTCCAGCTCATCTTTATGCCCTCAACCCTTTGTTGTAGGACTTTGGTCAGCACTATGAACTCACACTGCTCTGGGACAGGTAGGAGCCTTAGGGGACCATGGAAAGGACCTGTTCCACCTAAGTCAGGATGTGTGTACATTAACCTTGGCTTCCCACGTGATGCTGCTGTGACCTTTCTGGGTCATTCCCTTCATGCTGCCCCCCCTTCCCCTTTATCTCCTTGCTCTGTGGCTGTCTGCCCAACTCTCACCAGGCAGGGAGGATGTGCCTGTCACAAGACCTCCTATGATCTCTGGGGATGCTTTAGGAAAACACCTGGAGAGTGTTGGCTCAGCAAGCTTGGGCCTTGTGCCTCCTCACTCTGAGGGTCACAACAGGGGCTGGGCTCCCATCCCTTAGGCAGAGTCACCATTCAGAGGAGGAACACATTCATGCTTCTCTCCATCCTGGGTTTTCTGCATCCTGGTAGCAGTGGACACACTGGGTCCTATCAGAGGAAGACAGTCCTGCCACCACCTCTTGGTTTGATGGGATGTTGAGTCATCCTGGATTTCCTTAGGAATTAGTAAGGCAGGGGCATCCCATAATCCTCCATAGCACATTATAGGGAAACTATAGCACTTCTTCCACTTCCTTGAGCTCTTGGCTCCTGTGAGGTAGGTCAGAAGGTGGGAATGCAGAGATGCCACCTTTTGAGAGATACAGAGAGTCCAAAACAGAGATTCTTTCCATCCACTCAGGGAAGCCTCTTTGTCTTTTTGCCTTCCAGTTCTCTCCTCCCACCTCAAAACTACCCTAGTCCCTGGGTGGACACCAGGAACCACAGCTTCCCTATTTCTCTGTCTCAAGCCCCCTCCTCTTCCTTATGCTCCATGCATTTAGAGCTTTCTCTGCCATCTCTTCTACTGTGTTCCAAGAACAACTGTTTCACACTTATGATCACCAAGTTCAACCACTTTTTCTGACTACCTGGGCTCACTGACTTCTTAGGTCCTAAAAATAACTAACCATGGTAATTTCTAGAATTCTGCTCCACCCCTGGCTTTGGCTTTCCATTTTGTCCTTCCCCCCATTTGCTATGATCCTTTTCCAGGTCCTCTTTCTCCCCTCTAGATCTTTGTCCCCACTCTCTTAATTGTGGGGAAACCCTTCTTCTCTTGATATACAAAGTCCTCCCTCATTAATGTCACCTTCTCTTTACTTAACCACCAGTGCAGTGTCTGTGCTTAGTCAAGGCCAACCCCTCTTTTTGGGGACTCACTCCTATTCTGTTACTTTGCTCTCCTGCATTGTCAATTTATTCCTCTCCATTGGGTCTTTTCCATCAACATCCAACATGCTATGTCTCCCACCTTTAAAGACCCTGCTCTATGTCCTAATTTTTCTGCAGGTCTGTGGAACAGAATTCCTTGAAACAGTTGATTATACTTGCTATCACCAATTGCTCTTCCATTCTCTCTCGAATCCACTCCAGTCACACCTTCATCTCCACTACTCACCTGAGTCTATTCTTCTCAAGGCATGAATGATCTCTATGTTGCTTAACCTAACAATCATCTCTGTCCTCGTCTTACTTGGTTGATTGGCAACTTTTTCATGCAGTTGCTCACTTTCTCCTTGCAATACTCTTCTTTCTCAGCTTCCAGTATATTATACTCTTCTGCTTTTCTTCCTACCTCAGTGGCTACTACTTTGCAGTCTCCACTTTTTGGTTCCTGCATTTCCCCCTCTCCCTGATTTGTTAATGTTAGAATGTCTCAGAGCCCAGTCCTTAGATCTCTCCTTCATTTACACTCATTTCTTTGGTGATCCTATCCAGTCTCATGGTTTTACATCTACCTATCATCTATTATCTATCTATCTATCTATCTCTCTATCTACCTATCTAATCATCCACAGCCAGCCAGGACCCTCCCTGAGGACCATCAGGCTTCTGTGTTGAGAATAGGCTGTTGAGATATGGTCTCAGAAAGAAGCTGGGAAGTTAGTTATGAGGCTACTGCAGTAATATAGCAGCAGAGTGAGAAGTGGTCATGTTCTCAATTCATTTTGCAGGTGGAGACAGCAGGATTTACTGCTAGATTGGATATGGACTATGGAAAAAAAGTCAAAGATGACACCAATATTTTTGTCCTGAGAAAATGGTAAGATGGAGTTACCATTAAGTGATATGGTAAATACTGTCCTGGAAGTGTGTTTTGTATGTGTGATTGACTGATGGTGATGGGTGGGGAATTAGTTGTTCACTTTCCTGTAGTTTGAGATGAATATTGGACATCCAAACATATATTCTGATTAGACAATATTGGTGGCATGTGAAACTCTATCCTAAGAGATCATGACCTCCATTGTATAAGTCCTCTGTTTTCTTCATTGTGGTGTTTGCTATAGTTAAGTACTGAAATATTTTTATTGTTGAATCTAAGATGCTTCTCAAAGTCATTCTTACTGTGATCCTTCTGGGGTCATCTTAGCTGAGTTCTTCCTCCTGTGACAGGATTCCCCATTCGATAGAACTCATTATACAAATGTAGTGATTTGGCTGCTCCCCAGCTCAGAATTTTGTTTCACGTTACTATTAAGGTATTACTGTGGATCAGCCACTATTCTAAGCCCTGGGGATATGAGCCATTATTTAAACTATTCAGACAAGAATGGATGGAAACTGAATACAAACAGAGGCAGTAAAAATAGAAGAAGGGGCAAAGTTGAGAAATATCAAGCTTAGAACTCAGTGACTAACTTCAGATTTGGGCTAAGCAAACAATGTACTTCTAGTTACACCATTACAAGACATTGGGTCACAGTTTGATAGGGTCCAAGGTGAGTGTTCTGATTTTGAATTCATTTGCATTGCCTTTGGACAGCAAGGCTCAGCTCATTGCTCTTTGTCACACTATGGGCAAAAAGATTGAAGCTAAGATTTACTCACCTACTTCCCCCAAAAGCACTTGAACCTTGGGTTGGCTTCCTGGCTCCAGGCTCTTTTGAGTGCAAAGTAAATTGGCTTTGCTCCCTTATCATACCCTGCTCAGGAACAGTCAGCCTCTGTCCCAGGTACTCAGACCTCCATCTACATGCTCCCCTTCCCTGATTCTCTCCTCGCCTGCCCTTGGGAGGGGAGGACAAGCCCCTCTTCATGGCCTACTGTGATCTTCATTCCAAGGGTCACTCATTCCATGCAGCTGGCCGGCAGTGGAGGCGGGATATAGGCAAGAGAGTTGCAGCAGCTTCCCAGATGAATTCTCCAGAAAGATCTTGCCAATAACCAACAGGGAGCAGAGCAGGGGAGATTCTATCGTTTGCTTTTGACATCCTGTCATATTAGCTACATGCTTTTGAATAAACACAAAGTACCTCCTCAAGGTGGGAGTGCTGTGGCACTCCTCTGAAAACCTCCCCTGCAGACCGTGGGCCTTTACGGAAGTCATCAGTGAATTCTGCCTGTGGGATTCCTAGCCACTCCTCCTCGCCACTACTATCCTCGTGTCCACATTGCTCCTCTGGGCCTAAGGACACCAATGGGAAGCCATGCTAGAATTCAAGCCTGACCTTTATTTACCTTACCTTCCTTCTCTGCTCAAGCCCCTTTATCCACAGTCCAGGGTGGGCTGGGAGGAGTTGTGTGGAATGCTGACCCAGCTTAAGTGTGGGTTAAAGCTCCTTCTCTAGATGGGAAGGACATTTTAGCCTCCCCTCGTACCTTCCCTTAACACATCAGAGTGGAGAGAAGGAGGAGACAGTGCTTTGCTTAGAGACGTAGAGTGTATTTTGGGGGGCACTCTGCCCCACCTGCACACTAATGAAAATGACAGTAGCAGTCCTTGTCAAGTCCTTGTCAAGGAGATGTTGGGGGAGCCTACCAAGTCTTTTGACTGTGTTGGGTCTTCTTGAGCAGACCAATGTTTCCCTCTGAGTGAGAGGTGAGATCTAGGGTACATTCCTTGGTTGGGTGGCACAAGCCACTCGAGGACAGTGCCGAGGGCAGTGGCGGGGGTGGCCCAGGACTGAGGCAGAATGGAGTCGGTGAGAGCGGGAGCAGTGCCGGAGCTTACTGTCTGGGGAATGGGGACCATCCAAGAAGGCCAGGCCCACGTGCTTCTCAGTGGGGGAAGATCGGGCCTTGGAGTCCCCTCTTATCCTCTCTGTCTTGGTTCGCCCCATGGGACTTTTGGCTGGAGCCAGGCCCTTTTCTACATTTTCTTTTCTGGTGTTGGCCACTTTCCCAGCTATAGAGAACATGGATTCCTCATGCACTTTGCCTTTTGCCTTGGAGTTAAAACAGTGCAGAAAGGATTTCATCTTACTTCTCAAGCCTGATTCTGGAAGGCTGGGCCTCTTGTGGGTATGGACTGGCATCACCTGTCCCTGCAAAACCTGACCTTTCAGAGTTTGGCCCTGCAAAGGCTTACTGTGAATGAGTTGGCCCAGGAAAAGCTGGCCCTGTGATGCCTGGGGCACCACAGGTAGGGCGTTCTTAGGAATCCTTGCTGGTTTGAGGATGACATTAAGCTTGGTTTGACTGCTGTGCAGGTCATTCTTCTCAGATACCTTCACCCCAGGGATTCCTGGAGGTGGCTCTGGGAGCTTCATCTGAGGGTGATGCCGGGTACTGTGCTCACAGGGAGCATCAAGAGGAAAGCTATGGCTCCGTCGCCAGGGGCTATGGGGCGTCCTGTTCAGAAGTATCCCTTTTGGCCTCTGGGCTTCATCAGGGAGGCTTATGTCTCTTGTAGAGGAGTGTGCAAACCCTGCATCCCCTTCTCCGTGGTCCCCTGCCAATTTGGGTTTCCCTGGGTCCTCTCTCTTTTCTGACAGCATGGGGACTTGGGCTGAGTCCTTGCTGTGGCCAGGGCTTTGGGGCTCAGGGCTCCAGGGCTCCTCCAGGCTGGGACTGTTCACATTGGCCTCCAAGTGAACACAAAGCACCTGGGCCTCTGTCATGTCCCCAACTGGGTTGTGAGGTCCAGTGGGCAGAACCATGAGGTATTGGTCTTGAACTAGGTTGCTTCTGGTTCTGCTGCACTGCCTTTAACTCAAGGGCCAGCTATTCTTTAAGGTGGAGCCATTCTGGATCTGGGACATGAGGAGTGTCTGGTGGGATGGGGAGATCCTGGAGCCATGTTTTTCCTTGGTTGTTTAGACTCCCTAGAGACTCCTGTGTGGATGTGTTGTCTGGGGTTGCTACAGTTTGTTCTCTGGACAACCTTGCCTTTATGGGAATTCCCAGTTGTATCTCTAGGATCTTCTTTCTTAGATGGAAATTTAGTTTGGCTAAAATGGGTTTCTTGAGTGTGTAGGGCCCAGAGGCCTCTGCCTGGCTTTCTAGAGGCACCGTCTTGATCATTTCTTCCACCTGCTCTTCAACCTGGAGCTCATCTTCAATGTCTGCACAAGTCTCGTTGGCATCTTGAAAGCATGGCCCAGGACTCAGACACCGCTCTTCAGATGAGATCATCTGAGTCAGAGGTTCACTTGGGAATTCACCAGGCCCAGGCACCATTCCTGCGATTACAGCTTGGGTAGAGATTGCGGGTGCCATGGCCCTAGAGAGAGCCACATAATAAAGAGCAGGCAGCCCTGACAAGAAGGCCAGGTACTTGTGCCGCAAAGTTGTCTCCAGTTTCTCAATGGCTCCCTCGGACAGGACTTGGGACAGCTTAGTGTGTTCAGTGACAGCATCTGGTGAGGCTTGTTGCTGTTGATCAAGGGCCATTGGTATCCAGGGCACAGCTTTTTGTTTTAGGGCAGGGTCAGTTGCTGCCTGTAGCTCCAAGGGCTTGCTTTCTGGGATGCAGGTGAAGGGAGCCACTTGCAGGTCCCCAGGAATTATGCACTGCCAAGAGCTATAGACACGAGCAGGGACCTTGCCCTGGTGAATCTGCCCACATTTGAAGTTGATGTGGCCCTGCAATATTGCCTTGGCCTGGTCAAACAAGTGTGGCATGGAGACTGGCCCTGGGTCTGTGATGGGTGAGAATGGGTCACTGGCCCCAGTGGCCTCTAGGGCTGTAGGTTGGGGAGCAGGCACAGCATGGACAGCATGGACAGCTGTAAGTTTATGTTCAGGGCAAAAGCCATAACAAAATTAGCTTGCTTATGACCAACCACATATTGGGCTGCAATACAGATCCATGCTGTGCATCAGAAGGTTCTCAGCAATTGTTTTCTGATGAGAAGAATAGCTACTTTCCTCCAAAGCAGTGTTTTTCAACCTTGGTGATTTTTCACCAAATAATATCATGCCAAAATCTGTGAATGTTTTGTCCAATGAAAAATAAAGATGATATAAGTTTACCTCTATAATATGCCACTTTTACTCACTTCCTTTCAGATGTTCTTGGCTGTGTGGGAGAGAAAGTGGTAAAGTTACAGCATGTGTGCTAGAAATTGTGCACTGGAGTATACTGAGCATTTTAGTATCATTTGTCATTGTATTGGGGCCAGAAAAAAGGTTGAGAGCCACTTCTCTAAACAACATGTCCTGCCAAAATCACGTAATCTTTGGCACAGGAACATTTCCAGTAGATGGAAGAGGGGGTATCACATGTCAAAGTATTTTTTCTTTCTTTCTTTTTATATATATACCCAGGTCCATAACATACTCATTAATTGCCTGCTCCCCCAGCCAGACAGGTGTTGAACAAGAACACATGGCTTACGTACAACTTGACAGGAATACTTTAGCACAAGGACAGAGGAGACAAGGCCATCTTCTAACTAGCAGGCTTAGGCAGAAGTTAGTACTATTGCTGGGATGGATGCTAAAGGAGTAGGGTGGGTGTACTGAGCACACTGAAACAGAGGAGGGATTAGAGCAAAGAGCTGACAACTGACAGACTAATTTCCATGACTCATAGCAGAGGAGAGGGCAGGAAGAAGCTGAAATAGGCTGAATATCAGGTCTCCATAGTTAAGGTATTACTAATTCTGATCAGACCTTCTATTATTGCTCCCCTATACCTGGCTTCTTGGCTCAACAGCTACACTGACCAAACTTGGTGAGCCATGACCAAGAGGATGAGCAGAGTGGGCTACTCTATTTTCCATCCACCATTAGTTTCTTTTGCATAGGCTAGCTGGTTCACTGGGGTATAAGAAAGAGCTATAGGTCTTCTCTTGAGAGAATTAAAAAAATGGTATTTAATATCTTTTGGGAAAATGATATTTACAATAAGAAGTAGCTAGGTAGAACACTGATGTGATAAGGTTAGGTGAAAAAACAAGCATGTGTAATTATTTGAACATTACAAGTATAGCTGTGTAAAAATGTACCCATAAGAAAAAAGACCAGAAAGAAATAGCCCAGACTGTTGGCAGTGATTGTTAGGGAGGTAAAGCTGTTAATTATATTTTTTCCATTTTTGAATATGTCACTTTACTTCTATAGTTTCAAAAAGCACATCAAAGTAAACAATTAGGGAGCTGCCAATCCAATGATAGATTGTTTATTCAAACCATCCTCCTGCTAAGAACAATTAGAAAAGACTGACAAATTTTTTAAAAATTTTGTTTGAGGCATGATCCTTGAAGGCACAGACTGGGAGAAAATACTTGCAAAAGACACATCTGATAAAGGGATGTTATCCAATATATAAAAAACATAAGCAACCCCATTAAAAAATGGGCCAAAGACCTTAACAGACACCTCACCAAAGAAGATATATGGATGGCAAATAAGCACATGAAAAGATGCTCCACATCATATATTATCAGGGAAATGCAAATTAAAACAGTGAGATACCACTACACATCTGTTAGAATGGCCAAAATCCAGAACACTGACAACATCAAATGCTGATGAGGGTATGTAGCAACAGGAACTTTCAGACACTGCTGATGGGAATGCAAAATGGTACAGCCACTTTGGAAGACAGTTTGGTGGTTTCTTACAAAGCAAAACATACTCTTATTATATAATCCAGCAGTCATCCTCCTTGGTATTAATTCAAGGGAATTGAAAACTTATGCCCACACAAAACCTGCACACAGATGTGTATAGCAGCTTTATTCATAATGCCAAAATTTGGAAGTAACCCAGGTGTCCTTCAATAGGTGAATGGAAAATAAACTGGTACATTCAGACAATTGAATATTATTATTAAGCACTAAGAAGAAATGAGCTATCAAGCCACAAACAGACATGGGGGAAACATAAATACTTATACTAAGTGAAAGAAGTCATACTGAAAAGGCTATATACCATATGATTCCATCTATATGACATTCTGGAAAAGGCAAAACTGTGGAGACAGTTAGATGGTCAGTAGTTACCAGGGATTAGGGAGGAGGGGAGGATGAATAAGTGGAGCACAGAGGATTTTTAGGGCAATAAAACTATTCTTGTGTGATGCATAACGGTGCATACATGTCATTATACATGTGTTCAAACCCATAGAATGTACATCAACAAGGGTGAACCCTAAGGTAAACTATAGCCTCTAGGTGATAATGATGTGTCAATGTAGGTTAACTAGTGTAACAAATGTACCACTCTGGTGCAGGATGTTGATAGTGGGGAAGGCTGTGCATATGTTGGGAGAGGGGTATATGGCAAATCTGTGCCCTTTCTCTCAATTTTGCTATGAACCTCAAACTGCTCTAAAAAACAAAGTCTATTCAAAAATCTGATTTGTGTATGTGCTGCTGAAGCGAGCACTAAAAAATCTGATTTGGATGAAGTGATGCTCAACATCATTCATCATCAGGGAAATACAAACCAAAACTACAATGAGATATTACCTCATGCCTATCAGAATGGCTAAAATCAACAACACAAGGGCGCCTGGGTGGCTCAGATGGTTAAGCACCTGCCTTTGGTTCAGGTCATGATCCCAGGGGCCTGGGATCGAACCCCGCATCAGGCTCCCTGCTCAGTACAGAGCCTGCTTCTCCCTCTCCCTCTGCCATTCCCTCCATTTGTGCGCTCTGGCTCTATCTCTCTGTCAAATAAATAAATAAATAAAATCTTAAAAAACAACAACACAAGAAACAACAGGTGTTGGAGCAGCCACTCTGGAGAACAATATGGAGGTTCCTCAAAAAGTTAAAAATAGAATTACCCTATGATCCAGCAATTGCACTACTAAGTATTTACCCAAAGAATACAAAAATACTAATTCAAAGGAATACATGCACCCCAATGTTGATAGCAGCATTGTCTACAATAGCCAAATTATGGAAACAGCCCAAGTGTCCATCAACTGATGAATGGATAAAGAAAATGTGATATATATATATATTTAATATGTGATATTCATATTACTCAGCCATAAAAAAAAAGAATGCAATCTTGCCATTTTCAGTGACATGGATGGAGCTTAGAGAGTATTATGTTAAGTGAAATAAGAAAAAGACAAATACCATATGATTTCATTCATGTATGGAATTTAAGAAACAAAACGAACAAGCATAGGGGGAAAAAAGACAGAGAGAGGCAAACCAAGAAACAGCCTATAACTATAGAGAACAAACTGATGGTTATCAGCGGGGTGGTGGGTGGGAAGATGGGTTAAATGGGTGATGGGGATTGAGTGCATGTTGTGACAAGCACTAGGTGTTGTATGGAAGTATTGAATCACTAGATTGTACACCTGAAACTAATATAACACTGTGTGGTAACTAACTAGAATTTAAATAAAAACTTAAAAAAAAATCTGTTTGAAGGCAATACCAAAACAGAGAGGAATTATGGGTCCAAGACTCAGGTGAGAAGGAAAGTTTTCAGAGATTAGTGTGACATTTAGTGCTGTCCTTTCCCTTAAGGCTACTGTCAATGACAAGAACCAAGAGGCTGAGAAGCTGAGTAGAGAATTTCACAAATTCACAGGATAGAGGGAACAAGAATTGGAGTCAGGGCCTGATAAGGAGGAGAAGCTCCGGTAAACACCGTAGGCTTTTTGATTGAGACCTGGGGGGGCCCCTATCAGTAAGTATGAATCGTAAAGAGACAAGCCCTCACAGGGATGGAATCCACTTTGAATCCTCTCAGTCTCTGATTTAACTAGGTGATCTGGGATCACCAGTGCCTCTAGCTCACTTTCCAGCCATTAAACACCAAAACCTGATAAGGAAAGAATGAGAAAGGAAAATTACAAGCTAATCTAATTTATGAACATAGATCTTATGAGCCTAAACAAAATATTACCCAACCAAGTCCAAAAATATATAAAAACAAGAACATGCTATGACTGAAATGGATTTAGGGAGTGCAAGGCAAGTTTATGACTGAAAAGGCAATCAATGCAATTCATATTAAAAGAATTAGGAAGAAAAATTAAGTGATCATATTGATAGATGTAGAAAAAGAAGTTTATAAAATTAAACATCCATTCATGACCAAATTTTCTCAAAAGAGGAATAGAAGAAATCTGATAAAGAATATCTCCTAAGCAAACATTATATTTAAAAAGGAAAATGTTGAAAGCTTTTCCCTTGAGATAAGGAATGAGACAGGTATGCTTGCTATTACTCTTTATATTCAATCTTATACTGGAGGTTCTAGCCAATGTCCTAAGGCATGAAAAAGAAGGAAGGGGTAATACAGATTGGAAAGGAGGAAATAAAGCAGCCATCATTCACAGATGACTTGATTTATATGTTGAAAATCTGAGGGAATCTTCAGATAAAAATTATTAGAATAAAAAAGAGAGTTTAGCAAGGTTACTAGATAGAAGATCAATATATAAAAATCAATAGATCTGAAACTATTTCAAAAAATTGAAATGGAAGGAGAACTTCCAAACTCTTCCAAACTCATCCTATGAGGCCAGCATTACCTTGATCCCAAAATCAGACAAAGACCCCATCAAAAAGGAGAATTAGAGAGCAGTGTCCCTGATGAACATGGATGCAAAAATTCTCACCGAGATACTAGCTAATAGGATCCAACAGTACACTAAAAGGATTATTCACCACAACTAAGTGGGATTTATTCTTGGGCTGCAAGGGTGGTTCAACATCTGCAAATCAATCAATGTGATACACCACATCAATAAAAGAAAGGACAAGAGCCATACGTTCCTCTCAATAGATGCAGAAAAAGCATTTGACAAAATACGGCATCCTTTCTTGATAAAAACTCTGCAGTGTAGGGATAGAAGGAACATACCTCAATATCATAAAAGTAATACACGAAAAACCCACAGCGAATATCATCCTCAACGGAGAAAAACTGAGAGCTCTTCCCCTAAGGTCAGGAACACGACAGGGATGTCCACTCTCACCACTGTTGTTCAACATAGTACTGGAAGTCCTAGCCTCAGCATCAGACAGCAAAAAGAAATAAAAGGCATCCAAGTTAGCAAAGAAGTTAAACTCTCACTCCTCGCAGATGACAACTATAGCCACTTTGGAAAACAATTTAGCAGTTCCTCAAAAGGTCAAACATAGAGTTACCATATGACCCATATTCCACTCCAAGCATATACCTAAAGAGAAATGAAAACATGTTCACACAAAAATTTGTACATGAATGTTCATAACAGCATTACTCATAACAGCCAAAAGGCAGAAACAACCCAAATGCCTATCAACTGATGAATGGATAAACAAATGTGACATATCCATACCATATAATAGAATATTATTCAGACATAAAAAATGAAATATTGATATGTGCTACAACATGGATGAACCTTTTAAACATTCTGCTTAGTGGAAGAAGCCAATGTCAAAAAACCAATGTTGTATGATTCTATTTACAGGAAATGTCCAAAGTAGGCAAATCTATAGAGATAGAAAGTAAATTAGTGAATGCCTGTGGTTGGGGTATGGGAAGGTTGAGGGGTGATGGTTAAAGGATATGGGTTTTCTTCTGGGGTGATGAAAATATTCTTAAATTGAGAGTAGTGATGGTTGCCTAACTCTGAATATATATAAAAAGCACTGAATTTTACACTTGTCTAACTGTATGGTATGTGAATTATATCTCAAAAGGCTGTTATCAAAAACCCCATTAGCATGAAGGTTTTTTCCCCCTAGGTAAGAATATTTGGGAAATTATTTTTAAGACAAAGAAACAAATTACTACATGTTATTTTTTAGAGACCTCATTATATCTTCAAACCAAAATAGATCCTTACATTTAAGATAATTTAAGAATATTCCTACCTATTCATGGGATGGATTTGAGCTCCTTCAATAATTTTCTTGAACTTAAAATTTCCATAATACAAGAAGACTTTTTCTACCAAAGAGCAATGAATGATTGTTTAATACAAATAAAATATGATGAATACACAAATAAAAAGCAGCTTGTGTCAGGAAACCTTCAAAATAGCTTTATCTTTTATTACTGCCCTATATATTATTATGAGGCCTAAAATTTAATGTGCTGCCTTGACATCTTTGAGTCTTATGGGGTCCCAAAGTTCTAACCATGAGTTCAGCTCTTCCCAGATACACCCCTCACCCAGCAGGAAAGCCCCTTACTTTGCTAGTTTCCCTGTCAGCTGGACCAGCTGCACCTGACTCTTCCTCAACCTAATGGGCTTCGTCTCCCTGCAGCCTGTGGAATTATTTGCCAATCGCATCCTCCCATGGGAGCCAAGGGTCACCTCATCTTCTTGTTACTACAAAGCCTGCCTCCCCAAACCCCCGTTTGTTCATTCTACTCCTGAAAGCAGCCCAGTGTGATGTTGCATGGTGTTTGGTGTCCTCCTCCCCTGGGCTGTGAATATATGTGATTAATAAACTGCTGTCAATCTGCTGACAATCTCAACCACCTCCAGAACCCTAGAACACTCCGTCCCTCACCAGTGGGATGAAGAGAAGGTGAACAGAATATTCTCTGTCCTACCCAACCAGCTCTGCTTCCTGCAGCTGCTGCTGCCTTTTTACTGCTGAAACAGTTCTCAGTCTCCTCCTAAACCCCTGCCCAAGATAAAACCATCAGATTGCACAAATCTTGCACTTGCTCCAACCAGTGCACTATTTACCTTGCAGATAACCCACAGCCAATGCCATCCTACTAAGCCATTAAAACCATCTGCTGCGAACCCCTCTGCAGCAACTCACTCACCCTTGTTCCTCTGTCTCCAAACTCAGGAGTTAAGAGCCAAAGACAATCTTACATGTTTTTGCAGAGTAGGCCGTTAGTACAGGTTTGTTTACTGCCTTGGTACTCATTGATGAAGGGTGCTTGAGTGGTTAGGACAGTGGGATCAGTGTCTTCCCAAACAAAGGCGCATTCATGTAATGAATACATCGATGATGTGGGCATGGATCTTCACATTTGCTCTTCCTGCTTCACAGTTTATAGTGAAGAGCAAACAAGGGAGACGAAGCACCTGAAAAGCCTCTGTGGACTCTGGAGGGCTACACAACTATAAATTCTCTTCATTTGTTTCGAGAAAACTTACCAAAGCCAGACTCTTCTTCTATGAGTGTGCCACAGTGCCACAATTACTGTAATAGTAGAATTTCTTCAGGAAACGGTTCACAGTTGTTGACTCATATGTACCATGGGTCATATCAGAGCCCCACAAAGAAAAATCCTGAAAGACATGCCACTGATGTGAGTTTGTCTCTCCACAAAAACCTTATGAAGAGCTGCTATGTTTTATTCTCAGAAAATATTACTGAACACCTAAGATTTGCCAAGCATTATATTAGGTACTGGAGACAGAAAAACATAGTTGCTGCTATTTAACAGCAATATTAAAAATTTTTAAATTTTAAATTATGTTAAGAAACATAACATAGGGGCACAGTGGGTGGCTCAGTTAGTTAAGTGGCTGCCTTTAGTTCAGGTCATGATCCCAGGGGCCTGGGATCGAGTTCCACGACTGGCTCCCTGCTCCATGGGCAGGCTGCTTTTCCCTCTCCATCGCTTGTGCTCTCTCTCTCAAATAAACAAATAAATAAATAATCTTAAAAAAAGAAACATAAAATTTATCATCTTTAAAAAATTGAGGTATAATTGACATATAACATATTAGTTTCAAGTATATACAACACGATTCAGTATTTGTATATATTGCAAAAAGATCACCACAATTCTAGTTATTATCCATCACCTGACAAGGTTGCAAAAAAATTTTTCTTAAAGATTTTATTTATTTATTTGAGAGAGAGAATGAGAGAGAGAGAGAGAGCATGAGAGGGGGGAGGGTCAGAGGGAGAAGCAGACTCCCTGCTGAGCAGGAATCTCGATGTGGGACTCGATCCCGGGACTCCAGGATCATGACCTGAGCCGAAGGCAGTCGCTTAACCAACTGAGCCACCCGGGCGCCCTGTTGCAAAAAATTTTTTTCTTGTGATGAGGATTTTTAAGATCTATTCTGAGCAACTTTCAAATATGCAACACAGTACCGTTAACTATAGTCACCATGACATAATTGTTTTATAACTGGAAGTTTGTACCTTTTGACCCCTTCACCCATTTCACTCACCCCCTACCTCCTACCTGTGGCAACCACCAATCTGTTCTCTATGAGCTTTTTGTTGTTGTTTTAAAAATTTCACATGCGAGTGAGATCATGCGGTATTTGTCTTTCTCTGAGTTATTTTACTTAGCATAATGCCCTTGAGGTCCATCCATATTGTCACAAATGGCAAGATTTTATTCTTTTTAATGGCTGAATAGTATTCCATTGTGTATGTATATCACATTTTCTTTACATACTCATCTATCAATGGACATTTAGGTTGTTTCCATATCTTGGTTATTATAAATAATGCTGCAACATGGGAATGCATGTATCCTTTCAAGTTAGTGTTTTCGTTTTCTTCACATAAATACCTAGAAGTAGAACTGCTAGATCATATGGTAGTTCTATTTTTAATTTTTTTTAAGATTTTATTTATTTATTTGACAGAGAAAGAGGGAGAGCACAAGCAGGGGGAGTGGCAGGCAGAGGGAGAAGCTTAATGACTGAGCCACCCAGGCGCCCCGGTTTTCTTAATTTTCTATTCAGTTAGTTTTCTTTTCAGATTTTTGTGTGTTGACACAGCATTTTTATACATGAGCATTTTTATTAATGCCCAAGAGCTAAGATTTCCCTGGATATCTTTGCAGAGTAGTATCAGGCAGCAAGACCACAAGCCCTCACATAGCAGCGTGCTATACGATGCAGAAATGTAGTATTACTAGATGGCAGCCAGAGACACTAGAGGGCAGCACTGGCCCACCCAGGGCTCTTGGTTCTGAGGACTCAGTGACCAGAACTTTTAAAGGATCATTTGCTCTTGTGTCTCTCAATCCTGCTCTTATTTCAGAATCACTGGTAGGCTTGTTAAAAATGGCTGGTTACAGGGGCGCCTGGGTGGCTCAGTTGGTTGGGCGTCTGACTCTTGATTTCGGCTCAGGTCATGGTCTCGGGGTCATGGGATTGAGCTCCATGTGTGAGGCTCCATGCTCCTTCTTCCTATGCTGCCCCCTACCCCAATAAATAAATAAGTAAGTAAAATCTTTTAAAAAAGTGGCTGGTTAGATAATTTTGAGGTCCAGAGTAAAATGAAAATGCTGGCCCTATATTCAAAAAGTAGGAAAAAATGCCTTTAAAGGTACTAAAATATAAAACTTTTTCCTTTTTACTATAGTCCCCCTCCCCCACTCTCCTGACTTGTCCTGGTCTTTTGTTTTTGTTTTTTTACTTGTCTAACGTTATTCTAAATAAAGAAACATTTAAAACTTTAAATAATAACCCTGGATTTTACTGTTAATCGTTGTACAATGCCAGTTTTAAATGCAAATATCAGATCATTTAACCTTTATGTAGGATCACCAACATTACCCAATTCATATTTTGTAGCTAACTCATGCATATGTACTTCATTCTTACCAAAACATGGAAACACTACACAAAATTAACTTATTTTTTATTTTACTTCTTGATATGTGTACATCTAGCAACACTCTATGGAAGTCAGTGGCTTTCATAATATGCTTACCTTGTACTCACTTTGGGTCTTGAACAATTTCCAGCATCATGGGTCCACCAGAATTCCTGGTGACACTGCAAATGCTCCATGTGAATGGGGCAGCAAGGAATGGCAGACACACATGAGCCTGTGTTTTTGCTCATGCATACTGCATTATCTCATCAGACACCACTTGTGAAATACAAAATAAAATTATACTCCACGCAAAAGTTTATTCCATTTCAGAGGCTATGGGCAATTAGTAATCCTTTCAAGGACACCCTAAGGAGCCTATACAACCTCATAAAGAAATGGTATGGATTTTGCCAAAACCACAGGCCACAGCTCAGAGGTAGGGGTCTTCAGCAAAGTCAGACTCCTTATAGTCTGAAAAGTTACAGCAAAGACCTCCTTATGCTATTCTCAGATGTACCCAATTAGCCTGGCAATTAAGAGTAGTTTCTTTGGAATTACACACACCTGGATTTGAATCTCAGTTTTACCTGGGTAAGTTTTTTTTCTTCTCCATTTTTACATCTTTTATCTGTAAAATGGAGATGGTAATAGTATAAACATCATAGAGTGCTTGTAGGATTATAGGGGATTTTGTAAAACAAGAGTTTAGCACAGTGCCTGGCACAACTGATAACTACAATGGAAGAAAAAACATGACAAACACCAGTCTTAGATGCATCCTCACTGAAGGCCTCTTTAGCATCTCTGAATACCTGCTTACCTGGCTTCTCATTATCTTCACTTGGTAGAGGATAGAGTGGCTAACATAATTAGAAAATAGAAATAAATTGAAAGCATAAGAAATTAGTAAGATGAAAATAAACTGTCATTATTGGAAGGTGATGTGACTGTGCCTGAAAAACAGAAGATAATCAACTCAAAAATTACTACCACTACTACTACCACTAGTATTATTACTACTACAGAGAGAGAGAAATGGAGAGAAAGAATTCAGTAAGGTAGCTGAATACAAAAATTAATATGCTGAAATCAAAAGCCTTTGTATATACAAATATACAATCAGAAGATATATTGGAGAAGAAAATCTCCTTTCCAATAGCAACACAAAATAATACTTAGGAATAAAACATGCAAAACTTTTTTGAGAAAAACATTAAAACTTTTTCAAATGTATAAATGCAGTCTTGAAAAAATAGGCATACCATATTCTTAGGGATAGGAACACTAAAAAAATTTTCCTAAGTTAATTTATAAATTAATGTGATTTTTAAAAAGATTTATTTACTGGGGCGCCTGGGTGTCTCAGTCGGTTAATTGTGGGATTCGTGATTTCAGCTCAGGTCATGATCTCATGGGTCCTGGGATGGAGCCTCCAGTGGGCTCCTGGCTCAGCCGAAAGTCGGCTTGAGATTGTCTCCCTCTGCCTCTCCCTGACTGCTCTCTCTTTCTCTCTGTCAAATTGAGAGAGAGAGAGAGAGAGTGTGTGTGTGCACGGTGCACGTGTGAGTGGGGGGAGGGGCAGAGAGAGAGAAAATCCCAAACCGACTCCCTCTGAGCCCTATAGGGGTCTTGATCTCACCACCAGGAAATCATGATCTGAGCCAAAACCAAGAGTCCCATGCTTAACCAACTGAGCCACCGAGGCGCTCCTATACTTAGTGTGATCTCAATAAAAATACCAATGGGTTTAACTGAGGGCAATTAGGCTGATTTCTAAATTTATGGTGGGAAGTAAGCAAAAATAGTAGAACTCTCAAAAGGAAGAACTATGATAGCACTGAGATTAGTGATATCAAATAATAAAAAAACTATGTAGCCTTAATTATTAAAACACTATGGTACTTGTGCATGAATAAACTGACAGATAAATGGAACTAATGAAAATGTTCAGAAATAGAACAATACATAGTAGTATATGATAGAGGTGTCATTTCAAATCAGTACAATAAACATGTATCTTTTATTTTTTAATTTTTTAAAATTTGTTTGTTTGTTTAAGCAATCTCTACTCCCAATGTGGAGCTCAAATTCACAAACCTGAGACCAAGAGTGGCCTGCTTTTTCAATTGAGCCAGCCAGGCACCCCCAAACATTTATCTTTTAAATAAATGGTTTTAGGACAATTGGATAGCTTTTTCAAGAAAGATAGGTGAATTCATATTTCGTACTATACATTTAAACTTCCAATCAACAGATTTAATTTTAAAAATCATACAAAAAGTTTATACATTAAAGTACTAGAAGAATATATGGAATAATTCTTTTAGAACCTTGGAGAGAGGAAAGCCTTCCTAGTTAACTATGAAACCATAAAATAAATGATTAATTTATTCTGCATAGAATATCTTCTGCTATATCTGCATATGGTAGAACGCACCATAAAAAAGCCAAAAGATAAATTACAACCTGAAATATATTGCAAATCTTTTTACAGACAAAGGCTAATCTCCTCTTATATATAAAAAGTACCTAATAAGCCAGTAGAAGTATTTGTAGAAGGACAGAAACAGTCCATAGAAAAAGAAATACTAATGACTCTTAAAAACATGAAAAGATAGTGTACCTGGGTGGCTCGGTCAGTTGAGCATCTGCCTTTGGCTCAGATATGATCCCAGGATCCTGGGATGGAGGCTTGCGTCAGGCTCCCCGCTCAGCAGGGAGTCCGCTTCTCCCTCTCCCTCGGCCTGTCTCCTACGCTTGTGCTCTCTCTCTGAAAGAATAAAAATCTTAAAAAAAAAAAAAATGAAAAGACATTCAAACTTAATAAGATAAATGCAAGTTAAAATCACAACAGCAGATTGTGAAAATTCAAAAGTTCAACAGTACACTCTTTTGGCAAAGTAAAGAGAAATTGACAATCTCATATTTTGCTGATGGGAGTGCAAAATGGTGCAATCCCTAAGAAGAGCGATTTCAGAAATATTTGTTATAAATTGCAAATACATTTTCCCTTGACCCAACAATTACAACTCTAGGAATTATGCTTACATTTAATTCTGTCTTGGCAACAGCTTTTCTGAGGACTCAGACTAACACATACCCTTTGTGTGGGAAAGGTGGAAAAATAAGAATATATATCCATATTTGCATGTATTTATATAAAATGCATTAGAAGTCTATAGAAGAAAAGAAGTTAAGGGAAGCAATAGAAATGGGGTGGTGGTAATGGGTTGGGTGGAGAAAAAGGAGAGAGGAAGAGTTTTGAATCCATGTGAATTCATCTATGCAAAAAATAAATTTAAAAGGCTCTTGGAGAATTTTTGTAAATTTTCTATTGTGAAATACAGACTCATGGGTAATTGCAGAGATAGTATAGAGGTCCCATGTACTCTTACCCAATTTCTCCCAATGGCTACACTTTACATAATTATAGTAAAATATCAAAACTGGAATTTAACATTGACATAATATGTATGATTCTAAGCCACTCTATCACATGTATAGATTTGTGTAATCACCACTACTATCAGATACAGAATTATCCCATCACCACAAGAAGAAGAAAGAATTTGATAGTACATACTAGAGGGAAAGCAGTCAGCTTGGAGTGTTAAGAATTTAGGCCTGAACCTGGGGCTCAGACTCAGAATGACTTGCTTTAAAGAAAGCATTTGTGTTACATCTCTCCAATGTTAAGTTTGACGAGGCTGTAGTCAAACAGATCACTATGGCCTTGTTCTCATTCTCATTCTGAGATTGGCCGAGACATGCTAGGATTTGAGATAAAAAGCTTTATCTCAACTTTATTATGGATACTTTAATACTTCTTCCAGTATCAAGATGTTATTATGGAAATTAATCACCATTAAATAACCCGGGTATTAAATATAAGAAAGCTAATTTCTTAGCTGATTCCCAGTTCTGAGCATTAAATTAGCCTTAATTTACTAGATTTCAGCTCAGATTTCAATACCTATATATTATAAGAGCCAGTTACAATGAATTAAGTTAAAACTCTCCAAGAAACTGACTGATACCTAGGATCGATCAACAATACCTAAAGGCCTTGCTGATGGGAATGTAAACTGCAGCAACTGTTCTGGAGAGAAATTTGGCTATAGATATCCAAGGCTTAAAAATGTGCCATTTTTTTTGACTCAATAATTCCACTTCTAGAAATTTGTCTTGAGGAAACAATTAAGCATATGTAAAAAACTTTATTACCTAATATGGTCATCAAAAGAAATCATTAAAGAATACACTATAATATATTCACTTAATGTGAAAGAAGGCAGTAAGGAGGAAAAGAACAAAAAGGTCATAAGATGTATAGAAAACAAAAACCAAAATGGCAGACATAAATCTGACCATATCAATAATAACATTAAATGCTAAGGAGGCTGACTCTGTGGCCTTTCTGTTTGATTTGGTTGCCACTAAAAAACCTCAAACCTTGCCTCAAAATAAACTTACTGTCTTGAGAATGAGTTAGCTTTTCTATTTTGACCTTTATTAACTTCATCCAAAACCCTTCTTTACAAATGGACTTCTTAAAAGGTCTTCAGACTTCCTGCCATCAGAATTCTAATAGGTCCCTGATTCAACATGAATAAATCTTGTCCTCTCACTGACTTGTCTCATTCTCACACCTCTCACACTGTATCTCAAGGGGTATGCCCATGCCCAAGCAGGGAGCCATCTAAAAATATGATCTATTTTCCAAGTATAAACTGGGTTACAAAAGAGGACCCTGGGGAATTTGGAGTCTTTTAAAGACTCGCTGCCAAAAATACCCTAAGGAAAACTGAAGTAAAGAACAAATCCTTTAGGGCGCCTGGGTGGCTCAGTTGGTTAAACAACTGCCTTCGGCTCAGGTCATGATCCTGGAGTCCCAGGATTGAGTCCTGCATCGGGCTCCCCGCTCAGCAGGGAGTCTGCTTCTCCCTCTGACGCTCCCCCCTCTCATGCTCTCTCTCTCAAACAAATAAATAAAATCTTTTAAAAAACCCACAAATCCTTTAGAACATATCCCAGATGAATACCTTTTTGTTAAACCAAGAGGTATTAAGTCAAACTGTAACTTTTTAGTGGGGAAGCCATAATTTACTAAATTCCAAAAGAAAAAATATGGAAGAAACACAAATGCGTATCACAAAGTGAAAGAAATCAATTTGAAAATGCTACATACTGTATGATTCTAACTATATGACATTCCAGAAAAGGTTAAAATTATGGAGACAGTAGAAAGATCAGTGGTTGTCATGGGTTGGGGGGAGGGAGGAATCGATAGGCAGAGCACAGAGGATTTTTAGGGCAGTGAAAATATTCTGTGTGACACTATAATGATATATACACATCATTATACATTTGCCCAAACCCATATAATGTACAACACCAAGACCCTTATGTAGACTATGGACTCTGACTGATGATGAACTGATGTAGGCTCATCAGTTGTAACAAATGTACCACTATGATGGGGGATATTGATAATGGAGGAGGCTGTGTGTGTTGTGGGGGCCAGAGGTATATGGGAAATCTCTGTACCTTTCACTCATTATCTGTGAACCAAAATGACTCTAAAAAATAAAGTCTATTAAAATTTAAAACTTTATTTTATTTTTTTAAAGATTTTATTTATTTAATTGACAGAGAGAGAGAGAGAGACAGTGAGAGAGGGAACACAAGCAGGGGGAGTGGGAGAGGGAGAAGCGAAGCGGGGCTCGATCCCAGGACCCTGGAACCAAGACCCAAGCCGAAGGCAGACATTTAACAAACTGAGCCACCCAGGTGCCCCTAAAATTAAAAATTTTAAAAGCAGCAGGCCACCAGAATCCTGGACTCAGCATATTCTGAATCTGTTAAGAGGCCAGAGTTAGGTCAGAAAAAAACAATAGGAGATGAAGGGAAGTGGGTGGGTGATGGTATTAAAGGCAGCACTTGTGATGAGCACTGGGTGTGGTATGTAAGTTATGAATCACTGAATTCTACTCCAGAAACCAATATTTCACTGTATGTTAACTAACAAAATTTAAATTAAAAAAAAAGAAAAGAAAAAAGAAAAAGGGTAAGGTATGGAGTATAAGGACAGAGGCTGAAGAGGACAGGAACTATTTCCTTTGAAATTCAACAGCTTGGTAGCATGCAGCCAGAATAGTTCCATTATTTTACTGGGTGTATCAAGCCTAGTCAACAGTCTCATCAGACTAATGTTCTAAGAGCCTTCCTCAAGAAAATGCTGTAGGATGGAAGAGATGACCAGAATGCCATTTTCAGTTGAAATAGGCACTGTTTACACTCTTCTTTGGTCAGTAAGGATTGGCTCCTTGTAGATCCTCTTAAGTACTAAAATAAAATATACATTTTAGTGCTGGAGAAGGACATCATACATAGTGCAAAGCAATAATATATGGCATTAGTATGCATTCTCTTGATAAAATTCTCCAATGCTTAAAAAATCCATCCTTCACATAGCTGCTGTGAGAAATCTGATTTTTTGAAAGATTTATTTATGTATTTATTTGAGAAACAGAGAAAGAGAGAGAGAGAGAGAACACAAGTAGGGGCAGAGGGAGAGAACCTTCAAGTAGACTCTCCGCTGATCGCAGACCCATGAGATCATGACCTGAGTCGAAATCAAGAATCTGATGCGTAACCAACTGAGCCACCCAGGTGCCCCTTAGATTTTTTAAAATACAGATGCTGAGAAAGATGTTTTCTCTTTCCTCTGAGGCTGCTAAACTGGAATGACATAATCCTGAAACTGCCTGCAGCTATGTTACTACTGTCCCAGTTTGGCTCAGTAGGTGTGATATTAAAGAGAAAAATTATTTGTGATACTTGTTAAAGAATAAGGCAGACTTTACTCAGGGTGACTATCGCAATAGATATAGGGACCACTACAATGGGTTTTGCAGTAGAGGAGAGATATTGGGCCCAACCCCAAATATAACAAGGAAAAGTGGGAATTTATAGCCAAGGAGTGGGGGGGGTGGTGGTGGTCAGTGAATGGAAAATTGAAAGGAAACATCAAGGCTAAGGGAGGAGTCTAGAAAAACAACCTAACATTCTTGCTGAAGGCAGGCCAGGGAGATCAGACCTCACCTGGGGGATGGTGGAAGATGAGGAACCCTATCAGATATTGAGGGTGATCAGATATCAAGGATGGGGGATTCTGGTTGAATTGACTCAGTGGGATTCTTGCAAACTGGACAATGCAGGGGTAACACAGAAGCTCAAAAGTCAGGGCTTGGTTGAGAAAAGAGTTCAGAGGAGCCTGACTAAACTTTGGTTAAAGAGAGACTCTGCCAGTGAAACGGGGTCACAGAGAGGAAATCAGATCCAAGATTGGAAAGAAATGATAATTTTTGAGTATGTGAACTCAGCTCCACCCCTGGATTTCCCAATTTCCTGTTATATGAACCAATAAATTTATTTTTGTCCTTCAAATTTATTTGAATTAGGTGTCTGTCATTTGCAAATGGAAGAAAGCTCATTAATTTGAAGAGAGAATTGATTTGATGAATAAGTTTGAGGTGATGGGTAGAAGATTAAAAGCAGTCAGTCAATGGCAAAATAAGAGAGTATACATTTCTAAGCTAACACATCATCATACACAATATACAAACTTCCTATATACCATTCTTACTGTGTTCTCAGGGCTATAGGCTTAAAGGGAGTATTATATAAATGGCATAGAAATATTTGTGAAATTGGGATTCCAGAACTGAACAGTTTTGCAAGATTGGGCAATATAATAGCTGACACTTATTAGATATGTGCTTTATTCTAGGCATGCTAAGTGTTTTATATGCATTATTTTAATTAATCCCCATTTCATGGACTCAGAGACATCAAGATATTAAGACCTATTCCAAGGACAGATAGCTACTAATTACAGTTTTAGGATCTGAACATAAATCTATGCACTATAAAAAAAGTTTTATTGAGATATAATTCACATATCATAGCATACATACCAGATTCAACCATTTAATGTATGCAATTCAATGCTTTTGGTATATTCACCACTACTATAGTTTTTGAACATTTTAATCACCTAAAAAAAAAACCACCATACCTTTTAGCTATCACCCCCATGTCCTCCCCAACCCCCAACCCTAAGCAACCACTAATCTACTTTCTGTTTTTATAGATTTCCCTGTTCTGGACTTTCATATAAATGGAACCATAGAGTATGTTATCTTTTGTGACTGGCTTCTTTCACCTACTATTATGTTTCTGAAATTCATCATAGCATGTATCCAGTACTTAATTTTTTAAATATTTTATTTATTTATTTGAGAGAGAGAGCACAAGGGGGAAGGGGCAGAGGGACAAGCAGACTCCCCACTGAGCGCAGAGCCTGTCTCGGGGCTCGATCTCATGATCCTGAAATCATGACCTGAGCCAAAGTCAGACGCTTAACCTACTGAGCCACCCAGGTGGCCCCTCAGCACTTCATTTTTTATGGCTGAATACTATTCCTTTGGAGATATCACATTTTACTTATCTACTCATCCATTGATGAATATTTGTGTTGTTTCCACTTTTGGCTATTATAAATAATGCTGCTATAAATATTCATGTACAAGTTTCTGTGTGGACATGTTTCATTTCTCTTGAAAATACACCTAAGAGTGGAATTACTGGGTCATATGGTAACTCTATGTTTAATAATTTGAGGAACTGCCAGAGTGTGTTCCAAAGTGGCTGCACCATTTTACATTATCATCAGCAGTGTAAGAGGTTTCATTTCTCCAATCCTTGCTAACACTTGTTATCTGACTTTTTGATTTGAGCCATTCTAGTAGGTATGAAGTGTTATCTCATGGTAGTTTTGATTTGCATTTCTTTGATGACTAATGATACTGAATGTCATTTCATGTACTTTCTGGCTATATGTATATCTTTGAAGAAATGTCTTTCAGATCCATTGCCCATTTAGAATATGATTGTCTTTTTGTTATTATATATATATATTCTAGATGCAAATTCCTTATTAAATATGATTTGTAAATATTTTTATCCCATTCCATGGGCTGTATTTTCACAATCTCGATAGTGTCCCTTGATGCACAAAAGTTTTTAATTTTGGTGAAATCCAGTTATGTTTTTTCTTTTGTTGCCTGTGCCTTTGGTGTCATATCCAAGAAATCATTGCTAAGTCTAATGCCATGAATATTTTCCCCTTGTTTTCTTCTAAGAGTTTCATAGTTTAACTCTTATGTTTAGGTCTTTGATCCATTTTGAGTTAATTTTTGTATATGGTGTAAGATAACTTCATTGTTTTGCATGTGGATATCCAGTTGTCCCAGCACCATCTGTTGAAGAGACTATCCTTATCCCATTGAATAGTTTTGGCACTCTTGTTGAAAATCAGTTGGCCATAGATGTATGGGTTTATTTCTGGACTCCAATTTTGTTTCATTGATACATACATCTATCCTTGTTGACAAAGTAACACACTGTTGCTTTATAGTAAATTTTGAAATGAGGAAGTGTGAGTCCTCCTACTTTATTCTTTTTCAGGATTATTTTAGCTATTCAAGATCCCTTGTAATTCCATATGAATTTTATTTTTATTTTTTAAAGATTTTATTTATTTATTTGACAGAGAGAGACACAGCAAGAGAGAGAACACAAGCAGAGGGAGTAGGAGAGGGAGAAGCAGGCTACCCGCTGAGCAGGGAGCCCGATGCAGGGCTTGATCCCAGGACCCTGGGATCATGACCTGAGCCAAAGACAGATGCTTAACAACTGAGCCACCCAGGTGCCCCTCCATATGAATTTTAGAATCAGCTTATCAATTTCTAAAAAAAAAGTCGGCTGGGATTCTGGTAGATATTGTGTTGAATCTGTAGATCAATCTACAGAATACTGCCATCTTAATAATGTCTTCTGATTCATGAACATGGGATTTAAAAAATCTTTACTTAGATCTTTAATTTCTTTTCAATAATTTTTCAGTTTTCAGAGTATAAGTTTTATACTTCTTTTGTTAAATTTATTCCTAAATATTTTATTCTTTTTGATACTATTAAGTTTTGAGAGAGCTTTAGAAGCCAGTATTCACAGGTGGCAAGACGGATGATGTGGTATCATAAGTAATAATATAACTAGCATTAAAAAAATAGTATTAGGAAATTAGACAGGCACGAAGACCTATATTATTTCAAGACACACAGGTTCTGAGAAGTTATGGCCTTGTGAGTACTAAGACTATTATTACATTCTTCTCATGTGTGAGATGTAAAATTAGCCAGCATTAGTGCATAGGAAATAAAGACAGAAAGAGATGGTACGTAGACAGTACCAAGAATCTTTATGTGCACTGATATGACAGCAACAAATATGTAAGTACCACTTTTATACCCATTATCCCAAACTTCATTAATAAAACATTATATCTCACATGGGATCATGAATTTTATAACACATCTTTTAATAATATTTACACAATCAATGTCCTTGAAAAAAATATTTCTGTGGGATGATGCATATCCTCACGATGGTTCTGGAGGCGGTGCAGTAAAACAAATGGTTAGAAAAATGGGCTCTGGAGTCAGAATACCTAGATTCCATGGATTAGCTATGTGATCTTAGGCAGGTGGTTTAACCTCTCTGTGCCTCTCTGCATCTGTATAATCTAAGCAATGAAATACAATACTTTATGGTGATGTTGTGAAATTTAAATTACTTAATATATACAGTGTTTATTATCTGGCATTTTGTTTAAAGGTGGATAGCTGTATATAGTACTGTACTTACTTTATATTCCCTATTTCTAAGTTTCATGATGGTAAGGACAAAATAAGTTTGTCTTTGTATCCCCCACAGGATGAAGTGAATTTTATTTTTGAATTTATCTGTAAACATGAAGTATATTAAAAATGTAAATATTAAACATTTAAAAATAATTTAAATAAAAATCTTCAGCATATCATTTGTATTTCTTCAGTTACTGCTTTATAATTAGCTGTTAGGGACTTCATGACTTCTGACATTCTTTTTGTTACCCTCACTTTCTTCAAAGCACCTAGTTATGGTGTAATGCACGTCAGAGCCCTCAGAACCGCTAACGGGGTAGTTTTGAGGGATGAGGCTGCAGCAGCAAAGAGTGGGTCATATCAAGGTACAGCTTTGCTGCTGGAGGTGGAGGACCAATAACCTCAGAAAACAGCGCACAGGAACAGTTGGGCCAGCAGAGCACTTTGTGACGGCTCATTTGGACACTCCGCAGTGGGGTACGGCCAAGGTAAGAGCCCTAACGCGCGGGTCGTCCGCCCGGAGGCCTTGACGGGGCACTTGGGTCTGACGCGAGAGGGAAGGGCTCGGGCCGAGGCCGCTTGGATGAGTCATTCTCACCTCCCCAGGCAGGTGCGGGTGGCAGGACGCTTCGCCTCGGCGGGCGGGAGCCGAGAGCCGCCGCGGAGTCCCCTCTCGGGACGCCTCCTCCGGGCGGGCACTGACCTTGTCGCTGGCGGCCCGACTGCCGAGAGGACCCGGCAGACCCCGCAGAGCCGGGCGCTGGTCCGGGGCGCCCACTGCCTCCCGGACCCACAGGTCGTCGGAGCCGGCCGCCGCCCTCCTGCGCTCCCTCGGCGGCTCAGTCCCACGCGAGGTCACCCGCTGAGCCCAGAGGGCCGCGCCGCGAGGCGCAGGAGGGCGGGGCGGGGCGCGCGCCCACCGGCCCGCGGAGGTCGTCTCGCGCGGGCGCACGCGCCGCAGCCGCGCGGGGCGGGGGTTGGGGAGGGTGGGTGTGCTTGGGGCGCACGCGCCGCCGCCGCTGCCGCCTCAGCCTGCTGCTCCGCCCGCGCCGCCTGCTCCCGGCGCTCGGCCCCAGCACGCCGGCTCCCGAGCGGCCATGGGCGGCGCGGGGTTCGCGGTGTAGAGTCCGCCAGTCCCGGACCCGCGTCCCGCACCCTGACGGTCCCGGTAAGCGGGGGCGGGGGCGGCGGGGACCCGGCAGGCACCCTAAGGGACGGGTCTGCGGGCCTCGGACAACCCTTTGGGGACTCTGAGGTGTTGTGTGGGAGCCGCCCCTAAGGGAGTCCTTGAGTACGGGGATAAACCCCAAGTGTCCCTGCCTCTGCCCCTTGGGAGAGTCCCGGAGGCGGTGCGGGGAGCCGCCCCCAAGGAGGACCCCTGTGTGAATGCAGACTCCCAGGGCTCTCTCTGCATTTGCTGCCATGGGGAGGCGCAGTGTGGAAGCACCGTCCCCGCAGAGAGACCGTCTGTATAAGTACCGGAGGGCAAGGGTGGTCTCTGGTGGTGTCTCAATGGAAGACCATTTGAGAGCATAGCGGAGCCTCGGGAGCCTGCGCGGTGGAGATGGAGCCCACAGAGGACCCCTGTATAAAGGAATACTTTAGACTGTGCCCTAGAACTGCCTGGAAGGAACCTCTGACAGGAAGGAGAGGAGCCTGCCACGGGATCTAGGCCAGGAGTAACTCCCCATATGCCCAAAGGACTTTGGCCTTGACCTTTCTAGGCCTCAGTGTGCCCTAAATTGCGTCCCTCCAAGGTGGCCGAGAGGCTGGGGCCCTGCGGGACTGCTGCCTTTGTCCCTTCCAACCCCCACCCCATTCGAAATTTTATTCTCCGTGGTAGCGCAGGTTGTCTCCAAGCTGGATTTTTGTGGAGGCAGGAACTTCTATTAGAGCAAAGGGCATTAAGGGAAGGGAGGACCGGTGAGGCCTCTGAAGCAAAGATAGGAGACTTGGGGTCCGGGGCTTGACTGTCCACAAGCAAGCCGTTAAGATCAGGTGGAATAATTGATGCTGGCAGGTCCTGGAAGAGAAAGTCCTTTGAAGGAAGAAGAATGCATGGGATTATTGAGCTCCAGTGTGCTAGGCACTATACTATGTTTAAACATATAACTCTTAAAACAATCTTGTGAAATTATCCCTTTACTTAAACTGAGACTCAGAGATTTTAAGCAATTTGGAAAAGGTCACAAAGCTTGGAATCCTGAAATCTGTTTTTCGGGGGTTTTTTTGGGAAGAGATATCAAAGAGAGAAGAAAGAATGTATGTTTGCTTAAGTTTAAGAGGTAAAATTATATAAAACTCTTAGAAAAAAACAGGGAAATATCTTTACAACCTTGGATTTGGCAATGGTTTCTTAAGTATAACATCAAAAGCACAGACAACAAGAGAAAAAATAGAAAAATGGACCTCCTCAAAATTTAAACTTGTGCATCAAAGGATTCACTGAAGAGAGTGAAAGGACACCCATGGAATAGGAGAAAATATTTGCAAATCATATATCTAGTAAGCAATTAATATCTACTATGTATAAAGAGCTCCTACAAGTCAACGACAACAACAACTACACTCAGTTCAAAAATGGAAAGGATGTGGCTTTTTTTCGCCGCCATCCTGCTCTGCGTGGCTGGCTGCTTCTCGCCATGTCTTCTCACAAGACTTTCAGAATCAAGCGATTCCTGGCCAAGAAACAAAAGCAGAATCGTCCCATTCCCCAGTGGATTCGGATGAAAACTGGTAATAAGATCAGGTACAACTCCAAAAGGAGGCACTGGAGAAGAACCAACCTGGGTCTGTAAGGCGTCACACGTCATGAGATGACACACCTAATTGGCATACATATTTAATTAAGCTGCGTAAAGATCATGTGTTCTATCATTCTGTAAACATCCTTCCTACCTGGCCATAGACTTGTCTTATCATGGAAATGATTTTTCTCTCTGACTATTCCTCTGCACCAGTAGGTTGGTTCAGTAATAAATTTGAGACCTCTTGGCTCTAAAAAAAAAAAAAAATGGAAAGGATGTGAATAGACGTTTCTTCAAAGAAGATACATAAATGGCTAACCAGCACTATTCTCAAAAATAGAAAATAATGGGAGGATATGGAGAAATTGGGATGCTGGTACATTGCTGGTAGAAATGTAAAGTGATGCAGCTGCTGTGGAAGTGTTTCATGGTTCCTCAAAAATCTAAAAAGAATTTTCATATGACCCAGCATTTCTACTCTTCAGTATATATCCAAAAGAAATGTGATATGATATGGAAACTGGCCAAATTACAAATTTGGTAGCTCTCTCCTGTGATCAAAGAAATGACCCACTTCTGTAGTATTGGTTACCTATCATCATCCCTGCTAACTGCAACTCACCAATCAGGTTCCGTCTCTGAGGAAGCACAGTGGATATGATGAGTTCACGATTACACTGTTTCTAGAAACAAGTTCTAAAGAATTGGTCTTCTCAGACCCTTATGGCCCACTTTGAACTATAGAGAGGATACTGACACTGTGATCTCAAACTCTTTGCTTCCTCCAACCATCTTTGCAGCATTTCTGTAAGAAAGATTTATTCAACACTTGTTCTGTGTAAAGCAATGAGAACTATTCTGATTGTTCCTCCTTCCTGAACCCAAAGAAAATCTGGAGCTCCTGTTTCTACCTGTGAAACTTACTGATTTGGGTTGTTTTCTCCACTTCCCTTTTCAGAGGTTTCTTTTACTTTATTACTTCCTGGGGGACATCCCTCCCCATCGTCTACAAGATCACTGTCATATCTTTGAGCCTTTCACAGATTTCTGCTATTCCCATATCAAAAATCAAATGAAGGCACAAAAGGGTAATTTACATTTAATATGTAGGATGAGATGGTTCCAGCCTGTTAGGAAGGTTGCAGACTCTCCACAGCTATGTGTCTTTATAGAATGAGCTGAGGGAGAGGAGTTACCTAAATGCCTTCTCCTTCCCTGTTTCTTCCCAAGCTCATACTGTGAAACAGCCCCCTTTTCATCCTAACTCTATTTGCTCTTGTAAATAATCTCACTGAACTTTAAGCAAGTGCTCTGCAGAGAATGGGTGTGCCTTGTACCCACACAAACTGCATGCTGCCCACATATACCTTACTGTCAGACACTTTTACTTTCATGGCTACAGGAGTGTATTAGTTTTCTTTTTTTTTTTTTTTAAAGATTTTATTTATTTGAGAGAGAGACACAGCAAGAGAGGGAACACAAGCAGAGGGAGTGGGAGAGGGAGACGCAGGCTTCCTGCCGAGCAGGGAGCCCGATGCAGGGCTCGATCCCAGGACTCTGGGATCATGACCTGAGCCAAAGGCAGATGCTTAACGACTGAGCCACCCAGGCGCCCCGTGTATTAGTTTTCTATTACTCTGCAACAAGTTACCACAAATGTAGTGGTTTAAAATAATACACAATTTATGATCTCACAGTCTCTGTGAGTCAGAATTCCAGCTTAGTCTTCTGTTTATGGTCTGACAAGACTATAAAGTATTCGCTGGGCTGTGTTCTCATCTGGAGGCTTGAATGGGGAAGAATCTTCCAAGCCCATTCAGGTTGTTGGCAGAATTCATTTCTTTGCAGTCATATGACCAAGGACACTGGATTCTTGTTGACTCTTAGCTGGAGGCCACACTCAGCATCTAAAGGCCATTTACAGTTCCTAGAGGGTACATGGACTTTCCCAACGAGGCCACTTTATCAGGCCAGAAAGGAGAGTCTTAGAATAAGTATGCTAGAAGACAGTCTTATATAATGTAATATAAGTACAAGAGTAACATCCTATTACTTTTTCCATCATTCTGTTAATTACAATTAAATCACAGGTCTGTCCACACTCAAGAGGATGGGATGACACAAAGCATGAACACCAGGGGTTGGGAACATGGGAGAAGCCACCTTGGTACTCTTTAGCCACAAAGAGTACCAAGGAAAGGTTTAGGTTGTCATCTGTTCTCATTTCTTCCATTTTGTTTGACTAAATGGGCCTATTCTACTTTCTTTCTATTTATTTATTTATTTTAATTTATTTTTTTTTAAGATTTTATTTATTTGAGAGAGAGAGAATGAGAGATAGAGAGCACGAGAGGGAAGAGGGTCAGAGGGAGAAGCAGACTCCCTGCTGAGCAGGGAGCCCGATGCGGGACTCGATCCTGGGACTCCAGGATCATGACCTGAGCCGAAGGCAGTCGCTTAACCAACTGAGCCACCCAGGCACCCGGGCCTATTCTACTTTCTTGTCCCATTGGGATTTACCACCACTTGCCCCTGACCCCTGAAGGTTTTTTTTTCAAGCCCTTCTCAAGTTACCACAGATTCTTCAACATTCATGTTGTCTCCATGATAATATCTTCTATCTCTCTTTTCTTCTTTGATAAGGACACAGAAAACCCCAATTCTACTTATCAGCTAAAAAAGTAATCATTAAGCCTAATTTGTGGGGTGTTTCTGAATTGATTTTCTTTTTAACCTGGGTATCTCTCCTAGGACTTATTCCAGGACATAGAAAGCACTTTTTTTTTTCTCACCATTCATTTGTTTTTAACCATTGCTAGTTATGGTTGAGAGAGACAACCTACTATGGGCTCTTTGCATCCCTGAATGTTTTTACTGGGTATGCCAAGAATGTAGGACACTGACTGCTTTCCAGGCCGTTTCTCAGAATTGTATTTACAACAAGCAACCTTGAAAGATAAGGAAACATTTCTCCCTAGACAAAGATCAGACTTGCTTTTTCTTCCTATAAAAGGAGTGTAACCCCAAACCTTAGCATTCTTCTCCTGTAACACAGCCCACTGTATGAGTAGGCACCGGTCATACATCCTGTGCCACACCCAAGGCATTTGATAGACATGGGGAACTGATACAACAAAACAAAACAAAAAAACATGCTAAAGCTCTTGCTGTGGCTGTTCTGTGAGTAATAAAATCCTTGATAACTCACCGAGGAGTCTTGTGTCTTCTGCCAGCATTCACGAAGCAGTAATAGAATATCTTGCTAACTTTAAAACAGAGTAAAATCTAGGGATGTCTGGGTGGCTTGGTTGGTTGGGTGTCTGGTTCTTGATTTTGGCTGGGGTCATGATCTCAGAGTCCTGGGATCGAGCCCCGCATCAGGGTCCATGCCCAGCGCAGAGTCTATTTGAGATTCTCTCCCTCTGGCCCTCCCCCAACTTGTGCTCTCTCCCCCACCTAAAATAGATAAATAAATCCTTTTAAAAAATAGAGTAAAATCCCAGCCCCTGCACAGTTCTTGACAATCACTACCACTTGTTTTTCTAGAGGTTAGAACTGATTTTGTTAATTTCTCAAGCACCTTGTGCATATTTTGGAGCTTGTAGCCCTGAACCAAGCCCATCTTTTGGTCCCCAGGCCAGGCTGGATGTAGACATTGGGGAAGGGGTCACAAGCTTGGATAGCTAATGTCTGAGTTGTGAGTGTC
Organism: Eumetopias jubatus; assembly: GCF_037043125.1. NCBI lineage: Eukaryota > Metazoa > Chordata > Mammalia > Carnivora > Otariidae > Eumetopias > Eumetopias jubatus. Next base: position 58,218,300 of record NW_028274821.1, read on the forward strand.
CACCCAAGGGTTGCAACTGTTGGGTGAAGATTTTGGTTTGGTGAACTCCTGACAGAGCCTAAGTAGTGTTTGACAATCTCTAGGGTGGCTGGGGTGCAGAGGAGTCCTATACTAGAGGTTCTGGTGCCTGGTGTTCAGAAGTGAGGGGTAAGTGGATTAGGGAGGTACAATGGCTGACTTCAGCTTTATCTCTGTTGATGAGTTCATTGTGAATATATCCTTTCACTAGATTGAGATCCTGGAGTAGGGGGAGAGAGGTGTGCTAATTCACCCTTATTCTCCTCCAATGTCAGTAGATCCACTTATCTATTTAGGAGAGACACCTAGGCCAGGCTCTGAGGTAGAACTCCTAGGTATTATTGTTGCAAGAGTCTGGAATCCCCACATCCCTTCAGCCCCCAGTCCTAGGCACATTTACTCCTACCTGGATGGGAGTTCCAGGGCAACAGATGCTCCCAGCTTGACATTAAGGAGCCAGGAAGGGGTATAGTGGGAATTTGAGCTCAGAGGCTGGGCTAGTTCCAGAACAGGGCTTGGAGTGGGCTGGGCCCCCATAGGCTTTTCTGTCTAACAAGGGTCAAAAGGCCTTGGCACCTTGGTGCTCCTGGGTTCCCAGCTGAACACTGAGCCCTCCAGGGACATCCTGCTCTGATGACTATGCAGGTGTTACTGAAGGAGCTACTGAGTTCCTGGAGTGCAGATAACCCATACTGTCATAAGTGTGTGATATTTGTGGGACTAGTGGAGGTGCAGACGTTACTCAGTGTATAGCTATCTAGGGTTAGGTAACTGCCTAGAATAGCCTTGATGTAGTTGGTTACAGATTGGAGGTAGACAGTGGTAAGCATAAGGCAAGGTAAAGATTTTGGGAGGTAATACCCACCAGCATTATTTTGAAAGGTCTGCTTTATTCTTCCCTTAGGGTTTGTGTCTGCTGAGAGGCTGGGGGTCCGGACCTTGCAGTAAACTGGGGACACTCCTGGGGATGGAGATGGGTGTATAGGTGAGGGATGGGGCTGCCGAAGAGGGCAGTGGACTCACTTGCTGATCTTGTCATTTCTTTGAAGCCCACAACCAAGTTGTTGAGACCAGAGGTATGCATGTGAATCCAAGACTGTCCTTACTAAAGGACAAGCAATGGGACAGAAGTTAGAAAGCAGGGTTTAGAGGAGGGAAAGACAGGCCTGGTTGAAGGTGGCCTAGGAGCTTTATGGAGGAGAGCAACTTTGAGGGATGGATTTGGCCTGCATTTGTGTTTGTAGGTCTGCAAGATGGTCTGTATGTGTTTGCAAATGTGGAGACTGTCTTTGTGCCGGCATGTGTGCTTGTGCCAGCTCTGCTCCTGCACGTCTGACTCAGGGTGTTCTTGAGCCTATGTAGGTGTGTTTCCTGGACATGTCTCCGGGTACCCTGAACTAGTTTTGGAGTGGCAACATTGAATTTGTGTCTTTGTGTTTATGCATCTGTGTGGCTGGATGTGTGTGTCCATGTGCCTTTGACTATGTGTGGGATTCTGCTCCGGCCTCTCACTTTACCCTGCCCCTCTCCCCTGACACTCCCCAGCTGCCAGCATCATTTACCGCAAGGAATGGCTTCCGTTCCCTTCCCGCTGTCTGGATTCCCACAGGTCCAGCTGCCTGCATAGGGTCCTGCCCCTGTGGCCTCTGTAGCAGGCTCGACCTTGGGAGCAATACACTCTGGAAAGCCCCCAGTGCGCTCCTTGCCTGGCCACAGACCCAGAGAAGTTACAGTGGAGAAGAGGGGCAAGGCGGGAAAGGGGGGGCAGTTGGCAGGGCCCACCCCTCCTTCTGGAAACAGAGATCTCCCTCTGGCCCCTTCCCAGGCCTCCTTTCCCTCCTCATGCTCTCATCCAGACCAAGTATTCAGGGTCCCGGCCTCGCTGTCTCTGGGGATAGGAATGAACAGTCCGCGGCAGGCCCAGCCAGAGCCATAGGGCTCTTGTCCTCTGTGTCCCCCAGCGCCTTACATGTCTGCACTGTGTTCCTTCCTCATCTCCCCACCTGAAGTCCAGGCGGTCTTCCCTTCTTTCCTCTTCCTGCATTGGACGCAGCAACTATTCTTGTTCTTCATTCTCTGACAGCCCTGGCCTCTGCCATGGGCCCCTGACCCAGGTGGAAAATTAGGCTTTGGATGGCTGGGAAAGAGCAGAAGCCCAGCCCCCTCTCACGTGGTGCAGAATTCCTGTTCTCATTCTGTGTTCACTGCTGTGCCTGGCTGGGCTGTGGTACGCAGGTACAAAAATGAAGCGGTCATGGTCTCTATCCTCTAGCACTCAGTGTTGGACAAGAGGAGTGATTTTGTGGAGAAGCCACTTTCCTCCATCACAGGTAGTCAGTTGCCTGAAATTCTCTCCATAGAATTCTTAGGTGTCCTCGGCAGAGGTCGAGGGAAGGGCTCCAGAAGGTCAGAACCTTTCACCATGACATGTTATTTCAGAGGGCCAGAGGTGAACTCCAGAGTTTCCGAGCAAGCACTGATACATTCCTAGCATCTACCACCAATTCTGGAGTTGTAAATGCTTGAGTTTCTGTCCTCCATGAGGCCATTTATTCTGATTTTAACTTCTCTTGAGCCTAGGGAAAGCTGGAAGGTGGGGCTTGTGCTAGGGTTATGGGATGGGATGAACAAGGCTTCATCCTTCAACAACATCCTGTGTGAGTCACAGGCTCTGACCCTGTCCTCTCTCAGCTCTTGACTTTGCTGAAAACTGAGAATCCTGAAGGTGTTTGTTCCAGCTCATCTTTATGCCCTCAACCCTTTGTTGTAGGACTTTGGTCAGCACTATGAACTCACACTGCTCTGGGACAGGTAGGAGCCTTAGGGGACCATGGAAAGGACCTGTTCCACCTAAGTCAGGATGTGTGTACATTAACCTTGGCTTCCCACGTGATGCTGCTGTGACCTTTCTGGGTCATTCCCTTCATGCTGCCCCCCCTTCCCCTGTATCTCCTTGCTCTGTGGCTGTCTGCCCAACTCTCACCAGGCAGGGAGGATGTGCCTGTCACAAATCTCCTTTGGTCTTTGGGGATGCTTTGGGAAAACAGCTGGAGGGTGTTGGCTCATCAGGCCTGGGCCTTGTATCTTCTCACTTTGGGGGCCACAACAGAGGCTGGGCCCTCATCTAATAGGCCCAGAGTCACCATTCAGAGGAGGAACACATTCATGCTTCTCTCCATCCTGGGTTTTCTGCATCCTGCTAGCAGTGGACAAATTGTGGTAAGTGCTAGGGTCCTATCATGGAGGAGAGTCCTGCCACCACCTCTTGATTTGATGGGATGTTGGGTTTCATAGGGAGACTACACCACTTTGTGCACTTCCTCTAGCTCTTGGCTCCTATGTGGTAGGTCAGAAGGTGGGAATGCAGCTGTTTCACCTTCTGAGAAATGTGAGGTATACAAAACAGAGGTCCATCCCATCCACTCAGGGCAACCTTTCTTTTCTGCCTTCCAGTTCTCTCCTCCCACCCCTAAACCTCCCTAATCTCTAAACACTAGGATGCTATACCTGCCCTCTTTGTCTCTAGCTTCATGCACTAGGCCCCACACATCTAGAACTTCTCTGAAATCTCTCCCACTGCTCCAGTCATCTGAGAGCATCTTTATA